>NW_025765936.1:912202-1314702 GCF_003918875.1 Haliotis rubra
CACTACCACAACTGTTCTCCCACTCACTACATTACTATTACTACTACCATAACCACTACTACAGCTACTACACTACTCAATGTTATCACCACCAACTACTACATATCTCTCTACCACATTCACAACTGTCTCCACCACACATAACCACTACTAGCTACTTACTACCACAACTACTACAACTGTCTCCACACTACTACTCACTACTACTACTGTTACTACTACAACTACTACTACAACTGTCTCCTACTCACTTACTACTGCTACTACTACAACCACTACTACAAACTGTCTCCCACCACCACACTACTGCTACTACACATAAATTCACTACTACAACTGTCTCCACACTCACTACTACTTATACTACTACTACAACTTTCACTACCACAACTGTCTCTATCACTACACTACAGCTACTACTACAACAACACTACCACAACTGTCTCCACTCACCACTACAGCTACTACTACAACCACTACTACAAACTGTCTCCACTCACCACTACAGCTACTACTACTCACCACTACACAAACTGTCTACTACTACTAAGCTACTTACTACAACCACTACCACAAACTGTCTCCACAATCACTACTACTACTAGCTACTACTACAACCACTACCACAACTGTCTCCCATCACTCACTACTAGCTACTACTACAACCACTACCACAACTGTCTCCCACCACCACTACACTACTGCTACTACTACAAACCACTACCACAACTGTCTCCACCACCACTACAGCTACTACTACAAAACCACTACTACAACTGTCTCCCACCACTACTCTACTGCTACTACTACCACCACTTACTACTACAACTGTCTCCACTACTCACTACAGCTACATTACTACAACCACTACTACAACTGTTCTACTCACCACTACAGCTACTAACCACTACTACTACAAACTGTCTCTTACCACCACTTTCACACTACTACTACACCACTACTACTACAACTGCTCTCCACTACACTACTACAGCTACTACTACACTACAACTACTACTACAAACTGTTCTCACCACCACCACTACAGCTACTACTACAACCACTACCACAACTGTCTCCACTCACCACTACAGCTACTACTACAACTACTACCACAAACTGTCTCTATCACCACTACAGCTACTACTATAACCACTACCACAACTGTCTCCACTAATTACTCATAGCTTACTACTACAACTACTACTACAACTGTCTCCCATCTAATTACTTAGCTACTACTACAAAACTACTACCACTACTACTACTACTACAGCTACTACTTTCAATACTTACTAACTGTCTCCATCACCACTAGCTACTTACTATACAACTACTACTACAACTGTCTCTACCACCACTACTGCTACTTTCACTACTACTAACTACAGCTCTCTACTCACTACTAAAGCATACAAACCACTACTACTACAACTGTCTCTATCACTCACTCTATTGCTACTACTACAACCACTACACAAACTGTCTCTCACTACTCACTACAACTACTACAACTACTACTACAACTGTCTCCTCACTACTACAGCTACTACTACAACTACTACTACAACTGTTCCCACTACTCACTACTACATAGCTACCATTACTACTACCACTACCACAACTGTCTCCACTAGCACTCACTACTGTACTACTACAACCACTACCACAATCATCCTCGTTCTACTCACTACTACTACATTACTACAATTCACTACCACAACTGTCTCCTTACTCACTACTACTGCTACTACTTTTACACAACCACTACTACACAACTGTCTCCCACCACTACTACAGCTACTACTACAAACTACTACCACAACCGTCTCCATCACTCACTACTAAGCTACTACACAACTACTACTACAACTGTCTCCCACCACTTACTACATTACTACAACTACTACCACTACTACAACTGTCTCTACTTACTACAGCTACTTACACAACCACTACTACAACTGTCTCTTACTCACCACTACAGCTACTTACTACAACCACTACTACACAACTGTTCCACTACCACTACTGCTACTTACTACAACTACTACTACTACAACTGTTCTCCACCACTCTACTACAGCTACTACTACAACTACTACACTACTGTCTCCCACCACCACTACAGCTACTACTTTACAACCACTACCACAAACTGTCTCCACCACCACTACAGCTACTACTACAACCACTACTACCACAACTGTCTCCCATCACTACTCAAGCACTTACTACAACCACTTCTATACAACTGTCTCCACTCACCACTACTGCTACTACTACAACCACTACCACAACTGTCTCCACCACCACTACAGCTACTACTACAACCACTACCACAACTGTTCTCCACCTATTACTACTACAACACTACTACAAACTGTCTACTACTACTCACTACCACTACTACAACCACTACTACAAACTGTCTCCCACTTCACTCACTACAGCTACTACAACCACTACCACAACTGTCTCCACCTCACCACTACTGCTACTACTACAAACCACTACCACAACTGTCTCCACACACTACTACTACAGCTACTACTACAACCACTACCACAACTGTCTCCACTCACCACCACTACAGCTACTACTACAACCACTACCACAACTGTCTCCACTCCACCACTACAGCTACTACTACAACCACTACCACAAACTGTCTCCACCACCACTACTGCTACTACTACAACCACTACCACAACTGTCTCCACCCACCACTACTACTACTACTCACTACAACTGTCTCACCCACCTACCACTACTGCTACTACTACAAACCACTACCACAACTGTCTCCCACCACCACCACTACTGCTACTACTACAACCACTACCACAACTGTCTCCCACCACCACTACTGCTACTACTACAAACCACTACCACAACTGTCTCCATCACTACTACAGCTACTACTACAACCACTACCACAAACTGTCTCCCACCACCACTACTAAGCTACTACTACAACCACTACTCACAACTGTCTCCATCACCACTACAGCTACTACTACAACCACTACCACAAACTGTCTCCCACCACCACTACTACTGCTACTACTACAACCACTACTACACAAACTGTCTCCCACCACCACTACAGCTACTACTACTACATACCACTACCACAACTGTCTCCACTCACCACTACAGCTACTACTACAAACCACTACTTTCACAACTGTCTCCCACTCACCACTACAGCTACTACTACAACCACTACCACAACTGTCTCCACCACCACTACAGCTACTACTACAACCACTACCACAACTGTCTCCACCATCACTACTGCTACTACTACAACCACTACCACAACAGTCTCCATCACCACTACAGCTACTACTACTACCACTACCACAACCGTCTCCACCACCACTACAGCTACTACTACAACCACTACCACAAACTGTCTCCACCACTATGCACTACAGCTACTACTACAACCACTACTTACAAACTGTCTCCACCACCACTACAGCTACTACTACAACTACTACCACAACTGTCTCCATCACCACCACTACAGCTACTACTACAAAACCACTACCACAACTGTCTCCACCACCACTACAGCTACTACTACTACTACCACTACTTCACAACTGTCTCCCACCACTACTACAGCTACTACTACAACCACTACCACAACTGTCTCCATCACCACTACTACTACTACTACTTACAACCACTACCACAACTGTCTCCACCACTACTACAGCTACTACTACAAACTACTACTACAACTGTCTCCCATCACCACTACTGCTACTACTACAACAACTCACTACCACAACTGTCTCCACCACCACTACAGCTACTACTACAACCACTACCACAACTGTCTCCATCACTTACACTACAGCTACTACTACAACCACTACCACAAACTGTCTCCACCACCACTACTGCTACTTACTACAACCACTACCACAACTGTCTCCACTCACCACTACAGCTACTACTACAACCACTACCACAACTGTCTCCATACCACCACTACTCAGCTACTACTACAACCACTTTCACCACAACTGTCTCCACCACCACTACAGCTACTACTACAACCACTACTACAACTGTCTCCCACCACCACTACAGCTACTACTACAACCACTACCACAACTGTCTCCACCACCACTACTACAGCTACTACTACAACCACTACCACAACTGTCTCCCACTACACTACTACAGCTACTACTACAACCACTACCACAACTGTCTCCCACCACCACTACATGCTACTACTACAACCTACTACTACAACTGTCTCCCACCACCACTACTGCTACTACTACAACCACTACCACAACTGTCTCCACCACCACTACAGCTACTACTACTACAACAACTACTACCACAACTGTCTCCATCACTACACTACTGCTACTACTACAACCACTACTTTCACAAACTGTACACAACTACTACAGCTACTGTACAACCACTAATTTTCACAACACCACTACAGCTACTACTACAACCACTACCACAACTGTCTCCACCACACCACTACAGCTACTACTACAACCACTACCACAACTGTCTCCACCACCACTACAGCTACTACTACAACCACTACCACAACTGTCTCCACCACCACCACTACAGCTACTACTACAACCACTACCACAACTGTCTCCACACCACCACTACAGCTACTACTACAACCACTACCACAACTGTCTCCACCACCACTACAGCTACTACTACAACCACTACCACAACTGTCTCCACCCACCACTACTACTAAGCACTACAACCACTACCACAACTGTCTCCCACCACCACTACAGCTACTACTACAAACCACTACCACAACAGTCTCTTGTCACCTCACTACTACAGCTACTACCACAAACCACTACCACAACAACTGTCTCCACCACCACTACTGCTACTACTACAACCACTACCACAACTGTCTCCACACCACTACAGCTACTACTACAACCACTACCACAACTGTCTCCCACCACTCACTACAGCTACTACTACAACCACTACCACAACTGTCTCCACCACCACTACAGCTACTACTACAACCACTACTACCACAACTGTCTCCACCACCACTACAGCTACTACTACAACCACTACCACAACTGTCTCCACCCACCACTACAGCTACTACTACAACCACTACCACAAACTGTCTCCACTCACCACTACAGCTACTACTACAACCACTACCACAACCGTCTCCACCACCACTACAGCTACTACTACAACCACTACCACAACTGCCTCCCACCACCACTACTGCTACTACTACAACCACTACCACAAAACTGTCTCCACCACCACTACTGCTACTACTACAACCACTACCACAAACTGTCTCCACCACCACCACTACAGCTACTACTACAACCACTACCACAACTGTCTCCACCACCACTACAGCTACTACTACAACCACTACCACAAACTGTCTCCACCACCACTACTACAGCTACTACTACAACCACTACCACAACTGTCTCCACCACCACTGCTACAGCTACTACTACAACCACTACCACAACTGTCTCCACCACCACTACAGCTACTACTACAACCACTACCACAACTGTCTCCACCACCACACTACAGCTACTACTACAACCACTACCACAACCGTCTCCACCACCACTACAGCTACTACTACAACCACTACCACAACCGTCTCCACCACCACTACAGCTACTACTACAACCACTACCACAACCGTCTCCACCACCACTACAGCTACTACTACAACCACTACCACAACCGTCTCCACCACCACTACAGCTACTACTACAACCACTACCACAACCGTCTCCCACCACCACTACAGCTACTACTACAACCACTACCACAACCGTCTCCACCACCACTACTAGTCTCCACTACAGCTACTACTACAACCACTACCACAACCGTCTCCACCACCACTACAGCTACTACTACAACCACTACCACAACCGTCTCCATCACCACTACAGCTACTACTACAACCACTACCACAACCGTCTCCACCACCACTACAGCTACTACTACAACCACTACCACAACCGTCTCCACCACCACTACAGCTACTACTACAACCACTACCACAACCGTCTCCACCACCACTACAGCTACTACTACAACCACTACCACAACCGTCTCCACCACCACTACTGCTAGCTACTACTACAACCACTACCACAACCGTCTCCACCACCACTACTGCTACTACTACAACCACTACCACAACCGTCTCCACCACCACTACAGCTACTACTACAACCACTACCACAACCGTCTCCACCACCACTACTGCTACTACTACAACCACTACCACAACCGTCTCCACCACTCACTACAGCTACTACTACAACCACTACCACAACCGCCTCCACCACCACTACTGCTACTACTACAACCACTACCACAACCGTCTCCACCACCACTGCTACTGCTACTACTACAACCACTACCACCACCGTCTCCACCTCGATCTGCTACTTCTAAATACGACAGCTTCTGCTGGTACTACTACTTTCCTAACACTACAACTGCTGATGTTACTGCCGCTACTGCCGCTGCTGCTGCAGCTACTACTACTACTGCTGCTACTACTACTACTGCTGCTGCTGCTGCTGCCACTTCAACCACCTCTTTTCTTTGGGTAATCCTGGTTAAACATTCCTGTTAAAAGTAGGAATAACTCCAACCGAGCACCATTTGCAGGGTATGGGCCGGTCGCCCCAACACATTCCAAACATGTTCGGTCTGTGCCAGGAGAATAATGTGATATCTTTACGAGTATATGTCCAAAATACATACACTAAACGCCAAAAGAAACGTTACCCTCCTTCCTTAATGACGGAGGTACCTATCTTCAAATGGCGTTGTGATGCGTGGACGTCCACTTCTTGGTCTGTCTACGGTGCTCCTAGTCTGTCTGAAGCCCTGAATAAGTCTTATGACCGTGATACGGTGGCATCCGTGGGCGTTGGCAACAGCATTGTATGTCGACCCCATCTGCACCATCCCAATGGCTCTTTCTCTCCCTTCAGCTGTTAATCGTGGCATATTTCTCGTACTTGTGTATCAGATCATGTCTTCTAGGCTCTCTTTATACCCTATTGAATCATTCTCATGTGAAATGGATGCAAATACTGTTTGAATATTGCTGCGTTTTGGCGATTGATATTGCTATGTGTAAAATGGATATGGAAAAATGTTACTTTGCAAGCAAAAATGTTAACGAAGATAATTGTAGATGTTCCTAAACATTTTTTCACAATATCAAAGACTCGTTTTACTTGTTTTCACTAATGCAAATCAGCAGAAAATGTTTTAGAAGACTGAAATCATAGCAATGATTATTTTACAATTTCACAAACTCTACAACAGTTGTTTCTTCTTTTAATAGTTGAAAAATAGTGACTTTAAATGGTTTATCATTGTCCCAAAGCAGAATTTTATTTCAACCTTTCTTTTGGACATCAAAATCACTATTATTGGTTTATTTCGGCATGGACGAATATAGGACAATTTAACTCTTCTGAAAAAGATGCATTTCACCCAAATATGAATGCATTTGAGAAGTTTTTTTCGTGATTTGCATAAAGCTGTGTTGTTAAGCTTTCTTGTAAACTAATACGTTCTAAAATATCTTTGATAGTTTTTCAGTAATTCATAAAGGTAGGAGGGTAACGTTTCTTTTGGCGTCTAGTGTATATACTTTAGGGCTGCGTATTGGCAAATTGTATTGCAAGATATTGGGATTCAGACACCGTATTCCGATACGTATTGGACCCGTGAAGATCAGGGTGAGAATTGGTCTTCAGCAACCCATGCTTGTAACTTGCGACTAACGGGATCGGGTGGTCAGGCTCGCTGACTTCGATAACACATGTTATCGTTTCCCAATTGTGTAGATCTATATGCTCGTGATGTTGATCACTGGATTGTCTGGTCCAGACTAGATTATTGACAGACTGCAGCCATATAGCTGGAATATTGCTGAGTGCGGCGTTAACCACAAACCAATCAACAGATACGTATTGCGATGTATTGGGATCTTCAGTGTTTGAAAGTGGGTGACATTTATAGTACATGCAGAGTCTATTTTCTACATACTAAAGCGGTTAAAATGATGTTGTGACAACAGAAATCTCGAATTTAGATTTAATTTTCAGGGATTGTATTCTCCTTTAATATATATATATATATATATATATGTAATAAGTAAAGTGAGGTGAGGTGAAATTGGGTTTAACGTCGTGCTTGAGAATATTTCCCTCATATGACGACGTGCATGCGTGTGTATGTGTATGTGCGGCTGCTTGTACTAGCCCAGACTGAAGCTGATTTTATAGTGCTAGCCCACTGAGATACCATGCCGCAGTGAAGCATGAATACCCCACTCAGACACATTATACTGACTCCGAGTCGACCAGTCCTTGTTGTACCCATTAATGCCGAGCGCCAGGCAAGGACCAACAAGTACCATATTGTAACGTCTTTTGGTATGACGCGGTCGGGGATCAAACCCGCGACCTTCCGCTCTCCGGGCGGACGCTCTAACCACTACACCACGGAGGCGGCCTGTAAGTAAAGTACGCCGTTTTGTCAATTAATTACAACGAACAATTTCAGTGTGAATGGAAATCTGTGTAGATTTTGACTTAAACCTTAGAGAGAATCAAGAAACTTCATATATTTTAATTACTCAATAGTTCTGAGAAAAAATCATTGCAGTGTGTATCGTTTTAAAGGGATATATCGATATAGCGGTATTACGTGCAGTCCTAATCTATGTTCTTATGATGGTCGGGGCGATTGGTTAGCCTAGTGGTCAAGCGTGTACTCGTCACGCCGAAAACTCAGGTTCGATTCCAAACATGGGTACAATGTACCGTCAAGCCCATTTCTGGTGTCCCCCGCTATGATATTGCTGGAATATTGTTTAAAGCGGCGTCAAACCATCACTCACTCTTATAATAGTCAGAATATACGGATACCACACTGCCCGTACCCTGTACATTTACTAGGTACGGATTCGCTTTTCTGTTTTCGCGTCATCCAGTTTTTTAGGTACGCGGTTATTTTTCGTGTGATTTAAAACTGAAAGAACTTAAATTCAATTATGTCTGTTGAAATATCGTTTAATCCTGTAGCTGTATTTAAAAAGTAATCTGTGGTGGGGTAATTTCATTTACGGACAAATTGGTTCAATGATCACGAGGTGAGGAAAGAATTGTCAAATATTTTACCGTTACTTATTGACGCATGTGGGCTAAAAGCGCAAAGCTTGCCCCGTGTACCAACAGCGGAACCGGTTTAGTCGACTGGTGTATCACAGTCTCAATCTTAAACTTCGATGCGACAAAACGATGCGTCAAAAAAAATATTCATCTTTTGAACTGAAAAGGATATCATTTCTATCTAAAATGAACACTTCTTAGTATTCGGAATTCTTTGGATCTTGGATATGCATATGTGTTTTGTGTGAATCACAATACCCGCCTACTGCTTTCCCTCGTCATTTACTTGGGTTCAAGGGTTCATGATTGGAACTTACTTCAAATAACATTGCCCAGTTCAGTGTCAATCATAAGACTGGTTGGTTGTTGTTTAACTCAGTAGTATTCCAGCTATATAACAGTGAGTGAGTGAGTGAGTTTGGTTTTACGCCGCTTTTAGCAATATTCCAGCAATATCACGGCGGGGGACACCAGAAATGGGCTTCACACATTGTACCCATGTGAGGAATCGAAACCGGGTCTTTAGCGTGACAAGCGAACGCTTTAACCACTTGGCTACTCCTACGCTCCAGAAAACACATGCTACGAATGTTTTGCGGATAGGGTTCTAGAATTGTTTCCAGAAATATATGTTTGATGTCTCAGGCAATGTGAGTGAGTGTGTGAGTTTGGCTTTACGCCACTTTTAGCAATATTCCAGCAATATCACGGCGGGGGACACCAGAAATGGGCTTCACACATTGTACCCATGTGGGGAATCGAACCCGGGTCTTCGGCGTGACGAGCGAACGCCTTAACCACTAGGCTACCCCACCGCCCCAGCTATATAACAGAGCTACAGATAACTTTTTGTGTCATTGAGTTATGTACTCGCTTGTGTTCATCTAAATTGGGTATGCAAATTTTCCTTTGATTAACCAAATAAATTGTACCCACCTCATTTAAACTCAATTCGGTATTTTGCCATTTTCCATTAATTGTAAAAATATAATAAAGTTTAAATGTTGGTTTACGTGTTTGTTATTTATATTTGATCTGTAATATGAGAAACGATAAGAAAGTCTGCAAGTTGCCAAGTTCATGTGCTTAAATAGAACCTCTCAATATACCTTACTTGCTTTATCTATCCTCAGTAACCTCCAAGTTAAGATTTGACATTTTTGTGTGTACACATGTAAGATCAAATTTATTGGGTATTTACAAAAATTCAAGCGTACTTGTACGCAACAGACTTTATATGAATTGAGTTTTCACATAAATGTTTGCGAAATTTAAGAAATTTATCTGTAGTTATACTGACAGACTTATCTGTACCTCTGTTATATATATTCCAGCTACATCGGCGTGGAGAAATGGGCTTCACACATTGGAGTGTTCGAACCTCCTCTTCGGCGTAAGAACTGCATCCACTATACTCCAACTGCCACCTCCCAGCTACCGGCAAGCGTGGAGGTGTCCTCCCATAAGAACTGCATCCCATAAGAACTACGGCTTAAAACAACACATGTTATGGTCCAGTGCACAGATTAACTACATGCTGTCACCTGCGTCTGCTTAATGGATTTGCCCAACACTAAACAAATAAAACATACCGAGTCAAAAAAGAAACTTCAAAAAATGTAATTTGAAAAATAATGAATAATTTTTCTCTGATGATACATCTATGTATCGGAAATGGGATCCCTATCTTTCGACTCTAGAAAAACGTTAGCAACACCCACTCAAACCCATCCATTCGTCGTGCAAATGACGTTAGTGCCAAATCAGGTTTTGCACGTGCAGTCGATCACGTGATCTTCGCATCGAAGTTTTCTTCATATGCACGTGTTTGCATTGGCCTTAAGAATTGAAAAAACACACTTTTAAACCTCAGTTCTAACGGTACTTGAAATGCCACGATTGTCAAATGTGCAACGTGAACGTGCCGTTGGCATGTTGCAAGCGGGAAGATCAGTTATTGACGTCGCAAGAGCAATGGGATGCAGCCGTCGTACTGTGTATGACTTGCGAGGTCGTCTACAACAAACTGGCACCACTTCTGATCGCCCAAGGTCGGGCCGTCCACGTGTGACGTCACGAGCAGAAGACCGTCAAATCGTCCTACGTCACCTACGTGACAGATTTCTGCCGGCTACACGAACCAGGGCTGAGATGTTTAGAGGTCGACTGTCCTCACAGACCATTCAAAATCGGTTGTGGGCTGCCAATCTTCATTCTCGACGTCCATATCGTGGGCCAATATTGACGCCGTTTCATCAACGTCAACGTCTGCTGTGGGCCCAACGTCACCTCCGATGGACCCAGAGAGACTGGAATCGAGTCGTCTTTAGCGATGAATCCAGGTTTACCCTCAGATTCGCGGACGGCAGGCATCGAGTCTGGAGACGACGTCGTGAACGGTATGCCCAATGTTGTGTTCAGGAAGTCGACAGATTCGGGGGCGGAAGTTGCATGGTGTGGGGTGCTTTCTGTGGGAACAACCGTTCTCGACTTCTGGTCATCCGTGGAAACCTCACAGCTGCTGCTTACCGTGACCAGGTGCTCACCCCTGAACTCGTTCCTTTCATGGCGGCTCATGGCCCAAGTCTACAGTTCCAGCATGATAATGCTCGGCCGCATACCGTGATGTTGACACGTAATTTCCTTCAAAACGCTGGAATCAACGTCATGGACTGGCCATCGAGGTCCCCTGACCTTAATCCAATAGAGCACGTTTGGGATGCACTTGGGGGAAGGCTTCGTGGTCTTAGGAACCAACCTCAGAATTTGCAGGAACTTGGCCCTTCCTTGCAAAGCAATGGCGCAGAATCCCCAACCACGTGTTCACAAGCATCAGGCAGTCGATGAGGAGACGGTATTTGGCAGTGGTGAATGCGCGTGGACGGCCATACACAATATTGAACTGAGAAATTTCGCATTTTTATTCTTGTGACTTGACATTCTGTATACCCATGTTTTGGAACGGCGGTGTAGCCTAATGGAACTGATTATGGCACTGTCAGTGTATCGAGTACAGCACACAGATCTCAGCAATGAAACAATAACAATTTAACCATCTTACCATCTCTTGTTCTTTTATAGTGCCCTGAAGAAAGAATGTGACGTTTCTTTTTTGACTCAGTATATATAACATTTGAGATGCGGCAGTTCATGTTGGTTTTGATAGTAAATAGTTTGCCCTCACAAAATGTTTTGCAGTCTTCAGTTATGATTGAACAAGTTCCGCATCGAGGTGTTTGACATTTTGTTACACTGACTGATAAACCTTTTTGCATAGTATCACTTTTATACAAACTTGGAAGATTTGCTTTTATAATGGGCATAATTGTACAGTTATTAGGATTGTAGGTACAAACAAATGGAAGAATGTCCATCTCTGTATTTGTTTCTTTTGTTTAAGTGTCTTATGGGAGTAAACCAGCGTGGAGGACAACTGTTGAGGCCCTATGCTCCTCAAGGAGTAAAGAGGACTAAGTCAAGTCATTCCAGCTTATATGGCGGCAGTCTGTAAATAATCGAGTCTGGACCAGACAACCCAGTGATCCACATCATGGGCATCGATCTACGCAATTGGGAACCGATGACATGTGTCAACCACGTCAGCGAGCCTGACCACTCGATCCCGTTGGTCGCCTCTTACAAGCATGTGTTACTGAAGATCAGCCCGGATCTTCACTAGTAGTAAATCATATGAATAAATTGGTCAAATTTATGATAGAATCATGATTATATTAATAATAATAATAATAACAATAATAATAATAACACTGTTTCAATACTCTCGTGGACACAGGTGATGTTCCTCCATGGTTCTGCAAAGGTCGCACAATACTTCTCCCCAAGAAAGGAGACTTGACTGATCCCAAAAACTTCCGCCCTATCACATGTTTGAATACACAATACAAAATATTCACAGGGTGTTTGACAAACCTCGTGTCATCTTACTGCTCTTCCAATGATATAATTTACAGAGAGCAGAAGGGAGCAAGAAAGGGATGTTGGGGGTGCAAGGATCAACTTCTTGTACAGAAAATGATTTTGGAAGAGGCTAAAACATATCACCGCAACCTCTCCATGTGCTGGATTGACTACAAAAAAGCATATGACTCTGTCCCTCACGAATGGATTCTGAAGTCTCTGCGTTGTATTGACCTCCCGGAGCGACTACTTGATTTACTCAAGTCTTTTATGAGTTACTGGTCGACTCAACTTGAGATGTACTCGCAAGGGCAGGTGCAGACTTTGGAATCTATTCCAATCAGAAGGGGAATGTTTCAGGGGACTCCTTCAGTCCTTTGCTTTTTTGTTTGTCTCTAAATCCTTTGAGCTTTCTGCTCAATAAAGAGGAGGGTTACCGGACCTCCTCAGCACAGATCCCCAACACCACTTACTCATCTCATTTACATGGATGACATCGAGCTCCTTGCCAAAGGAGATTCCAATTTGAAAGAGCAGGTTCTCCTTGTCGAGTCCTTTTCTAATGATATTGGCATGACATTTGGACTCGACAAATGTAATACTCTTCATTTGAAACGTGACAAGGTAGTTAATGATGGATCGGTCAAGTTAAAAGGGGGGGAGTTATTGAGTATCTTGTGGAAGATCAGGCCTACACCTATCTTGGAATGCAAGTTCGAAACAAGCTCCAGAATGCCCAGATTCAAGACAAACTTCGGGCCGAGTACAAATCTCGTTTAAAGAAAATCTGGAGTTCAGAGCTAAATGCTCGAAACAAGATCAAAGCCACCAATACTTTGGCTGTGCCAGTCCTTTCCTATTCCTTTGGAGTAGTTGATTGGACAAAACAAGACATCCAGAGTCTTGACCGTCTGACCAGAAGGATCATGTCTGATAACAGAGTCCACCACCCTCGTTCCTCTCTTAACCGTTTATACATGCCAATCAATTCTGGAGGTCGGGGTTTGATTAATGTGGTGGCTCTTCATGATAGAATTTTATTGTGTACTTTTGCACATATTTATTTATCGGATGATCCTCTGGTGATGCATGTGAAGACTCATGATGAAAGCAAGGAATTCCACAGCTATTTTAAGCGTGCCAAGGTTGTTGGACAGAATCTGAGATTTCAGGTTGATTTTGTTGATGGCGATGTACTGCTGGACGGTACAGTGATGGGAGTAAACCAGGTGAAGTCCTTCACCAAGTCTGCCCAGAGTCGGTCTTTTGTGGAGAAGCTTTCTGAGAAGCCATTGCATCGTGTGTACATGCAGTGTGTTGAACAGAATAGCAATGCCACCGACTCCTTCGCCTGGATGAAGTCGGCTGGTCTTAAATGTGAAACTGAGGGCTTCCTTTTTGCTGCTCAGGACCAGTCACTTCCCACTCGCAATCGCCAAAATGTGATTCTTAAAGAAAATATCAATATGAAATGTCGACAATGTAATGAATTTACAGAGACTGTCCAACATCTTGTCAGTGGATGCCCTTCCTTGGCACAAACAGCATATCTTTAACGACTTGATGGCATGGCTCGTTACTTTTACTACCGTCTCCGCCATGTCTGTGGCTTTGACTCCAAGGTCCATCCATGGTACGACCCTGAACATGTCCGGGGCGTCATGGAAAATGATGCTTTCAAACTTCTCTGGAATAGGCCAATATACAGCCTCAGAAGAATTCCAGCCAACAAACCTGATCTTGTCCTTTTTGATAAAGCCAATGAATTTATTTATATCATTGAATTTTCTGTCCCTTTTGACAGCAACGTGATTGGCAAGATTCAGGAAAAGCATGATAAATATGCGGACCTCGCCTTTGAAATGTCTCGCTTGCATCCCAAGTACACTGTCGTCAGGCTCCCCATTGTTCTCGGTGCTCTAGGTTTGGTACCTCCTGGTCTCTTGGCGCAGATCAGGAGAGTGCCCGGGTTCTCCACCGGGAGCACAGCCCTTCTGACACTCTGGGTAATGCAGAAGGCTGCAGTGTTGGGGAGTCTTCATATTCTCCGGAAAGTTCTTGGTGGGTTCGACTAGGCAGCGTTTCCTGGGAGAAGTCCCATTCGGTTTCTGGGCTGCGTGTAGAGGGGGCAAGGGCCCTGAGCTGATGATGAGCCTTACCAGCCTGACTGTGCCAGGATCACCCGAACCCTCTCTGCTGCATACTGTCTTTAATCTGTAAAACATAATAATAATAATAATAATAATAATAATAATAATAATTCATTTATATAGCGCCTAGTATCCATCTGACTAGTTGCTCACTGGACGCTGTAATCAGAATCTGATTATTATTACCCCAGACAACCCAAGCTGCCTGTGAGACGCTGGAAGGTTAAAGGTTACATGACTTATCTCACCGGGTACCCATTTTCTACTGGGTGAACAGAGGCTATTTTGAACAAACTCGCTTGCCTAAGGTGAGACCACATGTATCACATGTGACTCGTTGTGGAGCAGGACCGAAGTCCTAGAAACTCTCAGGAGTCAAGCTACAATACACGGTCACCCATCCAAGGACTCTCCGCTCTCAACGTTGCTTAACTTCACCTGATTTGTGACCTGAGCTCTATGCACAGGACCACACGCCAGAATTGGCCTTTAGCACACCCATGTTTGTCGTAAGAGGCGACTAACGGGATCGGGTGGTCAGGCTCGCTGACTTGGTTGTCACATGTCATCGTATCACGATTGTGTCTTGATGCCTTGCTGATCACGAGATTGACTGGTCTAGACTCGATTGTTTACAGACCGCTGCAATATACCTGGAAAATTGCTGAGTGCCGCGTAAAACAACAACACTACGCCGCAGAATGTCGCCACATAGCTGGAATATTGCTGAGTTCGGCGTAAAACTAATCTTATCCCATTAAGAATGATTTCATTACTTAACAGGAACCCTGAAACTGATAATTGTTTCTCCTTGATCCCTGATTTTGTAGGGCAAGGTAGAACCGTGAAGAAAAGTTTTTGTCTCATTCTAGCTTTAGATGCTCATGGTGTTGGTCACTGGATTGTTCTTGTATTTTAGAACTTTGTATTTTATGTACCGTTGTTCTAGATGTGAAACATTGTTAACTCGAAACCCTGGGACCTTCAATGTTATTTACCGTTGACATATGTGATTTATACCTGTTAAGCTTTGGCCTAGTTTTGGGATCATGTGTCCCGTTGTAATTCTAACCTTGGGTAATTTATAACCCTTTGTTGTCCAAACCTTCCCACCATGCTTCAGTCCACAAGGAGTTACAAGGAGGTTCCAGATCGAAATGTTAAGGCAAGACAAGAAATTGTGGTGAACGTCTGATGAGAAAATGGGAAAATATTGTCAACTAATTTCGATACCTTGTATAGTAGCCTTTGATGTTCGAGAGAAGTACACGGTACTGACTCTTAAAGTTACGTCGTCTTAAACGATATGTCGTGTTCGAGTGAACCGGATTGCATGGTAGGTGGGATTTACGCGTTGCCAAGCAACATTATAGCAAGATTTGGACCTGGATCTGTTGACATGAAAAGACGGAAATTTCGAATCAGCAGCCTTGCAAATCTGTTTCACGTAAATCAAAACCCTGTCTGTATCCCCCAGCAATATCATTTACTGGACATGTACTCTAATTACATAGACAGGAAATTGACACAAGTCATAATTACAAGACTTTTTATGGGTATCATACTTGTCTCACCCCTTGAAGTTTTGGGTTAGAATTGGTCTTCAGCAACCCATACTTGTCTTACCCCTTAAAGTTTTGGGTTAGAATTGGTCTTCAGCAACCCATGCTTGTCGTAACACATGAAGGCCGGGTTAAGAATTGGTCTTCGGCAACACATGCTTGTCTTACCCCTTGAAGTTCCGGATTACAACGCTTACAGTAAATCAGCGTCTCCGCGCCGTGGGTATGCTGGAGATTGGAATGGCCCAAAATGAAGTGGTCAGACATTTTGGTGTCTATCGAAACACGATCTCATCTCTATGTAGACGTTTTCAACATTATGGCAACACGAGAGATTTACCTCGGACCGGGCGTCCACGCGTGACGTCACGTCAGCAAGACTCATCTATAAGGAATCGATTCCATGCTGCCAGATTGACTGCTCGGACCATTCCTGGCTTACGTCCAATCAGTTCCAGGACTGTACAGAACCGACTGAGGGAGCACAACATCCGGCCCAGACGGCCTGCAATACGCCCAATTATGTCCCAACGACCAACGTCACCGTGGGTGTACAGACGGCGGGGTGAACGGTATGCTGACGCGTGCGTGGTTCAACGTCGACAGTTTGGTGGTGACAGCGTTATGGTAGAGCATCACGTCTCATGGTCAGACACAACTTGTCATTGTCAATGGCAATCTAACCAGTCTGTGATACAGGGATGAAATCACTGGGCGTCATGTACGGCCGCTCATTCAAGGACAGAGACGTAAACTACTGCTTCAGTAAGATAATACCCGTCCACATGTCGCTCGTGTTGTGACAGATTTCCTGAGACAGCAGAACATTCCGACACTCCCCTGGCCTGCTGTTTATCCGGACCTGCCCCCATATCGAGCACACTTGGGAAGAAAGGAGCGACGTTTACGTTAAGCCAAAAATCAGCCACTGACGTTAGCTGAATTGGGACAAGCGTTGGTTCAGGCATGGAAGAGCATTCCCTAAGCTTTCCTCAATCGCTTAGTGTCGTCTATGCATCGTCGTTGTCAAGCCCGCATCAACGCCAATGGTGGACACACACCATACTGAATTTGTGAACTGACTTTTGACACCACATCTCTTCAAGGGCGCGTCACGATGCGTAGTGTCAAATCATACACATTTCGATATTATCTTGTCCACAGCGAGTTATCAGTGGGTTCTTTATTCGTTATTCGTAATTCACTCTATACCCGTCAGTTCTATCAAACATAAGATAGTCTATATCCCAACAACTGGTTATTAATTCTTAATAATCACTTACAAATAGCACAAAATTGACAAGAACCGGGTTCGTTATTCAGTTTATGTCCATCAATTCTATCAAATATATGATAACAAATATAACATACAGTATTTCCTTGGGGTCCGAGTTTCAGAGCCAGCTTTGATGGGTACCAGGCTAGAGTGTCATTCATATAAACCGGGTTTGGCCCCTAAGTGCCTTGAATGCAAATATGAGCATTTTATTAACATGCGTCATATGTTATAGGTGAGTGAGTGAGTGGGTTAGTAGGTGAGAGAGTGTGGGTTACAAGGTGAGTGAGTGAGTGGGTTAGTAGGTGAGAGAGTGAGTGGGTTACAAGGTGAGTGAGTGAGTGGGTTAGTAGGTGAGAGAGTGAGTGGGTTACAAGGTGAGTGAGTGAGTGGGTTAGTAGGTGAGAGAGTGAGTGGGTTACAAGGTGAGTGAGTGAGTGGGTTAGTAGGTGAGAGAGTGAGTGGGTTACAAGGTGAGTGGGTTACATCGATTTCCAATTCAAACATATCGTATTATTTCACAGGATCAAATATTTTCACATGGCGATGTCCACATGAACATCTGTATGTTGCGTTTTCACGATTGGCTTTAAATGGTTTTGGAACATTTTTTGGTTGTCGAATCCAAATTCTAAATACAGTATCTTGGTAAAGTTGCTGTTTGTTCTTCAGAGTATATCGTACCCAAACACAAAATACGCTTTCCACGAGAACGTTTCATTAGTTTTACGACTTAATCACCCGGGCCTCAATTGAAATACTGAAGTGAGACTCCTTCCCTAAATTATAAAACTGAAGTGATTTATACGCGGTATAACATTCCATCTCTTCTAATTTTGGTTTGACATTGTAAATCGTACTGGGGTTGCCACAAGTGGGTATAGATAAAGTGTATATATGACTTGCCGGTGGGCAAGGCGTCAGTGCAAGGGATCTCTGCCGCCGACAGCAACATGAAGGCTTGGGCTTTACTGATTGTCTTGGGCGTTTACGGTGTAGCTGCGAAACAGTCGTTTCATGGGTAGGTGGATTCTTTACTGAGAGTGAGTGAGTGAGAGAGTGGGTTAGTAGGTGAGTGAGTAGGTGATTGGTTGAATGAGTGAGTTTGTAGGTGAGTGTGTTACTAGGTGATTGGGTGAATGAGTGAGTTTGTAGGTAAGTGAGTGAGTAGGTGATTGGGTGATTGGATGAATGAGTGAGTTTGTAGGTAAGTGAGTTAATAGGTGATTGGGTGATTGGGTGAGTCAGAGAGTGGGTTAGTAGGTGAGTGAGTAGGATGATTCGGTGAATGAGTGAGTGGAGTAGGTGAGTGTGGAGTTACTAGATAGGTGATTGGAGCTAGTGATGAGTGAGTGAGTAGGTGGGTGAGTGGTGGAGTGGGTTAGTAGGTGAGAGGTAGGTGTTGGGTGAGAGTGAGTGAGTGTCTTAGTAGGTGAGTGAGAGTGGGTGGGTTACTAGGGTGAGAGTGGGGTTAGTAGGTGAGTGGAGTGTGGGTTAGTAGGTGAGTGAGTGAGTGAGTGGGTTAGTGGGTGAGAGTGGAGTGGGTTAGTAGGTGAGAGAGTGAGTGGGTTAGTAGGTGAGAGTGGTGAGTGGGTCAGTAGGTGAGAGAGTGAGTGGGTTAGTAGGTGAGAGAGTGAGTGGGTTAGTAGGTGAGAGAGTGAGTGGGTTAGTAGGTGAGAGAGTGAGTGGGTTAGTAGGTGAGAGAGTGAGTGGGTTAGTAGGTGAGTGAGTGAGTGAGTTGGTAGAGTGAGTGAGTGAGGTGGGTTAGTAGAGAGTGAGTGGTGGGTTAGTAGGTGAGAGTGAGTGAGTGGGTTAGTAGGTGAGAGTGAGTGGGTTAGTAGGTGAGGTTAGTGAGGTAGTAGGTGAGAGTGAGTGGGTTAGTAGGTGAGAGAGTAGGTGGGTTAGTAGGTGAGAGAGTGAGTGGGTTAGTAGGTGAGAGAGTGAGTGGGTTAGTAGGTAGAGAGTGAGTGGGTTGAGTGGGGTGGTAGTGAGTGAGTGGGTTAGTAGGTGAGAGTAGTGAGTGGGTTAGTAGGTGAGAGAGTGAAGTGGGTTAGTAGGTGAGAGTGAGGTAGTCAAGAGGTGAGAGTAGTGAGTGGAGGGTAGTAGGTATTGGAAGTGAGTGGGGTTGAGAAAGAGGGTGGGTTGAAGTAGGTGAGAGTGAGGTTGGAGTGGAGTTGAGTGGGTGCGTGTTTGGTTGGGTTAGTAGGACGAGGGTTGGGTGGAGTTGGTAGAGTGAGAGAGTGAGTGGGGTAGTAGGTGAGGTGAGTGAGTGGGTAGTGGATGAGAGAGTGGAAGGTAGGTTGCAGAAGTGAGAGAGTGAAGTGGGTTTAGTAAGGTGAGAAGTGGAGTGGGTTAGTAGGTGAGAGAGTGAGTGGGTTAGTAGATGAGAGAGTGGAGTGGGTTAGTGGGTGCATTGAATTGGGTGGGTTAGTAAGGTGAGAGTGAATTTGAAGTGGTGGGTTAGTAGGTGAGAGAAGTGAGTGGGTTAGTAGGTGAGTGAGTGAGGTGGGTTTAGTGGGTGAAGGTTGAGTGGGTTAGTAGGTGCGTGGTTGGGTGGGTTAGTAGTAGGTGCGTGTTTGGGTGGGTTAGTGGGTGCGAGGTTGGGTGGGTTAGTAGGTGAGAGAGTGGGTTAGTAGGTGTGAGAGTGAGTGAGTGGGAGTGAGTGGGTGAGAGTGAGAGTGGGTGGGTTAGTAGGTAAGAGTGAGTGAGTGGAGTTAGTGGGTGCATTAGTAGGATTGAGCAGAGAATGGGTGAGTGGGAGAGGTGGGTGGGTTAGTAGGTGAGAGAGTGGAGTGGGTTAGTAGGTGAGTAGTGATGGGTTAGTAGGTGAGAGGTTGGGTAGGTTAGTAGCGTGAAGGTGAGAGAAATGGAGTAGGTTAGTAAGGTGGGTTAGTAGAGTGCGTGGTTGGGTGGGTTAGTAGGTTAGTGGTTGGGTGGGTTAGTAGGTGCGAGAGTGGAATTGGGTTAGTAATGGGTGAGTTAGTGGGTGCGTTGTTGGGGTAGTAGGTGAGAATGGGTGGGTTAGTAGGTGTGTGGTTTGAGTGGGTTAGTAGTTGAGTGAGTGAGTGGGTTAGTAGGTGCGTGGTTGGGTGGCTTGGTGAGAGTGAGCGAGTGAGTAGATGGGTGCGTGAGTGGGTAGATGGGTGGGTGAGTGGATGGTTTAGTGAGTGAATGAATACGGGGTGGTCGGATAAGTTGGTGCGTGTCAAAAATGGGGCCTATCCCGTTATTTGCGACAGAAGAGTCGTATCACATATTGTATGACCTTTGACTCTAACAGGAGAACGTATTGATACGAATAGGCAGGGACTTTTCTGTCATTTTGGGCCAACAGAGGTTTCAAATTCCGACAGCCTTTGGTCTATATCTTTATAATTGCTTATATATTTTTATATGTTTCAGACACCGCTTAGTGTCGGTCATAGCCAAGAACAAGGAACAGCTGCATGTTTTGAGTGAGATCCTGAGGACTGGAGAGCCATGGGCAAGTTTGTTTGTTTATTTGTTTGTTTGTTTGATTGTTTGATTGCTTTAACGCAATGCAGTGTCCACAATATGGCTCAACGACAAATTTGATCCACGCAATTATCACGTCTATGTTAGGTGAGGTAAAATGGGGTTTAACGTCGTACTTGAGAATATTTCGCTCATTTGGCGACGTGCATGTGTGTGTATGTGTATGTGCGGCTGCTTGTACTAGCCCAGACTTGAGCTGGTTTTATAGTGCTAGCTCACTGAGATACCACTGAGATACTGACTCCGAGCCAACCAGTCCTTGTTGTACCCATTAATACCGAGCGCCAGACAGGGACCAACAAGTACCATATTTTAACTTATTTTGGTATGACGCGGTCGGGGATCGAACCCCCGACCTTTCGCTCTCCGGGCGGACGCTCTAACCACTACAACACCGGAGGCGGCACGTCTGTGTTAAAGTATAGGGCTACGATCGTCTTGGCGCTAAGGCTCACGTGTATATATACCTTGACCTAAAGCGATACTAGCTCTAAAGTGGTCATAACTCCCATACCTTAACCAGGGAGACTATATAAGGTGGTGGTCAGGCTCGCTGACTGGGTTGACACATGTCATCGGTTCCCAATTGCGCAGATCGATGTTCATGCTGTTGATCCCTGGATTGTCTGGTCCAGATCCAATTATTTACAAACCGCCGCCATATAGCTGGAATATTGCTGAGTGCGACGTAAAACTAAACTCCTTGAAATCAACAATCATTCTAAAGGCTTCTTCTGAAGTTTGGCTCTTGTAGTTTTAAACTTCCAACTGTTTTCTTCTCCAGGTCGATGTGTGGAGCTTTGCTGGCATCAACAGAACCTCGGAGATCCGAGTGCCTCCTTCCAGCTATGGGCTGTTCAGCACACTGATGCAGACCGCCCAAATACCCATTACCATCATGGAAAACGACATTGAACTGCACGTAACAGATTCAAACTATTTATAAGAGACCATGTTTCTCACAGGAGCTCGTATTTGAAATTCTACCATGAAATTAAAAAATGCCAGACCCTGATTGGTTAAAAATGGATGCCCATTTTTGCATTGATATCTCTTTTGAATTATGCTTTTTCACACCCTGCGTATAAACACAATTATTTGTTAACAGAATTATAGCAAGGGCTGCAGATATTATGAGGGGAATCAAAACATATTACTTTCAGTTCATTTGTGTGTTTTTTTGTCAAGCCGGACGACATTTGTTTTTCCGAATTTGACGAGAAAACGTTATTAATACCACCATTATCATAGTTGTGTTGCAAAGCCAGAATAATCTTTTATCGACATTTTCCAGAAAATACAAATCAAATTTATTAATTAATTTCAGAATCTTGCTTTGGGATTTTTTTTGTCAAGCCTGACGACATTTGTTTTTCGAATTTGTCGAGAATACGTTATTAATACCATCATCATTATGTTTTTTTGTTGTAAAGGCAATTTTTTTTATCGACATTTATTAGAAAATACAATTTTTTAATGTCAAAGAGATTGTCCCTTTAACCATGGCGCCTAATATCAGATACACATTTCAGGTTGATGGAGCGCGCCAGCAAGTCGACCCTCGGCCCCCACGAGAAGACGTCCCCCTTCATAAACTGGTCAGGAGGGGCCACCACCCACACAGGCTATAAGAGATATCAGTCAGTGAGTATCCCTCTCTACGATATACAAACAACAACAAATGATAATGATAATGCTGATGTTGATGACGATGTTGATGATGAATACGACGATGATGATGGTGAAGGCGACGACAAGGATGATGGTAGCACGATAAGATGATGATGATGTTGTTGGCAGCTTGAGTAGCAAAAATTGCATGCTGATGCTATAGCTATGATGATGATGATGATGATAATGCTGATGTTGATGACGATGTTGATGATGAATACGACGATGATGATGGTGAAGGCGACGACAAGGATGATGGTAGCACGATAAGATGATGATGATGATGTTGTTGATGATGATGATGATAATGCTGATGTTGATGACGATGTTGATGATGAATACGACGATGATGATGGTGAAGGCGACGACAAGGATGATGGCAGCAACGATAAGATGATGATGATGTTGTTGATGATAATCATGAAAATGTTGCTGCTGCTGCTGAATATGATGAAGATGACGACGACGATGATGATGGTGACGACGACGATGCTGCTGCTGATTTTTATCGTTTTTTTGCGTGTCAGATTGTGGACATTATGACTGGGATGAGGAACAGTTATCCAAATCTCGTCCAGGAGGTCGGCAACCTGAGTCCCCAAACCCACGAGGGACGAAACATCGCATACATCAGGGTAAGGTCCTCTCATCTAGTTTACCCCCCAAACCCCCACGAATAGTCAGGGCTAACAATTAGCCAACCTGATTGGAAGAGCGGGCCTCTCTCCCGCCAATGATGAACCCCTAGATTGTTCAGCAGTTTCCGTTCCGATTCTCAAAATGGCCGCTACAGCAGCCATCTTGAACGATAACTATTTATTACCACAACTATATACATTTGACCTGGATGTAACCATTGTACTTTGACCAAACTGAACACTTAAACCTCTTATGGTCAATACTCCATGCTCCAAATGTAATGTAATTTGGTTTCAAACTAAACTCTTTGCCAGGTCTGTATCTTCGGGTTTTCGTCCTCGGTTTTTATCGAGACGGTATCTAAATATAAATGCTAATATTTATTGTCCCGCCTTGACTTCAGAACTTCAGCTGCAAAATCAGAAAGGTTTCTCTCATGAAATTTGTTTGTGTAAATAGTTTTGGAATAAATAACAAACGCATTACAGAATTGTTTTTGCTGGCCAACAGTTCATTTTCTATTCAACAATCTGACGCATTATCATTATAGTTGCAGTATTGATTCCTATTTCTCACAGTTTGGTACCGGAGGAGTTAAGCCGGTGATATTCATCGAGTCACTGATTCACGCCAGGGAGTGGATTGCTGGAGCATCTGTTTTGTACTTCATGGATCGGGTAAGTAGCGGGGCAACAAGCTAGCAGACACACGTGGGCGGGGCAACAAGCTGAGTAGCTGGCAGACACACGTGGGCGGGGCAGTAGCTAGTATTGCAGAGACACACGTGGGCGGGGCGAGTAGCTAGCAGACACCACATAGGCGGGACGAGTAGCTACCAGAGACACGTGGGCGGGGCGAGTAGCTAGCAGACACACGTGGGCGGGGACGAGTAGCTAGCAGACACACGTGGGCGGGACGAGTAGCTAGCAGACACACGTGGGCGGGGAGAGTAGCTAGCAGACACACATGGGCGGGACGTAGCAGTAAGCGGGGCAGTAGCAGACACACGTGGGCGGGGCGAGTAGCTAGCAGACACACATGGGCGGGGCGTAGCTAGGACACACGGGGCGAGTAGCTAGCAGACACACATGGGCGGGGCAAGTAGCTAGCAGACACACGTGGGCGGGGCGAGTAGCTAGCAGACACACGTGGGCGGGACGAGTAGCTACCAGAGACACATGGGCGGGGCATAAGACAGGGCGAGAGTAGCTAGCAGACACACATGGCGGGGCGGGGGAGAGTAGCTAGCAGACAAACGTTGGCGGGACGAGTAGCTACCAGAGACACATGGGCGGGGCAACTAGCTAGCAGACACACATGGGCGCTGAGAGTAGCTAGCAGACACACGTGGGCGGGACGAGTAGCTACCAGAGACACATGGGCGGGGCGAGTAGCTAGCAGACACACATAGGCGGGACGAGTAGCTACCAGAGACACATGGGCGCTGAGAGTAGCTAGCAGACAAACGTGGACGGGACGAATAGCTACCAGAGACACATGGGCGGGGCGAGTAGCTAGCAGACACACATGGACGGGACGAGTAGGTACCAGAGACACATGGGCGGGGAGAGTAGCTAGCAGACACACATGGACGGGACGAGTAGCTAGCAGACACACATGGGCGCTGAGAGTAGCTAGCAGACACACATGGACGGGACGAGTAGCTACCAGAGACACATGGGCGGGGAGATTAGCTAGCAGACAAACGTGGGCGGGGCGAGTAGCTAGCAGACACACGTGGGCGGGGCGAGTAGCTAGCAGACCAACGTGGGCGGGGCGAGTAGCTAGCAGACACACATGGGCGCTGAGAGTAGCTAGCAGACACACATGGACGGGACGAGTAGCTACAAGAGACACATGGGCGGGGAGAGTAGCTAGCAGACAAACGTGGGCGGGGCGAGTAGCTAGCAGACACACATGGGCGGGGCAACAAGCTAGCAGACAAAGGTGGGCGGGGCGAGTAGCTACCAGAGACACATGCGGCAGCTAGCTAGCAGACATGGGCGGGGCAAGCTAGCACATGCAGACAAACACGTGGGCGGGGCGAGTAGCTAGCAGACACACATTGACGGGACGAGTAGCTACCAGAGACACGTGGGCGGGGAGACTAGCTAGCAGACAAACGTGGGCGGGGGCGGTAGCTCGCAGACACATGAGCGCTGAGAGTAGCTGTGGTCGGGCGAGTAGCTAGGACAGAACAGAAACTACATGGGCGCTGGGTAGCTAGCCAGACACACATGGGCGGGGCAACTAGCTAGCAGACAAACGTGGGCGGGGCGAGTAGCTGGCAGACAAACGTGGGCGGGGCAGACGACGGGGCAACTAGCTAGCAGACAAACGTGGGCGGGGCGAGTAGCTACCAGAGACACATGGGCGGGGCAACTAGCTAGCAGACCAACGTGGGCGGGGCGAGTAGCTCGCAGACACACATGGGCGGGGCGAGTAGCTACCAGAGACACATGGGCGGGGCAACTAGCTAGCAGACCAACGTGGGCGGGGCGAGTAGCTAGCAGACACATAAGGACGGGACGAGTAGCTACCAGAGACACATGGGCGGGGCAACTAGCTAGCAGACAAACGTGGGCGGGGCAACTAGCTAGCAGACACACGTGGGCGGGGCAACTAGCTAGCAGACAAACGTGGGCGGGGCGAGTAGCTAGCAGGCAAACATGGGCGGGACGAGAAGCTGTGCGAGAAGACAGCAGACAAAAATGCGCAACCAGACGGAAATGGGCGGGACGGGTAGCTGACGGAGGTATTAACTCATGGAGACAGCGAGTCGCATGGATGGGCGAGAAGCTGGCAGGCACATGCGTTGGAGCAGGTAGGTTCTAGACGAATAGCTTGCAAGCACATGGGTTGGACGACTACCGAGTGGCTGGTAGCAAGCAGACACAGGCAAGAAGCCGGCAGCGATTAGCTGGGCGAGAATCTATAAGACATATGGGCTGGGCCGCACTCAACAATATTGCAGCGAGTATCGAGGCAGACACATAATCGAGCTGGTCGAGAAGCTAGCAGACACCCATTGGCTGGGCCAGTTGATGGGTGACATGCTTCAGGCAAACATGGGCGGACGAGAAGCGGTGCGAAGACAGTTCGCGTCTTATGCGCATGGGTTGCTGAAGACCAATTCTAACCCGGATCTTCAAGGGTCACTGGAATACAAGGATCAGCAGTTCATGGCGTGACTGAAAACGGCAACTGTGCATGCGGGGAGAACCGCAGCGTGTTAGACCACTGGAACGCCCTCGAAAAGTGAACGCCCTTAATAAATGTGTCTATTTCTTGAAATAACACTATTTTATGTTACAGCTGGTGAGCAAGTACGCCATGGACGCTGACGCAAAATACATGCTGGACAACTACGACATTTACGTCGTTCCTGTCGCTAATCCTGACGGCTACGAATACACCCATACCAATGTAAGTACACCCACGCCCTTTGTAGTACATCTACATCGTCATAGTGAATACACCCATACCAGTGTAAGTACACCCACGCCCTTTGTAGTACATCTACATCGTCATAGTGAATACACCCATGCGACAGCTACATCGTCACACCCATACCAGTGTAAGTACACCCACGCCCTTTAGTACAGTACATCGTCACATCGTCATACCCAGTGAATACACCCACGCCCTTTGTAGTACATCTACATCGTCATAGTGAATACACCCATACCAGTGTAAGTACACCCACGCCCTTTGTAGTACATCTACATCGTCATAGTGAATACACCCATACCAGTGTAAGTACACCCACGCCCTTTGTAGTACATCTACATCGTCATAGTGAATACACCCATACCAGTGTAAGTACACCCACGCCCTTTGTAATACATCGTCATGAGTGAATACACCCATACCAGTGTAAGTACACCCACGCCCTTTGTAGTACATCTACATCGTCATAGTGAATACACCCATACCAGTGTAAGTACACCCACGCCCTTTGTAGTACATCTACATCGTCATAGTGAATACACCCATGGTGAACACCATGTAAGTACACCCACGCCCCTTTGTAGTACATCTACATCGTCATAGTGAATACACCATACCAGTGTAAGTACACGTTTGTAGGTACATCTACATCGTCATAGTAAGTACACCCACGCCCTTTGTAGTACATCTACATCGTCATAGTGAATACACCCATACCAGTGTAAGTACACCCACGCCCTTTG
Source organism: Haliotis rubra (assembly GCF_003918875.1). Lineage (NCBI taxonomy): Eukaryota > Metazoa > Mollusca > Gastropoda > Lepetellida > Haliotidae > Haliotis > Haliotis rubra. Next base: position 940,364 of record NW_025765936.1, read on the forward strand.
TAGTACATCTACATCGTCATAGTGAATACACCCATACCAGTGTAAGTACACCCACGCCCTTTGTAGTACATCTACATCGTCATAGTGGATACACCCATGCTACGGATACACCCATACCAGTGTAAGTACACCCACGCCCTTTGTAGTACATCTACATCGTCATAGTGAATACACCCATACCAGTGTAAGTACACCCACGCCCTTTGTAGTACATCTACATCGTCATAGTGGATACACCCATGCTACGAATACACCCATACCAGTGTAAGTACACCCACGCCCTTTGTAGTACATCTACATCGTCATAGTGAATACACCCATACCAGTGTATACACCCAGTACACACCTACACGCCCTTTGTAAGTACACCAACGCCCTTTGTAGTACATCTACATCGTCATAGTGAATACATCGTCATACATCTACATCGTCATAGTGAATACACCCATGCCAGTGTAAGTGTAAGTACACCCGCTACATCTACATCGTCATAGTGAATACACCCATACCAGTGTAAGTACCACGCCCTTTGTAGCACATCTACATCGTCATAGTGAATACACCCATACCAGTGTAAGTACACCCACGCCCTTTGTAGTACATCTACATCGTCATAGTGAATACACCCATGCTACGAATACACCCATACCAGTGTAAGTACACCCACGCCCTTTGTAGTACATCTACATCGTCATAGTGAATACACCCATACCAGTGTAAGTACACCCACGCCCTTTGTAGTACATCTACATCGTCATAGTGAATACACCCATGCTACGGATACACCCCCTTAACGCTTTAAGTACTCCAGTTTGAGTACATCAACGTCACGAGGAAATCTCTCAAGCCCCTGAAATACACCCACACTTCTGTGAATACACATAGGCACGCACGCGCACACACCCTGCGAGTATACACACACCCTGGAGTGAGTGATTTTAGGTTTACGCTGCTTTTAGCAATATCCCAGCAATATCACGGCGGGGGACACCAGAATTGGGCTTCACACATTGTACCCATGTGGGGAATCGAAATCAGGTCTTCGGCGTGGCGAGCAAACGCTTTAACCGCTAGGCTACCCCAACGCCTCAGTAACCATGTAAGTACATAACCACGTGGTACTGTGGGCTTGATCGAATCCTTGAAATTAGGGATCATGATGTAAATATTGTATTCACAGAACAGGCTGTGGAGAAAGAACCGATCTCAACCCCAAGGGAACTGCAGAGGTGTCGATCTCAACAGGAACTTCGACGCATACTGGAACAGTGAGTCTTCACTTCCTGTGACGTCATTTCCTCTATGCTCATGATGCTAACTATAGAGTTGTACTTTCGTATTCTGGGGGATTGTAGTTTCGTTTCCTGGGGGGTTGAAATGGGACCAAAATATGTCCTCGGGTGTTATGTGCGTGTTGCATGTTGAATTTTATTAAGAGGTGTTGGACAAGAAGGGTATATATGTCCCTGTAGGTTAAAGCAGCACGCTTCGGAAAGGGAGTGAGTGAGTGACTTTTGTTTAAAGCCGCTTTTAGCAATCTCCCAGCAATATCATCAGGGCGGGGGACACCAGAATTGGGCTTCACACATTGTACCCATGTGGGGATTCGAACCCGGGTCTTCGGCGTGACGAGCGAACGCTTTAACCACTAGGCTACCCCACCGCCCCCAAAACAAGAACAAAAAGAACTCGGGTCCTCGGGGCCCTTTCGGAAAGGGGTTTACAATATGTGTTGTAGCTTTCGTTGTTCTTGATATCAACCACTCGTCTATCATTTCCGCGCCTCGGTTATCTGAAGGCTGATCTGATCATACAGAAACAGAGCTGGGTCCCTATCCACAAAGCGTTCGTAGCGCTATGACGTTCGTAAACCATGGGGAACTGTAAAGTTACGACAGGTCGTAACGTTACGAATACTTTGTGGATCAGACTAGCTATTCTCGAACGTTCGTAGGCCCCACGAACTTCGTAAGCCCATTCTTAACACGTTGCCTACGATCAAAGTTAAGAATTCTTATGGCTACGAACGCTTCGAGAATAAAGGCCCAGGATCCTGGCATGTACTTACCAATGACGTGGTTATGACGTTACTTTCACAGCCGTCGGCGTCAGTAACCAGTGCTCGAGCGACATCTACTGCGGTACGTCGGTGTTCTCAGAGGCCGAGGCCCAGGCTATCAGGAACAAAGTGTCAGAGATCAACTCCGGAGGTCAACGTCTTCTCGCTTACCTTGCTGTCCACTCGTACTCGCAGCTGTTGCTTACGCCCTATTCGTACGCAAACGACCGCCCGGGCAACGCCGCCGAAGTGGTGAGATGATCATTCAGAAAAATACGATTATAACGAACTCGCAGCTGTTGCTTACGCCCTATTCGTACGCAAAAGTCCGCCCGGACAACGCCGGCGAAGTGGTGACATGATCATTATAATAATAATAATGCTGAAAATTTATATAGCGCTAAATCCAACCTCTAAGTGGGTGCTTAATTATGTCAAATATGATTATAACAAACTTAAAGTCACCACAAATTTCCGTTCGCTATAACCGTTGTTCCTTATACGTATTTCGGATTAAGAGTAAGTGAATGAGTATGGTTTTACAACGCTTTTAGCAATATTCCAGCAATATCACGGCGGGGTACGCCAAAATTGGGCTTCATACATTATACCAATGTTGGCAATCGAACCTGGGCCTTCGGCTTGACGAGCGAACGCTTTATCCACTAGGCTACCCCACCGCCCCATTTCTTATGCGTCAGTTTGTTCTCAGAGGCCGAGACAAACTAGTGATGGATGTCATAAGAACATTCAGCCAAGTCAGCGAGCCTGACCACCCGGTCCCGTTAGTCGCTTCTTATGGCAAGCATGGGTTACTGAAGATCAATTCTAACACGGATCTTCACGGCTCGTTGCTTATAAACGTAGTTTACGGTACAATAACCTTCTCGAATGGTCCACAAATTTTAGTTCCCTGTAACCATAGTTCCTTATACTCATATCGACTAATATATACGGCAAGTGGTCTGGTGCAAAATAAAGTTTTGTTATATCCTTTCACTGGCTTTAAAGGTGTTAGTTATAAACGGAGTTTACTGTATATACACTAAACGCCAAAAGAAACGTTACCCTCCTTCCTTAATTTCTTAAAATCTACTCAAGTGAGGACGAAACTTTCTGATGCATGGAGATCCTCTTCTTGGTCAGTCTACGGTGACCCAAGTCTGTCTGTAGCCCTGAATAAGTCTTATAACCATGATACGGTGGCATCCGAGGGCGTTGGCAACAGCATTGTATGTCCACCCCATCTGCAACATCCCAATGGCTCTTTCTCTCTCTTCAGCTGTTAATCCTGGCATATTTCTCGTACTTGTGTATCATATCATGCATTCTAGGCTCTCTTCATACCCTGGAGAATCATTCTTCACATGAAATGGAGGCATATACTGCTTGAATATTGCTACGCTTTGGCGACTGATATTGCTGTGTAAACACAAAATGGAAAAATGTTACTTTGCAAGCAAAAATGTTAACAAAGATAATTTTAGATGTTCCTAAGCACTTTTTCACAATATCAAAGATACGTTTTATTTGTTTTCACTGATTCAAATCAGCAGAAAATGTTTTAAAAGACTCAAATCATAGGAATGATCCTTTTACAATTTTCCACACTCTACAACAGTTGTTTCTTGATTTAATAGTTGAAAAATAGTTTATCTTTGTCTCAAAGCAGCATATTATTTCATCCTTTCTTTTGGACATCTAAATCACTGTTATTGGTTTATTTCGGCATGGACAATTTAACTCTTCTGAAAAAGATGCATTTCACCTAAATATTAATGCATTTGAAAAATGTTTTTTCGTGACTTGCATAAAGCACGTAGCTTTCGTGTAAACTAATACCTTCTAACATGTCTTTGATATTTTTTCAGTAATTCATAAAGGTAGGAGGGTAACGTATCTAGTGGCGTCTAGAGTATGTTGTTCTTAGGCAACGTTGTTGCTAGGTTTATTTGTAGTGATTGTCAGTAGTCAGTGTAATTGAAAGAATCATCTTCGCTAATAACGGGTATTATATCTCCAGTATATATGTTTGCTGTCTTGCTTTCGTTTTAGTCGAATTACTGCCTTCAGCACGAGAAACAGGCTTCCCACATTGTAATCGCGTGAAAAACCGAGCCCAGGTCTTCGGTTTGGCGACCTGTGAAGTTCCGAGTTAGAATTAACCTTAAGTAACCTGTTCTTGTCGTAAGAGGCGACATACGGGATAGGGTGGTCATGCTCACCGACTTGGTTGACACATGTCATCGTATCCCAATACGATGCTCTTGCTGTTGATCACTGGATTGTCTGATGAAGGCTCGGTTATGTACAGACCTCCTCCATACAGCTGGAATATTGCAGAGTGCGGCGTATCGGCTTGGCTTGCGAACGCTTGAAGCACTAGGCTACATCACTGGCCCTCAAATACCAGCAACAGACATCCAGTACGTATGTAATACAAGCAACAGACATCCAGTACGTATGTAATACAAGCAACAGACATCCAGTACGTATGTAATACAAGCAACAGACATCCAGTACGTATGTAATACAAGCAACAGACATCAAGTACGTATGTAATACCAGCAGCAGACATCCAGTACGTATGTAATACCAGCAACAGACATCCAGTACGTATGTAATACAAGCAACAGACATCCAGTACGAATGTAATACCAGCAACAGACATCCAGTACGTATGTAATACCAGCAGCAGACATCCAGTACGTATGTAATACCAGCAACAGACATCCAGTACGTATGAAATACAAGCAACAGACATCCAGTACGTATGTAATACAAGCAGCGACATGCCCACTATTCGACTCGTTGTCGATTAAACTGACTTACAAAAGAAAGCACACATCAGGTGTTTGGGGCTTATATAAATTACCCGAAATTGTCGATAGACCCGAATGTGTGTACTTTCTTTTGTGCGTCAGTTTACACATGGGTGGTAGTGTTATGACGTCATAGACCGTGGAGAATCATGATGGATGTTTCTCTGTGAAGGTGTGTGATATTGTTTTTGCATCCAGGACGCCGTTGCTGAGCTGATGAACGACGCGCTAAAGGCGCCATTCGGAACTAACTACATATGGGGCCATGGACCTGATGTGCTGTGTAAGTACTGAGGTCTCGTTAAAACGCCATCTCAAGACCATGATCTTTACAAATGTGACCAAGTCTCGTTACTATGCCATCAGCGAAACTTTGTGTATACTGTAGCGACGTTATAACGGGAAGCAGAAAACAAACAGAAAAGCGACGGTGTCGCTGACCTAAAGTAATAATCCTCGTTCAGGGCTAACTAATGTGCTGTTCCGTTTGACGTGTCTTCCCCCTACGTTAGGACAAACGTTACGGAGAAAACAAATGACAAATGACAGTTTACAAATCACGTGACATTCCACGGACTCCACGGATTCTGTAGGACACAGGGCATAGGCATAATTAGCAACGTTGTCGCAGTTTAATTGTAAGTCGAGCTGAACCATTATTCCCATCGTAAGAATTAAATGTATCGTTTCCACCAGTGATGTTAGCCGAGTGAAGCAACTACAAACCAACAAATAGGCGCTACGGAGTTAGTTACACTGAAGGAGACTGCACTTGGCAAAGACACCCCACATGCATCTTGACGTCGGTTACCAAGGGCAGACTAGAAGGGCGTATAGTGACGTCAATACTTTGTGACGTAATGGCTTTGATGTTTTAGACCGAGAATGAGACCACGATCTATACAAATATGATCACGTCTCGGTATGACACCATTAGTGAAACTTGGTTTTATTGCACTGTACTATATTTAGGCTAGGGCTTGCTACGAGAAAGAAAGTTACTTTTAAACCTCAAAATTTTCACAATAACTCAGACTAATTATTACTTTATACAGTCAAACAAGGTTGTGTCCATGTTGAACGGACTAAAGAATTTACTTCGAGTTATTTAGGTAAGGAATACGCGGGAACCAAGTTGATACTTCGAGACAACAGTAAGTTCGGCACAATGATATTTTTGCTATGCATTGAAACTTTACTCGACCACTTTACAGACCCAGTGTCCGGTGCTAGCGACGACTGGGCGATGCTAAGCGGTGGTGCAAGGTACGTCTACACCTACGAACTGAGACCCAAGTCAAACAATCCCGGCTTCACCATCGGCGCTGAATACATTATCCCCAACGGCTACGAGTTCTGGCTCTCCACGGTCGCCATGGCATGCAACATGAACGCGGGGGCACCGAACTGCAACTTCTAATTATGCAAACACGCCGACCTCTTACATATCCACAAAAAAATGGTATCTATTATCGCTATGGTGAATCCCTTGATGATGCCTAGTCATTATAACGTAATAATGAAATGACGTCATATAATATGACGTCACCTCGATCGCGTTTTAGCTTGATGATTATGAACAATATCCAAGAATATACAACCGATATCGACCTCTACAAGAGTCTATAATTGTATAATATCCGAGATTTGTAGAACTCGTTTATATTACGAATCCTGTACATTAAAGAAAAGTTTCGAGAGTGTAAATTTGATTAACAACGTTTCTGATTCTGTGACGCGTAACCGAGGTCTTTCTTGCTGAAATAAATGTGTCCTTAATCTCTTATCTTTCTGGCACAAGGAAATGTTTTGTTTGTTTGGCTGTTGTTTACCTCCCAATCTGGAAATATTTCAGCAATGTGGAACTCTGGAAATAATGGATTTATAATCAGGCAAACCGGTGGTCGGCACAATGAACAACGATGGCACATGGGCCAAACTTGACTGTCCGAATCAGTGGACCTTATTCAGATATCTTAAATGCATGGTTTAGTTCATAAACAAAGTACCCGTGAAGATCCGGGTTGGAATTGGTCTTCAGCAACCCATGCTTGTTGTGAGAGAAGACGAAGGGTATCGGGTGGTCAGGCTCGCTGACTTGGTTGATACGTCAAGCCAGCTGAAGGATATAACGAAACTTAATTTTGCACCCGACCACTTGCCGTATATTTTAATCGAAGGAACTATGGTTACAGGGAACTAACATTTGTGGCCCATTCAAGAAGGCTATTGTACCGTAAACTACGTTTATAAGCAACAAGCCGTGAAGATCCGTGTTAGAATTGGTCTTCAGTAACCCATGCTTGCCATAAGAGGCGACTAACGGGACCGGGTGGTCAGGCTCGCTGACTTGGCTGATTGTGGCGTTAAGCAACCAAAAAGTAAACAAACATGTGCTCATGACATCCATCACTAGTTTGTCAGGTACAGATATTTGAAGGCACCTGCATGAACAATGTAAAAACTGACTTGGTTGACACATCGTATCCCAATTGCGCAGATCGATGCTCATGATGTTGATCAGAGGATTGTCTGGTCCAGACTCAATTATTAACAGACTGCCGCCGTGAAGCTGGAATACTGCAGCATTACACAACAAACAGATATTAACAAAGTATTGTAAAACGTAGACAAGGTTCCACGAAACTGACATTATTTCTCGAGTGTGTGAAATTAAATCTTACAAACAAGGTCAGAATTCTTGCATTTTCCGAGCCAGAGCAAAACATATTTTTAGTTTCAGCGTGAATATGATACACGCGCGAATATATGCATAATGAGTTTCGTTATGTGTCTCTTTCCAAATTGAAGTTAAAGCTATTACAAATATGTTATGCTTCATCTTCTTTCAAAACACATCTGCAAAAAATTGTCGAATGACGTCAACACATTCAACTCTGACGTCGTTTCTAGTGTGACGTCGTTTCTAGTGTGACGTCGTTTGAACCTTACATCACAATGGAATTCAAGGCCGTCCTGGGGCCCGATCCACAAAATGTTAGTGGCGCTACGATATTCGTAAACCTACGATAAACTATAGAGTTACTACAGGTCGCAACTTTACGAACGCTTTGTGGATCGGGAGGCTGATGACATGAACAGTTCAGTGGTGATTCAGCTCTCATATGTTTTTCATGGACTCGTTTGTTTCCAGCCCTTTTTGCTAAAAAAACCTAGCTAACCTTGCATTTGTGTATGTTATGGCTTTATAGTAATTAAGTATTTCCCGCTGAAAAATATTTCAACTTTGGCTTTATATATACTGCGTCAAAAAAGAAACGTCACATTCTTTCTTCAGGGCACTTTAAAAGAACAAGAGATGGTAAGATGGTTAAATTGTTATTATTTCATTGCTGAGATCTGTGTGATGTACTCGATACACTGACAGTGCCATAATCAGTTCCATTAGGCTACACCGCCGTTCCAAAACATGGGTATACAGAATGTCAAGTCACAAGAATAAAAATGCGAAATTTCTCAGATTTTTAATATCGTGTATGGCCACCCCGCGCATTCACCACTGCCAAACACCGTCTCCTCATCGACTGCCTGATGCTTGTGAACACGTGGTTTGGGATTCTGCGCCATTGCTCTTGCAAGGCAGCGCCAAGTTCCTGCAAATTCTGAGGTTGGTTCCTAAGACCACGAAGCCTTCTCCCAAGTGCATCCCAAACGTGCTCTATTGGATTAAGGTCAGGGGACCTCGATGGCCAGTCCATGACGTTGATTCCAGCGTTTTGAAGGAAATTTCGTGTCAACATCGCGGTATGCGGCCGAGCATTATCAACTGAAGTAGACCTGGGCCATGAGCCGCCATGAAAGGAACGAGTTCAGGGTGAGCACCTGGTCGCGGTAAGCAGCAGCTGTGAGGTTTCCACGGATGACCAGAAGTCGGGAACGGTTGTTCCCACAGAAAGCACCCCACACCATGCAACTTCCGCCCCGAATCTGTCGACTTCCTGTACACAACATTGGGCATACCGTTCACGACGTCGTCTCCAGACTCTATGCCTGCCGTCCGCGAATCTGAGGGTAAACCTGGATTCATCGCTAAAGACGACTCGATTCCAGTCTCTCTGGGTCCATCGGAGGTGACGTTGGGCCCACAGCAGACGTTGACGTTGATGAAACGGCGTCAATATTGGCCCACGATATGGACGTCGAGAATGAAGATTGGCAGCCCGCAACCGATTTCGAATGGTCTGAGAGGACAGTCGACCTCTAAAACATCTCAGCCCTGGTTCGTGTAGCCGGCAGAAATCTGTCACGTAGGTGACGTAGGACGATTTGACGGTCTTCTGCCCGTGACGTCACACGTGGACGACCCGACCTTGGGCGATCAGAAGTGGTGCCAGTTTGTTGTAGACGACCTCGCAAGTCATACACAGTACGACGGCTGCATCCCATTGCTCTTGCGACGTCAATAACTGATCTTCCCGCTTGCAACATGCCAACGGCACGTTCACGTTGCACGTTTGACAATCGTGGCATTTCAAGTACCGTTAGAACTGTGGTTTAAAAGTGTTTTTTTCAATTCTTGAGGCCAATGCAAACACGTGCATATGAAGAAAACTTCGATGCGAAGATCACGTGATCGACTGCACGTGCAAAACCTGATTTGGCACTAACATCATTTGCACGACGAATGGATGGGTTTTAGTGGGTTTTGCTAACGTTTTTCTAGAGTCGAAAGATAGGGATCCCATTTCGGATACATAGATGTATCAACAGAGAAACATTATTCATTATTTTTCAAATTACATTTTGTGAAGTTTCTTTTTTGACTCTGTATATTTAAGCTTACTTTTTATAGTGTATATTTTACAATTACAAAGACCATATTAAGTTGATTATTGCTGTTGCCTTTAAGTGTAATATTTTCATGAGAGACGTCAGTATTTCCTTCAGATGACATATCAAGCCAACTGGATACTTCCTTCCATATGTTCACAGTATATGGACATTCAAATAATAAACGTATTATTATTTCATGAGTGATTCACAGAAAGAGAATCAAGGGAAATCAGGATATTTCATTAAATAAAAATTTGTATTTGTAAAAAATACTAACCCTGTAAAGTTTATATTCCAAACACACACATGCAAATGAGAGCGCAATTTATTGATTCATACACAGTTAAAAGGGCCTCACTCTCTTTGAACATAACTTTCAAAGTAATCTTTCGTTTTAATGCAAAATCTCTAAAAGCATCAAAGAACGCACGCCTATGCGTGCACAAATCCGTTTCTGAAAATTCAACAAAGACGTTGAATAAGAACAATGTATACAAGTCGAGTTTTTAACAATAACGTGAATGGCGTAAGACTTCATGAAGCGTAGCGTCTCGACTGCTTGGTTAGGTGGAAAAAATCAAGATGGTGGCTTTTTTGTTGACGGTGGTGGCATGGGGGGTGCACACGTCGTCAGGGTTTGTTCCACCGCCCTCCTTTAAAACAAACTTCCTACAGTCGTCTATGACAGGGACAACGACCACACTCCTCGAGAACAGACAAGGTATTTTCTAGTGAACACCTAGTGTTATCACGGATTTTCAGTGATCCATTTCTATCATTTCATGACAGTTTTTATCTTTACGACCAGGGCGTTGGAGTAGCCTAGCGGTTAAAGCGTTCGCTCGTCACGCCGAAGACCTGGCCTCGATTCCCCACATGGGTATAATGTGTGAAGCCCTTTTCTGGTGTCTCCCTCCGTGATAGTGCTGGAATATTGCTAAAAGCGGCTTTAAACCATACTCACTCACTCACTCACTCACTCACTATCTTTGTGACGAGTGAATGCTTCCCTCGCATATTTAACTGATTATGTGTTTGTTGTTTTACGCTGCACTCAGCAATATTCCAGCTATATAGCGGTGGTCTGTAAATAATCGAGGCTGGACCAGATAATCCAGTGATTGACATCATGAGCGTCAATCAGCGCAGTTGAGATATAATGACATGCGTCAACCAAGTCAGCGAGTCTGACCACCGGATCCCGTAAGTCGCCTCTTACGAAAAGAATGGTTTACTGAAGATCAATTAAAAACTCGGATCTTCACGGGTCCACATTGTACTGACGCGCCCTGGTATAACTGGAATATTGTTCAAAGTTGCCCTAAAAGGTTTCCGTAGTTTAGGGAAGCCTTCGTTACAGATTTGTTCTAATCGCCATTAAACCCCCTCCAGTTCATTGAAACATATGGGGCGGTGGGGTAGCCTAGTGGTTCAAGACCCGGGTTCGATGCCCCACATGGGTACAATGTGTGAAGCCCATTTGTGGTGTCCCCTTGCTGGTATATTGCTAAATGAAAAGTAAAACTAAACTCACTCACTCACTGAAACATATGATGGTTTTACAGACGCGACAGATGAGACTGTGAAGAGGTTCGAGAAATCTCTGGCAGTTATTATGAAGAAGATGGATTCTCTGGAATCAAAGCAAACAGAACAAGGTAAAGCATGTATACATAAACATTTAAATCACTAGGCTGCCCCCACCCTCCCTCTATGCATTAATGTGTACCTTAGTATGGAAGTCTTTTATGGTCATTTTCTTGGGGTTTTGTAGTTTTTCTTGAAATTTCAAAAATACAAAGGTCAAATCTGAAGGCACAGTAAACCACTCTTATAACGAACATGCTCACAATGAATTGACGGATGTAACAAACTGTTGCCAAGGCCACTTGTTGTATGTTGTATTGTGTATAACGAACTACGGTTATACCGTACTACATTTAGTTGTCCCTTTGAGTTCGTTATAACGGTAGTTTATTGTATGTAAATTGAAAATTCAAGTTTATTAAATGGATTAGTAAGCATACAACATGTATAGCATAATATATCCCGAGGCTCATTATCTTGAAATTTCAACTTAGTTTGCATCTTGAATTTTTTGTTAACTTAGAATCTTGATATTTTAAAATTCTCCTAAATATATACAAATAAATGGCCCTTAACTTGAAATTTCCTCTTTGGTATTTTGAAATTTCAGCTTACACATCTTGAAATTTCAGCTTAGTATCTTCAAACCTATTGAAAATAATTTTAACAATCTGAATGGCCTGAAAGGTTTCCGTAGTTTAGGGAAGCCTTCCGAACAGATTTGTTCTAATCGCCATTAAACCTCTCAGCTCACTGGAAACATATGATGGTTTTACAGACGCGACAGATAAAGCTGTGAAGAGGTTCGAGAAATCTCTGGCCGTTATTATGAAAAAGTTGGATTCTCTGGAATCAAAGCAAACAGCACAAGGTAAAGCATGTATACACGGTCAACTGTAGTTCTACGGAGCGATCTTAGCACTAAGGTGATCGTAAGTCCGTAACTTTAAAATATGCTTACGACAATCGTATCGCTTTGTGTAACTGGGTCCCACTTGCACAAAGCGATCTTAGCGCTACGACGATCTTAAGTCGATGTTTGAATGTGGGAGTTACGATCATCGCACTGCTAAGATCCATGACCCCGTTTCGGAAAGTTTGTATGTTTGGTGTTTAACGTTGCACTCAGCAATATTTGAGCTATATGGCAGTGGTCTGTAACTTACAGAGTCTGGACCAGATAATCATGTGATCTTCATCATGAGCATTGACTTACGTAACTGGGATACGATGACATGTGTCAATCAAGTAACCGAGCCTGACCACCCGATTCCGTAAGTCGCCTCTTACGACAAGTATGGTTTACTGAAGATCAATTCTAACCCGGATCTTCACGGGTCCACATTGTACTGACGCGCCCTGGTATAACTGGAATACTGTTCAAAGTTGCCCTAAAAGGTTTCCGTAGTTTAGGGAAGCCTTCGTTACAGATTTGTTCTAATCGCCATTAAACCCCTCCAGTTCATTGAAACATATGGGGCGGTGGGGTAGCCTAGTGGTTCAAGAACCGGGTTCGATTCCCGACATGGGTACAATGTGTGAAGCCCATTTGTGGTGTCCCCTTGCTGGAATATTGCTAAATGCGACGTAAAACTAAACTCACTCACTCACTGAAACATATGATGGTTTTACAGACGCGACAGATGAGACTGTGAAGAGAAATCTCTGTTCGAGAAATCTCTGGAATCAAAGGCACAAGGTAGTTATTATGAAGAAGATGGATTCTCTGGAATCAAAGCAAACAGCACAAGGTAAAGCATGCATACATAAACATTTAAATCACTAGGCTACCACGCCGTCCCTCTATGCATTAATGTGTACCTTAGTATGGAAGCCGTTTATGGTCATTTTCTTGGGGTTTTGTAGTTTTTCTTGAAATTTCAAAATACAAAGGTCAAATCTGAAGGCAAAGTAAACCATGGACATGCTCATAATGAATTGACGGATGTAACAAACTGTTGCCAAGGTCACTTGTTGTATGTTGTACTGTGTATAACGAACTACGGTTATGACGTACTACATTTAGTTGTCCCTTTGAGTTCGTTATAACGGTAGTTTATTGTATGTAAATTGAAATTTCAAGTTTATTTAAAGGACTACGACAACATGTATAGCACAATATATCCCGAGGCTCATTATCTTGAAATTTCAACTTAGTTTGTATCTTGAATTTTCAACTTAAAATCTTGAAATTTTGAAATTCTCCTAAATATACAAATAAATGGCCCTTAACTTGAAATTTCCTCTTTGGTATTTTGAAATTTCAGCTTACACATCTTGAAATTTCAGCTTAGTATCTTCAAACGTATTGAAAATAATTTTAACAATCTGAATGGCCACAAAAGGTTTCCGTAGTTTAGGGAAGCCTTCAGATTTGTTCTAATCGCCATTAAACTCCTCCAGCTCACTGAAACATATGATGGTTTTACAGACGCGACAGACACAGCTGTGAAGAGCTTCGAGAAATCTCTGGCCGTTATTATGAAAAAAGTTGGATTCTCTGGAATCAAAGCAAACAGCACAAGGTAAAGCATGTATACACGGCCAACTGTAGTTCTACGGAGCGATCTTAGCGCCAAGGTGATCAAATATGCTTACGACAATCGTATCGCTTTGTGTAACTGGGCCCACTTGCACAAAGCGATCTTAGCACTACGACGATCTTAAGTCGATGTTTGAATGTGGGAGTTACGATCATCGCACTGCTAAGACCTATGACCTCGTTCGGCAATGATTGTTTGTATAGTGTTTGCACGCAGCAATATTTGAGCTATATGGCGGTGGTCTGTAAGTAATTGAGTCTGGACAAGACAATCCAGTGATCAACATTATAAGCATTGACCTAATCAATTGGGACACGATGACACGTGTCAACCAAGTCAGCGAGCCTGACCCGATCCCGTAAGTCGCCTCTTACAACATACAGGGGTTCCTGAAGATCAGTTTTCGTAGAAGCTAAGATGACGTATGTCCCATACATTAACTTAGACTTACGACAGTCGTAGACAGACAGACAGACAGACAGATTATTTATTTGAGTCTCACCTCACTTGTAAAATACAGGACATATATAGGCTGTAATACAGAATATAACCGAGCCACCCGTTTAGGGTTATGAGAGACTATTGTAGACTTAGGGAACAAACATAAACATACACCATGAGTGAGTGAGTGAGTTAAAATTTAAAGTAACATTGGCATTATTTCAGCCATATCGTGGCTGCAACTAGCTTTTAACTTCATCTTAAATATATGTAAATCACTAGAAGCCTGTCAACGAAGGACAGTAAAACCAAATAGAATATCAAAGACACAAAGAATAAAACTACTATCTATCGTATCACCGAAGTCGTTTTGTGGAAGAGGGGTCGTATCAATGGTTAACGTACCGTTTAAACATTATCTAAAAGTGAGTCATTTCATCTCACCTCACCTCACTTCACCTCGCCTGACTCATTTTACCTCACGTCATCTCGTATCACCTCATCTCATTTCACCTCGCCTCATTTCACCTCACCTCACCTCATTTCACCTCACCTCACCTCATTTCACCTCGCCTGACTCATTTTACCTCACTTCACCTCACCTCGCGTCATTTCCCCTCAACTCATCTCATTTCGTCTCACCTCACCTAATTTCATCTCACCTCACCTCACTTCACCTCACCTGACTCATTTTACCTCATCTCATTTCACCTCGCCTCATTTCACCTCACCTCACCTCACCTCAGTTCACCTCACCTCGCGTCAGTTCACCTCACCTAATATCATCTCACCTCACTTCACCTCACCTGACTCATTTTACCTCACCTAATTTCATCTCACCTCATCTCATTTCACCTCGCCTCATTTCACCTCACCACACCTCACCTTACTTCACCTCACCTCATCTCATTTCACCTCACCTCATCTAATTTCATCTCACCTCACCTCACTTCACCTCACCTGACTCATATTACCTCATCTCATTTCACCTCGCCTCATTTCACCTCACTCACCTCATTTCACCTCACCTCACCACAGTTCACCTCACCTCGCGTCATTTCACCTCACTTCTTCTCATTTCACCTCACCTAATTTCATCTCACCTCACCTCATTTTACCTCACCTGACTCAGTTCACCTCGCCTCGTTTCACCTCACCTCATCTCATCTCATCTCGCCTCACCTCATTTCACCTCACCTCATCGTATTCTTTTCGATGTTTCCATATCACAGACTCCCTGAATATTCACTCACTTGAAATATTGAAAAAAAAGGTTTCTCATCTCAGATTTTCCTGCTGCTGTTTAGAAATTTAGACACTGGTTAGAGTGAGTAAGTGTGTTCTCATGCCACTTTTAGCAATATTCCAGCAATATCACGGCAGGGCACAACAGGAATTGGCTTCACACATTGTACCCATGTTGGGAATCGAACCCGGGTCTTCGGCATGTCCATGAACGCTATAACCACTGGGCTTCCCCTCCGCCCCTGATAACACGTGGTACATGGTTGGATGAGGCCAGGTGGAGAGTGAGAACATCAACCAGCACAAGTCATGACGCCAAAATAAAGAGTGAGTGAGTGAGTTGAGTTTTACGCCGCACTCAGCAATATTCCAGCTATATGGCGGCGGTCTGTAAATAATCGAGTCTGGACCAGACAATCCAGTGATCAACAGCATGAGCATCGATCTGCGCAATTGGGAACCGATGACATGTGTCAACCAAGCCAGCGAGCCTGACCACCCGATCCCGTTAGTCTCCTCTTACGACAAGCATGGGTTACTGGAGGTAAATTTCTTACCCGGAAATTCACGGGTGGCAACATACAGAAGGGTTAAATTGTAAACAGACTGACTGACTGACTGACTGACTGACTGACTGACTGACTGAGTTTGGTTTTACGCCGCTGTAAGCAATATTCCAGCAACAGCACAACGGGGGACACCAGAAATGGGCTTCACACATTGTACCCATGTGGGGATTGGAACCCGGGTCTTGGGCCTGACGAGCCAACGCTTTAACCACTAGGCTACCCCACCGCCCCAAACTAATTAGAAGCTAGTTGAAACAATATTCGATAGAGTCTATCTCTTTAAAAAAATATAATAAAATATACAATTTACAATGTTTATTCATAAAATCCCCGTGTCTATACTACGTCCGCTTAACAGATTAACGTTTTTATAGTCTCTGGTGTGATCATCAATTTCTAATTTTTCTTTGTTCCAAAACTTTTTCATTAAATTCTGTAACTTCTTGACATCAAATAAGTTCAGTTTATGATTTCAGCATCATGCTACTGTGTTAAACCCGAGGAGTTGAGTCTTATGAAGAAACAGCTGGACAACGCCACGAAGATTCAGGAGGGAGGTAATGCATTTGTTTAGTCACAGCGAGTGTCTGTGCGCATGCGTGTGATTATATTCGGATCTTGCCAACTTACATCACGCGGGCAGTAGAGAAGTTATGTAGCCAATCTACACTAGGTGACCCCGAGAAAAGCTTTTGATTTGTTATAGTAAACAATTTGAAATATAATTTAAGATAAAGTATCTATCATACTCTCAACTGAGTAGACCCGTGAAGATCCGGGGTAGAATAGGTCTTCAGCAACCCATGTGCTTGCCATAAAAAGGCGACTATCTTGTCGTAAGAGGCGACTAACGGGATCGGGTGGTCAGTTTCGCTGACTTGGTTGACACATGTCATCGGTTCCCAATTGTGCAGATCGATGCTCATGCTGTTGATCACTGGATTGTCTGGTCCAGACTCGATTATTTACAGACCGCCGCCATATAGCTGGAATATTGCTGAGTGCGGCGTAAAACTAAACTCACTCACTCACTCACTCAACTGAGTAGGGACTGCCGCCATACTGTAAGGTAGTAGTCACCCGAACGAGTGAAACTAGTCAATCAAGTTTTAATATATCGATTTCTCTCAGTGCGGGTCAGGATGACCTATAGCATTGGCGTGAACCACCCAGTCTAAAGTAAACTTTCACGAATGTTTTAATGAGAAAATTGTATTAGGACAAAAGCCCTGATAAATCTGAAGGCAATCCTATGTTATAACATTATTATTCGCAAGGCACGATGCCTGTGGCCATGTGAGGGGCGTCAATTTTGACTTTTGATATTTAACGCCGCACTACAAAGCTACTATTACTTAACCTGACATTCCGAACTCTACTTTTATTTAACACCGCACAACTAAAGCTACTATTATTAAACCCTACATTCCTAAAGCTACTATTATATAAGGCTGCACTACTAAAGCTAGTGTTATTTAACCACACACTGCTCAAGCTACTGTTATTTAACCACACACTACTAAAGCTACTATTATATAAGGCTGCACTACTAAAGCTGCTATTATTTAACCCGTCACTAAAGCTACTATTATTTAACCACACACTACTAAAGCTACTATTATTTAACCTATGACTTCTAAAGCTGCTATTATTTAACTCATCACTACTAAAGCCACTATTACTTAACGCCGCACTACTAAAGCTGCTATTATTTAACCCGCCACTAAAGCTACTATTATTTAACCACACACTACTAAAGCTGCTATTATTTAACTCATCACTACTAAAGCTACTATTACTTAACGCCGCACTACTAAAGCTGTTATTATTTAACCCGTCACTAAAGCTACTATTATTTAACCACACACTACTAAAGCTACTATTACTTAACGCGGCACTACTAAAGCTGCTATTATTTACCCATGACTACTAAAGCTGCTATTATTTAACCCGTCACTAAAGCTACTATTATTTAACCACACACTACTAAAGCTACTATTATTTAACCTATGACTACTAAAGCTGCTATTATTTAACTCATCACTACTAAAGCTACTATTACTTAACGCCGCACTACTAAAGCTGCTATTATTTAACCCGTCACTAAAGCTACTATTATTTAACCACACACTACTAAAGCTACTATTATTTAACCTATGACTACTAAAGCTGCTATTATTTAACTCATCACTACTAAAGCTACTATTACTTAACGCCGCACTACTAAAGCTGCTATTATTTAACCCGTCACTAAAGCTACTATTATTTAACCACACACACTACTAAAGCTATATTATAACTCATCACTACTAAAGCTACTATTATTTAACGCCGCACTACTACTAAAGCTATTATTATTTAACCACATCACTACTAAAGCTACTATTATTTAACCACACACTACTAAAGCTACTATTACTTAACGCGGCACTACTAAAGCTGCTATTATTTACCCATGACTACTAAAGCTGCTATTATTTAACCCGTCACTAAAGCTACTATTATTTAACCACACACTACTAAAGCTACTATTATTTAACTAATCACTACAAAGCTACTATTATATAAGGCTGCACTACTAAAGCTGCTATTATTTAACCCGTCACTAAAGCTACTATTATTTAACCACACACTACTAAAGCTACTATTATTTAACCTATGACTACTAAAGCTGCTTTCATATTATTTAACTCCACACACTACTAAAGCTACTATTACTTAACGCCGCACTACTAAAGCTGCTATTATTTAACCCGTCACTAAAGCTACTATTATTTAACCACACACTACTAAAGCTACTATTATTTAACCTATGACTACTAAAGCTGCTATTATTTAACTCATCACTACTAAAGCTACTATTACTTAACGCCGCACTACTAAAGCTGCTATTATTTAACCCGTCACTAAAGCTACTATTATTTAACCACACACTACTAAAGCTGCTATTATTTAACTCATCACTACTAAAGCTACTATTATTTAACCATGACTACTAAAGCTACTATGATTTAACCCGACATTCCGAACTCTACTATTATTTAACACCGCACAACTAAAGCTACTTTTATTAAACCCTACATTCCTAAAGCTACTATTATATAAGGCTGCACTATTAAAGCTTGTGTTATTTAACCACACACTACTAAAGCTACTATTATATAAGGCTGCACTACTAAAGCTACTATTATTTAACCTCACACTACTAAAGCTACGATTATTTAACCTCACACTACTAAAGCTGCTATTATTTAACCTCACACTACTAAAGCTACTATTATTTAACCTCACACTACTAAAGCTACGATTATTTAACCTCACACTACTAAAGCTACTATTATTTAACAACACACTACTAAAGCTACTATTATTTAACCACACACTACTAAAGCTACCATTATTTAACCATACACTACTAAAGCTATTATTATATAAGGCTGCACTACTAAAGCTACTATTATTTAAACCACACACTACTAAAGCTACTATTATTTAACCTCACACTACTAAAGCTTCTATTATTTAACCTCACACTACTAAAGCTACGATTATTTAACCACACACTACTAAAGCTACGATTATTTAACCTCACACTACTAAAGCTACTATTATTTAACCTCACACTACTAAAGCTACGATTATTTAACCACACACTACTAAAGCTGCGATTATTTAACCACACAACACTAAAGCTACTATTATTTAACCTAACACTACTAAAGCTACTATTATTTAACTACACACTACTAAAGCTTCTATTATTTAACCACACACTACTAAAGCTATTATTATATAACGCTGCACTACTAAAGCAACTATTATTTAACCTCACACTACTAAAGCTACGATTATTTAACCTCACACTACTAAAGCCTCTATTATTTAACCACACACTACTCAAGCTATTATTATATAAGGATGCACTACTAAAGCTACGATTATTTAACCGCACACTACTAAAGCTACTATTATTTAACCGCACACTACTAAAGCTACTATTATTTAACCACACACTACTAAAGCTACGATTATTTAACCTCACACTACTAAAGCTGCGATTATTTAACCCAGCACTACTAAAGCTACTATTATTAAACCTCACACTACTAAAGCTGCGATTATTTAACCTCACACTACTAAAGCTCCGATTATTTAACCACACACTACTAAAGCTTCTATTATTTAACCTCACACTACTAAAGTTACTATTATATATACATTTACTAAAGCTTCACTATTATTTAACACTACTAAAGCTTACGATTATTTAACCTCACACTACTAAAGCTTAATGTTATTTAACCACACACTATTAAAGCTACTATTATTTAACCTCACACTACTAAAGCTTCTATTATTTAACTCAGCACTACTAAACCTATTATTATGTAAGGCTGCACTACTAAAGCTACGATTATTTAACCTCAAACTACTAAAGCTACGATTATTTAACCCAGCACTACTAAAGCTACTATTATTTAACCACACACTACTAAAGCTACGATTATTTAACCTCACACTACTAAAGCTGCGATTATTTAACCTCACACTACTAAAGCTACTATTATTTAACCACCACACTACTAAAGCTACTATTATTTAACCTCACACTACTAAAAGCTACTATTATTTAACACCGCACACTAAAGCTACTATTATTTAACCCCACACCCTAAAGCACTACTGCACTACTAAAGCTATATTATTTTAACCACACACTACTAAAGCTACTATTATTTAACCACACACTACTAAAGCTACTATTATTTAACCTATGACTACTAAAGCTACTATTATATAAGGCTGCACCCGTCACAAGCTACTATTATTTAACCTCACACACTACTAAAAGCTACTATTATTTAACCTCACACTACTAAAGCTACTGTTATTTAACCACCACATACTAAAGACTATTATTTAACCTCACACTACTAAAGCTACTATTATTTAACCACACACTACTAAAGCTACTAAAGCTTTATTTAACCTTATCGCTAAAGCTACTATTTTATTTAACCTCACACTACTAAAGCTACTATTATTTAACCTCACACTACTAAAGCTACTATTATTTAACCCCACACTACTAAAGCTACTATTATTTAACCCGTCGCTAAAGCTACTATTATTTAATCACACACTACTAAAGCTACTATTATATAAGGCTGCACTACTGAAGCTTGTGTTATTTAACCACCACACACTACTAAAGCTAGTGTTATTTAACCACATACTACTAAAGCTACTATTATATAAGGCTGCACTACTAAAGCTACTATTATTTAACCTCACACTACTAAAGCTACGATTATTTAACCTCACACTACTCAAGCTATTATTATATAAGGCTGCACTACTAAAGCTACGATTATTTAACCTCACACTACTAAAGCTAGTGTTATTTAACCACACATTACTAAAGCTACTATTATTTAACCTCACACTTCTAAAGCTACTATTATTTAACCACACACTACTAAAGCTATTATTATATAAGGCTGCACTACTAAAGCTACGATTATTTAACCTCACACTACTAAAGCTACGATTATTTAACCCAGCACTACTAAATCTACTATTATTTAACCACACACTACTAAAGCTACGATTATTTAACCTCACACTACTAAAGCTTCTATTATTTAACCCAGCACTACTAAAGCTACTATTATCTAACCACACACTACTAAAGCTACGATTATTTAACCTCACACTACTATAGCTACTATTATATAAGGCTGCACTACTAAAGCTACGATTATTTAACCTCACACTACTAAAGCTACGATTATTTAACCTCACACTACTAAAGCTACTATTATAGAAGGCTGCGCTACTAAAGCTTGTGTTATTTAACCACACACTACTAAAGCTACTATTATTTAACCTCACACTACTAAAGCTACGATTATTTAACCTCACACTACTAAAGCTACTATTATATAAGGCTGCACCACTAAAGCTTGTGTTATTTAACCTCACACTACTAAAGCTACTATTATTTAACCTCACACTACTAAAGCTACTATTATTTAACCTCACACTACTAAAGCTGCGATTATTTAACCTCACACTACTAAAGCTGCGATTATTTAACCCAGCACTACTAAAGCTACTATTATTTAACCACACACTACTAAAGCTACGATTATTTAACCTCACACTACTAAAGCTGCGATTATTTAACCCAGCACTACTAAAGCTACTATTATTTAACCACACACTACTAAAGCTACGATTATTTAACCTCACACTACTAAAGCTGCGATTATTTAACCCAGCACTACTAAAGGTACTATTATTTAACCACACACTACTAAAGCTACGATTATTTAACCTCACACTACTAAAGTTACTATTATATATGGCTGCACTACTAAAGCTTGTGTTATTTAACCTCACACTACTAAAGCTACTATTATTTAACCTCACACTACTAAAGCTACTATTATTTAACCTCACACTACTAAAGCTGCTATTATTTAACCACACACTACTAAAGCTTCTATTATTTAACCACACACTACTAAAGCTACTATTATATAAGGCTGCACTACTAAAGCTACTATTATTTAACCACACACTACTAAAGCTACGATTATTTAACCTATGACTACTAAAGCTGCTATTATTTAACCCGTCGCTAAAGCTACTATTATTTAACCGCACACTACTAAAGCTACTATTATATAAGGCTGCACTACTAAAGCTGCTATTATTTAACCACACACTACTAAAGCTACTATTATATAAGGCTGCACTACCAAAGCTTGTGTTATTTAACCACCACACACTACTAAAGCTACTATTATTTAACCACACACTACTAAAGCTACTATCATTTAACTCATCACTACAAAGCTACTATTACTTAATGCCGCACTACTAAAGCTGCTATAATTTAACCATGACTACTAAAGATACGATTATTTAACCCGACCTTTACGAACTCTACTATTATTTAACACCGCACAACTAAAGCTACTATTATTAAACCCTACATTCCTAAAGCTACTATTATATAAGGCTGCACTACTAAAGGTACTATGATTTAATGCCGCACTACTAAAGCTGCTATTATTTAACCCAGCACTACTAAAGCTACGATTATTTAACCTATGACTACTAAAGCTGCTATTATTTAACCCGTCGCTAAAGGTACTATTATTTAATCACACACTACTAAAGCTACTATTATATAAGGCTGCACTACTGAAGCTTGTGTTATTTAACCACCACACACTACTAAAGCTACTATTATTTAACCTATGACTACTAAAGCTGCTATTATTTAACCCATCGCTAAAGCTACTATTATTTAACCTCACACTACTAAAGCTACTATTATTTAACCACACACTACTAAAGCTACTATCATTTAACTCATCACTACAAAGCTACTATTACTTAATGCCGCACTACTAAAGCTGCTATTATTTAACCCGTCGCTAAAGCTACTATTATTTAACCACACACTACTAAAGCTACTATTATATAAGGCTGCACTACTGAAGCTTGTGTTATTTAACCACCACACACTACTAAAGCTACTATTATTTAACCTATGACTACTAAAGCTGCTATTATTTAACCCATCGCTAAAGCTACTATCATTTAACCACACACTACTAAAGCTACTATTATTTAACTCATCACTACAAAGCTACTATTACTTAATGCCGCACTACTAAAGCTGCTATAATTTAACCATGACTACTAAAGCTACGATTATTTAACCCGACCTTTACGAACTCTACTATTATTTAACACCACACAACTAAAGCTACTATTATTAAACCCTACATTCCTAAAGCTACTATTATATAAGGCTGCACTACTAAAGCTAGTGTTATTTAACCACATACTACTAAAGCTACTATTATATAAGGCTGCACTACTAAAGCTAGTGTTATTTAACCGCACACTACTAAAGCTAGTGTTATTTAACCACACACTACTAAAGCTACTATTATATAAGGCTGCACTACTAAAGCTAGTGTTATTTAACCGCACACTACTAAAGCTACGATTATTTAACCGCACACTACTAAAGCTAGTGTTATTTAACCACACACTACTAAAGCTACTATTATTTAACCCCACATTCCGAACTCTACTATTATTTAAACCGGCACTACTAAAGCTACTGTTGTTTAAACCGGCACTACTGAAGCTACTTTTATTTAATGCTGCACTATAAAAAGCTCCTATTATTTACATGGCACTACTAAAGCTACTATTATTTAACCCATCACTACTAAAGCTACTATTATTACTGCTACCACTTTCTCCCAGATGTTAGATATTATGCAGGCTCAACATACCATGCCACCCATAAGGCTGCAGTAGACGCGACTAACACAACAAAAGATGGTGACGCAACAGAAGATGGTGACGCAACAGAAGATGGTGACGCAACAGAAGATGGTGACGCAACAAAAGATGGTGACACAAAAAATGATGGTGACGCAACAAAAAATGGTGACGCAACAAAAGATGGTGGCACAACAAAAGATGATGGCACAACAAAAGATGGTGACACAAAAAATGATGGCGACACGCCAAGAGGCACAATCAACGTAACAGGTACATATACTTACCGTACACTGCTGAATCTCACCTCTTTATGCTTAAAATAACATGTGTTAGCCTAGAGGTTAAAGTGTCAAAGACAAAGGTTCGCTTCCCACAAGGGCGCGACCGGTTTGAAACGTTATGCCATTGCTGAATATTTCTAAGTGAGCAAAGTATGGTTTTACCCCTCATTTAGCAATAGTCCAGCAATATCTCGCATTGTACCCTTTTCTGGCGTACCCCGTCGTGATATTGCTGGAGTAGTGCAAACAGCGGCGTAAGACGATGCAACACTACGCAGCTAATTACCGTGCCTTATCTGAATGGTTCACCCCTGTTCCATTCCAGCAGACCACCATTCGTAATGTTTAATCCGAACTTGCGATTCCTGGTTTGATTTCCCACATGGGTGCCATGGGTGAAACTCATTTCTGGTGATATTGCTGGAATATTGCTATAAGTGGCGTAAAACCACTCACTCGTGATAACTGACCCGTGAAGATCCGGGGTAGAATAGATCTTCAGCAACCCATGTGCTTGCCATAAAAGGCGACTATGCTTGTCGTAAGAGGCGGCTAACGGGATCGGGTGGTCAGTTTCGCTGACTTGGTTGACACATGTCATCGGTTCCCAATTGCGCAGATCGATGCTCATGCTGTTGATCACTGGATTGTCTGGTCCAGACTCGATTATTTACAGACCCACCGCCATATAGCTGGGATATTGGTGAGTGCGGCGTAAAACTAAACTCACTCACTCACTCGTGATAACTAGTTGTCGATAAATCATTATCCCCCCATAAAGACCTCAGACGAAAGTAAAAAAGATGCCAAAGTGTACATAGGCGATTTCTTCACTGTCAAGTCCATGACTCGCTTCCATTACATATTGAAAGACCATCTTGAGTGTTTCAATGTTAATCTAATGGATCTGTATATGTTTCAGAAAAGGCCTGTCTATCACATCCGGGTTACTCCTACCTGGCAGACAATCTGTGCTTCCGGTTAAGCGCATTCAAAGATGTTCGGAAATGGGAAGATGGCCGGAAGTCTTGTCAAAAGGATGGCGGCGACCTGATGACGTTCTACAACCAACAAGAAGTGGATGTCACGAAGAAGTACCTCACTGACCTCGGCGAGGCAGCATACGATTCCGGTACACAAACCTCATCTTACACCCCCATTTCACTGGGCTTTCTAGTGGTCCCGACTGAATACCGATCAAAACTCGGTTTCTAATGTCTGAAATTAGTCGCCAGGTATCAGTATGTATCGGAGAGGTCGGGTATGAGCGGCAGTTGCATTCGCAACTACTCGTGTCATTCCGGCAAGCCGGATGGCGTCTCATACCCCTCTCGTGGCCATGTTTACGACTGGGCCCTGTCTAAGCGCAAACGGGCATGGAGATGAAAATAGTCTAGTACTATTACCAAGGTAAGATAACTCTGAAATTCCAAACATGGCTCCCAGAATATCCTATATTCCGTGGGCAAAACAGCATTACAGTCATTTCCTTTGTAAATATGTTTCAGTGTTTAAAGTTTCTGATCCCTTAGCTCAAAGTTTATGTTTAAATTGTGCCTTGCATAGTTTAGCGAAGTTTCAAACTTCAACGGTGCCGCCATTTTCATGATTCGAAATGCGTTTAACTACGCGCGATTTGATTGGTTTGCCACGATTCTTGGCAATAATGGCGTACGATAGGGGTACGAGTCTTCTTGTAGGTCACGGAAAGAGGCGAGTAGTTACGAATGCGGCAGTTGGTCGTTATCAAGCGGCAGCATCTTTTAGATCGGTGACCATGTTATTTTTGTTTAGTCTTATAAAGTCTTCGCGGGTGGATTTATTTTCAATGACCAAACTCTAGACAATGTGTCATTTCTTCTTTTATTCTGTAACCTGCTTTATATGTCCTGTCCCAGTTTATCTCACCATAGAATACACCACAACGAGATCTCTCCAATCACAGAACCAGCTCTTGTTAATAACTCTTTTTATAACTAATTTTCTCCAAGATCTCCTAAGCTTCTTTAGGCAAGCGATTTTTCCTAGCTCCACGTTTGTGGAATTATCTACCTTTCAACAATAAACTATCTGATTCATTGACAACTTTCAAATCTCGCTTCAGAATCTATTATTTCAAGAGCAATTATTACTCTTTAAACCACCATGTGTAGTTTGCAAATTATCCTCTGATTTTATTGTAGAGCTTTGTGCATGCACACGTGCATACATGCATTCAGGCGCATTTTACGTGTTCCTTATTATAATTGTTTTACAGATTAAAGATGAAATATGAAGCAGAGAGGGTTCGGGTGATCCTGGCACAGTCAGGCTGGTAAGGCTCGTCATCAGCTCAGGGCCCTCGCCCCCTCTACACGCAGCCCAGACAGTGAATGGGACTTCTCCCAGGAAACGCTGCCTAGTCGAACCCACCAAGAACTTTCCGGAGAATATGTTTTATTTCTCATAATCTGTGTTCTTCATTTCAGTGTCTCCAATGCTAAAGGCCTGGGTGGGGAGGAAGCGTATAGCAGGGAAATACCAGTGGGTGACGAACAATACTTTTTCTGGGGGGTGGTGGGGGAGAGGGGAGCCCATGGATTTCAGCATCTACAAGTGCGTGTCCTTCATGTTTGACGGCCTCGGGGACGGGTTGTGCTCGCCACGTCTCCGCTACCTCTGCAGGATCCTAACCGATACAACATCGTCTACGCAGGGCGAAGCAAGCTAACTGTCCACATGACATAGAGGAACCTGTTCTAACAGGACATTCTCTATTAACAAAGGCAGTGTGTATTTCTATAATGTTATCATTAAACATTTTCTGAATGACCACGATTTCGTATTGATACCGACGATGGAGATGCTGTTTAATATCAGAAGAAAATATGATGACGGGCGCTGTTTTTTTAATGATAAACTGACGCTCAAAAGAAAGCATACAGCTCTTCTGGGATGATCATATGGAAAGAATCCACTTAAATATTTTTAAAAGTGTTTTCATTGTGACTTACAGGTAATTTTTTTCATGATATCGCACACACAACACTGACAAGGAAAGGGGTGGTGTTTTGGCAACGCGAACATAATCTTTGTGACTCGTAAGTCAGAATCATAACACTTTCAAACTGCTTACGTTTTTCAAAGAGTCCCAAAGCACCAGATGTGCACTTTCTTTTGCACGTCAGTGTAGTTGACTTCGATGTGTCTTGCACATATGGGTGTATACTGTAAAGCCCGGTGTCCATACTTTGTAAATCGCCTTAACGCGTGTAAACTGTAGTTTACGTTTATCACGACATTAACGCTAAGACTCACGTCAACAGTAATAGGGGCGGTGGGGGTAGCCCAGTGGTTAAAGAACTGGCTCGTCACGCCGAAGACCCGGGTTCGAATCCCCACATGTGGGTACAATATGTGAAGCCCATTTCTGGTGTCCCCCGCCGTGATGTAGCTGGAATATTGCTAAAAGCGGCGTAAAACCAAACTCACTCAGTCTGCCAGTCAACAACAATAATAATCATCATCATTACAACACATCATCACAACACATAGACACACACACGCACACACACAAAGAAAAGCAAATCAAAGCAAAACAGAACGAAACAAATTAAAAAAAAATAAACACAAAAAAAACACCCAAAATACAAAAAAAAGCACAATACAATTTAAAAAAAATATATCTGTAGACAGCAAAACCTCGAATTCGGTAAAATCGCTCAGCTCAATAGCGGAACAATAGCCCCGACCATGTCAGTACCAACCAATCAGGAATCAAAAGCGAAAAAGTGCTTCTTGGCTAGTCAATGAAATGTCATGGAATCGCGTGCAATTTCGAAAATTCTGTCTAGTTCCTGTTTATCAATATGCGTTACATGAACGAACATTGTGAACAGCGCACATATTGTATACATTAAATGATTTGATAAACTAAATCATCATAATTATCTGTTGAATAATCTCTCCCGACAAAGTGCAAAAGTGCAAAGGGGACGCAACTCTTGTCAGACTAGATGTACTGCTTCCACTAAGTTTTAGAACCTAGTCGACATCGCTGCAAAGGGGCGTAACTCTGCAAGCCTTAACCAAACACGACTGCCAGTTTACAATCGATCGCTCTGATGTATTATTGTGGTATCGATCCGGAAAGACTGATACTTGTTACCCGCAGATTGAGCGTTTTGAACCAGACCTTCACCAGCAGGCCGGGCTGATGTTGTGGAAGAGTGTAGAGTTGGGTTTTCGACGGGAGGGAGCAGGTTTATTAAAGCAAGGAAATCTCAAGCAATCGATGTGTTGTGAAAAACATGACATAATAATGATGATGAGAAATCAGTCCATGATAAGTATGTTGGTACAGCTACTAGTGGTAGGAGTAATAGTAGTAGTAGTAGTAATGATTAACTAGTTAGACGACGACGACGACGACGATGATGATGATCACAGCGAGGACGATGATAGACACTGGCATTGACAAAAGTCAATGTATCTAAACGAAAATGTGATTGAATTGAAAAGTTGATAATGAAGATAAACACTAAAACAACTTAACGTTATACTACTACTACTACTACTACTACTAGTACTACTACTACTACTTTGACGACAACTACAGGTTTCACTACTATTGTAGTCTGTCATTCAGACCCTGAAACAAACATATCCAAGACAGCCCATGAAAGTCTAGATTATGTGGCAAGTCTAGATTTCCAGTTTCTAATGAAGAAAGTCTCAAAGTTCCTTCTCATTATATATTTTATAAATTATGAACTGTTTTTTTTCGAAAAAATATGTTCATTTCAGAGACTAGCTGTCTTCTTCTACTACTACTACTACTACTACTACTACTACTTCTACTAGGAGTGCAGTGGTAAGGTGTCTGCCTATCACGCTGAAGGCCCGGGTTCGATCCCCGGTGGAGGCATCTAGGTTCGGGTCCAGAGGTGGGCACATTTGCGTAGTATCCTTGGACAATATACTTAGATCCACATTGTCTCAGTTCACCCAGCTGTAAAATGGGTACCCGTGAGGATGTGCTGGCAATGTGAGTGTTTAGTTCATTGCGCCGAACAGGCAGCTTGGCTGTATGCTCCCCAGGGAGTTGAAAAAGTACCGCAAAGTATGATAGTGTCGTATGACCGGGGATAGTAATGTACGTAGCGCCGTGAGCAGGCAGTGTGCCTGGATATGAGCGCCATATAAGCGGACTATTACTATTACTACTACTACGACGACGACGACGACAACAACTACAACTTCTACTACTACTGCTGCTGCTACTACTACTATAACGACAACAAAAACTACTACTATGACGACGACGACAACAACTACAACTTCTACTTCTACTACTACTGCTGCTACTACTACTACTATAACGACAACAAAAACTATTATGACGACGACAGCGACGACGACTACTCCTTTTCGCTCCCAGTCACTCGATCACACAAAATTACACGTTCAAATAACTTCCGGGTATGACGGATGCACCACGTGCATCATCAACAACAACAGGTTTCCACCACCCATCCACACACCGACCCCCCATCCCACCTCCCAGACGCTACATCGTCACAGTTCCGTGTCGACTGACCAGTGGCGAGTTTCCCGCCTCCAGTATACGCTGAATCTCTCCGGTGTCCTTCAGAAGGTCAAACCGGGTATTCCCCGCCCCGACTGGCCGACGTGCAAGTTGGCATGCTCCGTCGGTTGATAAAGGCGGACTGTGTCTCGAGATTGCATTATCAGAGGACGAAGTTCGCTTAAACGGTCGCATCGTCGAGAAAGGATTATTTAAATCTAGGTAAGTTGAAAAAATATAACATTACTCATGTTGGAATTATATTTGAATTGATGTAAGTACATTCTGACGTAATTAAGCAAAAATCAATAGTTAATATTTGTCCATGGTATGAGTTTTCACTTCGATAGGCGGTCCCACTGACGTCCGCCATATTAAATGCATGTCTATTCGCATTCGCAATGAAAGAAGGTTTTTAGCGAAAGATATGTCATGTCCAATGTGCTTTTTTTCAAGTACCAAGTATCGATGTAGTAATTGCATAGGCATTACAAACATTTGATAGCACTTTCACAAACATTAACATCCAATTGAGATATATATAAACGTGCTTTTTCATCCAAAGATATTTTTTTTTTATAATTGTGACTTTTTATACATGAGTGAAGTGATGCGACGTAAGTTTCTGTACTAATCGGCTGTACAGTTCTGTACACCGCCGTCCTCTGTGAGAGCATTTACCGTATGCCCTTGATTAAGGACGCCGGTGTTTATTCCGTTTGCGAAACTCCCAATCACGGCTTTTATGAAATTTTGTTTTGCTATGAGTATATTATGAGGAACATTCTCGATATCAAAATAACACAGAATATGGTGTTTAGTTCGTCATGTATGATGTTAGATTTCCTCGATTGGTGTTAGTTTCGTACATGTGTGATGTTATTTTGCACATGTTTAGAGTTAGTTTCCATCTGTGGTGTTACGTTCCTACGTTTGGTGTGGAGCTCGTACCTGTATGGTGTTAGTTTCGTACATATATGGTGTTAGTTTCGTTCATTTATGGTGTTAGTTTTGTACATGTATTGTGTTAGTTTCGTATATGCATAGTGTTAGTTTGGTACATGTTTTGTGTTAGTTTCGTACATGTATGGTGTTATTTCCGTCCATGTATGGTTTTATTTTCAATCATTTATGGTGTTAGTTTCGTACATGTATGGTGTTAGTTTCGTACATGTATGGTTTATTTCGTACATGTCTGGTGTTATTTCTGTATATATATGGTTTTATTTTCAATCATTTATGGTGTTAGTTTCGTACATGTATGGTGTTATTTCCGTCCATGTATGGTTGTATTTTCAATCATTTATGGTGTTAGGTTCGTACATGTATGGTGTTAGTTTCGTATATGTATGGTGTTATTTCCGTCCATGTATGGTTTTATTTTCAATTATTTATGGTGTTACTTTCATACATGTATGGTGTTATTTTCGTACATGTATGGTTTATTTCGTACATGTCTGGTGTTATTTCTGTATATATATGGTTTTATTTTCAATCATTTATGGTGTTAGTTTCGTACATGTATGGTGTTATTTCCGTCCATGTATGGTTTTATTTTCAATCATTTATGGTGTTAGTTTCGTACATGCATAGTGTTAGTTTGGTTCATGATTTGTGTTAGTTTCGTACATGTATGGTGTTATTTCTGTATATATATGGTTTTATTTTCAATCATTTATGGTGTTAGTTTCGTACATGTAGGGATTTATTTCCGTACATGTATGGTGTTATTTTCGTACATTTATGGTTTATTTCGTACATGTCTGGTGTCATTTCTGTATATATATGGTTTTATTTTCAATCATTTATGGTGTTAGTTTCGTACATGTATGGTGTTATTTCCGTCCATGTATGGTTGTATTTTCAATCATTTATGGTGTTATTTCCGTACATTTATGGTTTATTTCGTACATGTCTGGTGTTATTTCTGTATATATATGGTTTTATTTCCAATCATTTATGGTGTTAGTTTCGTACATGTATGGTGTTAGTTTCGTATATGTATGGTGTTAGTTTCGTACATGTATGGTGTTATTTACGTACATGTCTGGTTGTATTTTCAATTATTTATAGTGTTACTTTCGTACATGTATGGTGTTAGTTTCGTACATGTATGGTTTATTTCGTACATGTCTGGTGTCATTTCTGTATATAAACGGTTTTATTTTCAATCATTTATGGTGTTAGTTTCGAACGTATATGGTGTTACTATATTATCTTCGTCTCGAATCCTGTTCCAGTTATAATCCTTGATTTTTCGGCACAACAGCCCTGCTCGTGGGAATTCTTTGCACATGAAACAGACACGCGATTTAAATTAAGCTCTTCTCAAAGCTACGTCAGAACCAACTATCTCACTTATGCACGAGTAGACCCAGAGGGCAAAATTCTGGCCGAAGATCCAGATTGTAATAGGTCTTCAGCAACCCATGCAACTAGAGGCGACTAAAGGGATCGGGTGGTGGGGCTTGCCGCATCATGTTGCGGACTCAATTATTTACCATCATGTAAATGGAATATTGCTGACCGCGAAGTGAATGAGTGAGTATGGATCTACGCCGCTTTCAGCAATATTTCAGCAATATCACGACGGGGGACACAATAAATGGGCTTCACACATTCACCCATGTGGGGAATCGAACCCGGGTCTTCGGCGCGAACGCTTTAACCACTAGACTACCCAACCGCCCCTGCAGAGTTAAACAATATACAGACAGATATGTTATTAAAGTCTCATCTCAATTTGTACATAAAATATGTATGGTACAAAAGCATGAAATCGTATATATATAGAAAGTGAGCCCCCCAAAATAGGCTATAAGAGACTATAATACATGTTATACAATACATGTCAGTTACAGCATACAACGGTTATGACGAACTCAGAGAGACCAATAATTTTAGTTCGTTATAACCGAAGTTTGTTATACACATTTCGACTAAAAGATACAGCCGGTGACCCCCAAATCGTACGTCATATCCACAGTTCGTCATAAGCATGTTCGTCACAAACGTAGTTTAATGTATGTTCGAGGAATAAAAAACATGCCCCACAATACTTCCCATTACGGCTGAAGATTTAGGGGGTCATCGCTGACTAAACTCGCAGCGATAAACCTCCGACCTCCAGTAGACTCTCTCACAAGATACCACTTAGTCTGTCTCACAGTCCCTGAACCACATTAATTTCCCTACTGCCAAGCCCTCTCTGCAGTGATAAAGCCCTAAATAAAGCAAGTCTAGATTTCCGCAGGTTCTGAATCTCTGGTCTCCCTAGGGCTCCTTTTCAATATAAATGGGCTTGTTTGTTACTATCAAAATTATAGATATTCAGAGACTAAGCCTTAGTCTAGATACCACTGGGCTTGTTTTACACGAACTGTCAAAATGATAAACCACAGCTAGATAACCTTGATAACTGACTCAGCTAAACACGGACAAGTGTTATCATAGCGATCCCGGCATTTGATCAGATGTTGCTGATAAACAATTTCACCTCCGTGTACGTTTACGTCCGTTGCCGTCAGTGACTCAACGTTCATTGATGGAAATGAAACACCGGAGTCTCAGAGAAGCTGCGTACAACAGCGTGAGGTGAGGTGAAATTGGGTTTAACGTCTTGCTTGAGAATATTGACGACGTGCATGCGTGTGTATGTGTATGTGCGGTTGCTTGTACTAGCCCAGACTTAAGCTGGTTTTATAGTGCTAGCCCACTGAGATACCCCACTCAGACACATTATACTGACTCCGAGCCGACCAGTCCTGGCTGTACCCATTAATGCCGAGCGCCAGGCAGGGACCAACAAGTACCATATTTTAACGTCTTTTGGTATGACGCGGTCGGGGATCGAACCCGCGACCTTCCGCTCTCCGGGCGGACGCTCTAACCACTACACCACGGAGGCGGTCCCGTACAACAGCGTACTTGTGTACGATATGTAGAATAAACTAGGGGAGAGGACACCAGAGACGGGGTTCACGGATTGAACCATAGTCTGTCTCACAGTCCCTGAACCACATTATTTTCCCTACTGCCTTGCCCTCTCTGCAATGCTAAAGACCTAAATGAAGCAAGTGTAGATTCCCTTAGGTTCAGGTTCTCAAACTCTGGTCTCCATTGGGCTCCTTTTAAAGGACAAGGTATGATAATGGTGGTTTTTGGCCCACAAACAGAATTGGCTGAACACATGTTATTTGTTCAGAGACAAGATAGCTTTGCATAAAAATGCTATTTTTTATATGATCTGAGGCCATAATTTCAATGCAGAGGGGCCAAAAATGGGTTTTATCAGTTCCCATGAAAAAATAACAAGAAATTTGAAATATCAGTGTGCCATAATGAATTATATACAACTATCAGTTAATTTACATACAAACAGGTATCAGTTTTGCAACAGGTATTCATGGAGAAGAAACATGTCAACATCAATCACAAGGTTTTAACTTCAAGGGGCCCAATTAGGGTTGCAATACATTGTGGACAGTAATTCAATTACTTGCCAATTGATTAAGAAAACCCTCATTATTCACAACTTTCTTTGCAAACATAAACTATAGGTCAATTTTACAACATGTACTTATGATAACCAATCATGTCCCACGAAACATCACAGGGGCCCATTTTAGGTCGAATTACATTTTGGGCACAGCTTGATTTTAACAAGTAAGTGTTAAAAGTCAGTATTCACAACCAGTTTTAGCAAATATACAGTAAACATCTCATTCACAACATGTTATTACAATAACCAATCATGTTGCACTAAAAATCACAGGTCTTGACCTCAAAGGGGCCTATTTCAGGTGAAATTACATTCTTGGCACAGCTTGATTTAACACCATGTAAGTGTTAAAAGTCAGTATTTACAACATTCTTGCAAATATATACAGTAAACATCTCATTCTCAACATGTTGTTATCATAACCAATCATGTTGCACTAAAAATCACAGGTCTTGACCTCAAAGGGGCCTATTTCAGGTGAAATTACATTCTTGGCACAGCTTGATTTTGACACAAAGTAAGTGTTAAAAGTCAGTATTCAAATATCTTCAAAAATTAATTATTCACAACTCATTCACTGCAAAGATATATAAAACATCCACTTTCACTCTTCATCCACATGGTCATCAATCTCTGAATCAGTTTCTGAATCACTGTCAAGAACTGCAGCATTCAACCGGGTATCACTAGAGTTGCTGGAAACTGGCATATTGTCTTGGTGTCTGCCATACCTAGATCTTCTCTCAACTGAAAAACAGATGACTTTATATCAAAAGAAAATTCTTTTTAGAAACTTTGATATTATAAATCTATACAAGGGTAACATTACTTATTTATTTTCAAATGTCAGTAGTCTGGCTTTGAAGGCTTATGCAGATTTAATCACCACTGAGACATCAGTATTTCTGAAATTCTGTCACATTCAATTAGAAAATTAAAGAAAATAAATATTGGTTATTTTTTAGCGCACATTTTATGCTTACATTCCACCTCAGGTTTTAAGTTGTCATCTTCATGAAATGACACTCCTGAAATCAGTCCAAGCAAATTTCTCTTATCTGAAAACAAATATTTGAAATCATAAAAGAATTATCATCATGTTCAAGAAATTTGTGCTTTCTAATTTTTCTAATGCTAAATATGTCAATAGTATAGTTATATAGGGAAGGGAATTGACTTCCAAAAGCATAATCAATTGTTGAGGCCACCTTTTGATCAATTATAGATATAAGATTAAAAACAACTGTTAGAGCACATGAAAACAAAGGTAATCAGTCCTCAGTTTCAATATGACAATTGAAACCAATAGTCATTGGTTCTGTAAACATATTTTTAAGAAGAAATAGTGAACGCTTTAATTGATTATGTGATTTGGTTATCGGTAATTGTCTGGCAGCCCCAAAAATATCCATAAACTAATTATTTGTTTGATCAGTGCACCACTAGTTAACAGCTCTGGACAGTTTGTAAATATTCTATTACCATACTAACATTTAGAAACAATGCTTACCTTCTACGGGTTCTTTATTGTGTGGGAACAAAGTGGAAATTTCAGTGTCTTCAGGCTTAAACAAGATTTACATGATGTTAATTCAAGTTTGTTTGAACAGTGTAACTTACATTACCAAAGTTAAGAAATTTGTTTTATAACATTTTGATTTCATGTGTACAAGTTTGGTCAGCAAATTTACAATGTTTAACTGAACTTTTGAAAAAAAAAAGAAAAAAACCCCAAAACATTAGGATTTGAACCTGCATGTCTGATAACAGAAAAAACTGAGAGGCCATCACTGTAACCACTAGCCTACAGATTCTACTGTTACTATTTGTCACTTTAAGTTTATATATTACACTTTGCAACAATGTGTCACTTGACGTCTACTTGCTTTTCATAATCTGCTAGACCTTGATACAATGTTCTTATTCTAACAATATTAAATGTAGCCTGATATATCCTAGAAAACATCAAGGTACATTATTTTTGTTAAAATGTGTATGTTTATACACAGTTACATCCTGTGGAATGCCAGTGTTATTTGACAGTGACAGGTGACACAGAGGGGTTTGCTAAACAGATGATAGAACAAATATGATAAAATTCTAGCATAATTACAAAGATTCTCACCTTTAGAATGCTGCCGAATCATATTTTGAAAAATCTTCTGATGTCTTCTGATTTTTCCAGCAGTGATCAACAGGGTCTCCAAAAAACTACCCTTGTTTACCTCAAAGTAATCAGCCTTGAGAGTCCCTTACGATATTGAATTATTTAAGAAACACGTTTGATAAGTTCATTTTAGTGCTCTAAAACATTCAAAATAATAATGAATCATGGTATAGTTGTGTAAATGTGACGGATAGTTTTCAGAGATATTACTTTTCGCCAATGTTTATTTTTGAGATGTTGTATGGGGCAATTTCATACAACAGAAAAAATGTACTTTTTTAAACATTTTGATATGAGCAAAAGCGTGACCCACCACAATTTTTTAGGAGTGCATTCTAATTTACTCTCTTCATGTCTGGTGAACAAATTGGGATGGGTCAAGCTTTTGCTCACACTTTCTTATCACTCTGAAAATATGAAAATGCAGGTTTTTCGAAGATATTGTAAAATAGGTTAACTCTGAGGTCTTCAAAGAGGAAAAAAAACAGCACTAAAACATAAAAAAGCATATGGAGGTAATTTCAACAATTTATTTAGCATTTTTTATGCTAAAATTATCATGTTGTAGAACTTTGAATATCATTAAATTTTGTTGGCCAATAAGGGCCTTTATCATACCTTGTCCGTTATATGGGTTTGTTTGTTACTATCAAATTTATATATATTCAGAGACTAAGCGTTAGTCTAACTGTACCCATGTGAGGAATCTAAACCGGGTTTTCGGCGTGACGATCGCTTTAACCACGAGGCTACCAAACTTCCCCCAGACTTTTATTAGAAATTGGTCATTACTGGTTAAACATACGCTGAACCCAAGGGAGTAAAATATACTTGATAATTCTTTTCTGCGAGTATTTCAGAACTAGACGTTCCTCAAGTCTGACGGGCGATGGGGTAGCCTAGTAGATAAAGCGTTCGCTCGTCACGCCGTAGACCCGGGTTCAAATCCCCACATGAGTTAATGCGTGAAACCCATGTCTAATGGTCCCGCCGTGATATTGCTGGAATATTACTAAAAGAGGTGTTAAATTAAACTCACTCACTCAAGTTTGTCCATTTCCCAAATGTCACAGGATCCTGCTTATTTGACTGACCCGTGCCAGGGAAATATTTTTACAAGTATTTTTTAGCAAGTCGTTAAACAAAATATTTCACTCTTTCGCTGATTCTTCCGTGTGTCATGTCTATATTTGTATGTGAACCTTATTTCATTAGTTATCAGAGGGTTCAGTTTGTCCAGTTTGAAGTACACAAGAATATGTACTGTCTTTACATTTTCTATCAGTTTAATTTAGTTACAAACTGAAGCATAAAGAACTTGTTCAGAACTTTTCTAAGCAAGTATTAGGGGTCATTTATGACCATCATCGTTGCATTTATGCTTGTCTCGAGTTAGGGGACAAGCGTGAAATTCCCAAGCTGGTTTAGACTAGATATTTCGCGTTGTGTTTGATCATGGAAAAAGTAAGTGAAAGTTTGATCATGGGAAGTAAGTGAAAGTTTGATCATGAAAAGTAAGTGAAAGTTTGATCATGGAAAGTAAGTGAAAGTTTGATCATGAAAAGTAAGTGAAAGTTTGATCATGAACAAGTAAGTTTGATCATGAAAAGTAAGTGAAAGTTTGATCATGAAAAAGTAAGTGAAAGTTTGATCATAGGAAAATGTAAGTGACAGTTTGATCATGGGAAAAGTAAGTGAAAGTTTGATCATGGAAAAGGTAAGTGAATGTAAGTAAGTTCCTGTTCATTTCAATATTTAAATTTTCTGCCAGAAATATTTGGACGTATTTACTGCTGTCTTAACCACAGCATTCTACAATTTCAGCAACACAGTCGGACGTTTCCAACATGTCTGAGGGGAGGTATATTGCTTTCGGGTTTGGAATGCGCGCATTCAAGAGATTTCCGGAGGTAGGTACTAAGATTTCTAATCAGTAATCATTATGATTTTGTTTGTTTGTTGTATTTTTCAAATTGAGTTTTGTTTTGCTGTATTTATTTTGTGCGTATTTGTGAAAAACTTCTTCAGCTTGTATATTCAATCCACACAATTAGTACGAAAACATCAGCCAGACACTCGTTTGCATTGCGACCTAGGTTAGAGATTTACAGTGACCTGTCGTCGTAGTCGTAATCATAGTCGTCGTCTTCGTGTGCATTCAAAACACACTGGACAGTTACACGGACATTGGTTACGGGTGGTCCTGTGGAATACGGCTCCGAAATTCACTTAGCAGAATAGCGTTCCTCGGACGAGCCAGGGGCCCGTTTCACAAAGCGATGGTACCGCTACGACTGTCGTAAGTCTATATCAAAGTATGGGAGTTACGATCA
The DNA here is from genome assembly GCF_003918875.1 of Haliotis rubra. Classification (NCBI taxonomy): domain Eukaryota; kingdom Metazoa; phylum Mollusca; class Gastropoda; order Lepetellida; family Haliotidae; genus Haliotis; species Haliotis rubra. The sequence continues at coordinate 979,591 of NW_025765936.1, forward strand.
CCCTGAGCGCTACGATCACTTTGGGGCCCAGAAAGCTACTACGATCGTGGGTACGAATCCAAGGTTTCCACTGATTATAAAATATGTTTCTACTTTTGTCAGCCCCCTACCGATGCACTTGAAATTCTTAATAGTGGTAAACGTTGCCTTATTTTGGGCCTTAGTCCCACATCAAGGTGGCATGCAGTGACATGGCTGGTTTACTGTTATCAACGTTAGATAACACTCACTCTTACTTTCAAACAGTATTCTGTTCCAAAACAGTGAAGATCCGGGATAGACGGGTGCTGTTGTACAAACGACCTTTGTAAGGTGACCGTGACTCCCATACCTTAACAAAGACTTGTGAGGTGAGGTGAGGTGAAATTGGGTTTAACGTCGTGCTAGAGAATATTGAGCTCATATGACGACGTGCATGCGTGTGTATGTGTATGTGCGGCTGCTTGTACTAGCCCAGACTTAAGCTGGTTTTATAGTGCTAGCCAAATGAGATACCATGCCGTAGTGAAGCATGAATACCCCACTCAGACACATTATACTGACTCCGAGCCGACCAGTCCTTGTTGTACCCATTAATGCCGAGCGCCAGGCAGGGACCGGGCGGACGCTCTAACTACTACACCACGGAGGCGGCCACAAAGACTTGTGATGGTCTTGGCGCTAAGGTTGCTTTATTTTTTCTTCAGCAACCCACGCCTGTAAGAGGCGACTGATGGGATCGGTGGTCAGACTCGCCGACTCAGTTGACACATGTCGTCATATCCCAACTGCATAGATCGATGCTCATTATGTTGATCACTGGATTGTCGGGTCCTTATTTACAGACGGCCGCCATACAGCTGGAATACTGCTAAGTGAGGCGTTAGACAATACACAAACAAACCAAACTGTTTAAAGGGGATTAAACAAAACTCCCTCACTCTCTAACTTCTAATCCGATGTTTGTGAGACCGTCGGCATGTTGTAATCGAATAATCCAAAGACTACAGTAGTCTACACCTGTCTAATCCGGCACACTGTCAAAACCGGCATAAAATTTTGGTCCCGCCATTTTACAACGATATTATGATCAGAAAGTAAGATTGTTTATGGATAACAACTTCTTTTATTATATATGATGCGACGTTTCGGTATGGATTCTTATACCGTTGTATAATAAACAATCTTACTTTCTCATTAGTCACCAACTTCTAAATGCCAATCAAACAGATATCATGATCATTAAAACATTGTCTAATCCGGCACCTCTCTATTCCGTATTCCGGCACGACTTTCCGGTCCCAATATCGTAAATCGCCTTAAAAATATTTTATATATATACAATGTGTTAGAAATTGTCGCTATTTGGTTTAAAGAATGCCTAAGCGACGTTGTATTTTCCCACAAGAAAATACAATCAAGATGTTATGCATGTATTCCAGATGGAATATTCGAGCTGTCCCGAAAAGACACATACATTTTACCAGATCAGCGTCTTCAACATACAGTAAACCTCTAGGAGCCAGGGCCTCGTTAATACGGCGAACCTCAATTTAGGACATCTACTCTTTTAGACATCGCACATACACAAAGCATTATTTCGAACCGACGATTCAGTAACCTCATTAATCCGGGCGGTGTCACTGGGTTACAGTCCAGTTCGGTTTTTCCGTACCGACGATTCTGTAACCTCGTTAATTCGGGCGGTATCAGTGGTTACAGTCCAGTTCGGTTTTTCCGTACCGACGATTCAGTAACCTCGTTAATCCGGACGGTACAGTCCGGATTACGGAGGTTTTACACGATCGCGTTAACTAGCCGAGTAAAAGAGGTATCTCTGTATAAACACCGTCTACGTGCACAACACTTCTCGCCGTGCAACAGGTGACACAGATTACAGCTTTTCCATATTCATGGTACGGCTGTTGCATTGTAAGAATTCTAAAGCCTTTCAAGCGAGAAACATGAATATGTTATAAGGAACACATGTTGTGATCGACTAACTTTCCCTTGTATAAAAGAAAGATCTACATTTCGGAGACATGCGTAATGCTGGCAATGGGGTAGCCAGGTGGTTAAAGCGTTGGCTCGTCAATCCAAAGACCCGGGTTCGACATCCCATAAGTGAACAAGTTATCCCATATGTGGCCTATTTCTGGCGTCCCCTACCCTGATATTACTGGAATATCGCTGAACTATATTTACATGCGTAATGACAGAAGGATTGGTGTAAGTGTTGTTATAATGAACGTCTTGTGGTTAAGGTTTTCATTCGTCACGGCAAAGGCCCGGGTTCGAATGTGAGACTGATAAACTGCTTATAATGGTCCCCACCAAAACCCAGTGAGTGAGTGAGTTTAGTTTTACGCCGCACTCAGCAATATTCCAGCTATATGGCGGCGATCTGTAAATAACCCAGTGATCAACAGCATGAGCATCGACCTGCGCAGTTGGGAAGCGATGACATGTGTCAACCCATGGCCAGCCATGGAGCCTGACCATTAAATCCCGTTAGTCGCGGCGTAAAAGTAAACTCACTCACTCACTCATTCATTGACACATTATAGGTAGAACCTACGCCATTCACTGTATTGAACGTCAGATAGGTAAGCGACACAGTGACCTTGCGTGGCCTGGCCTTGAAAGTAATCGATGCGCTGACTGCATGTGCGCACGTACACAACGTTCACGGTGACATGTGCCCCGTTTGAAATAGGCTATTGATTTCTGCGTGGTATATTGACTACAGGCGTGTTGCAATCTATCACTCAACTCCAGACAGACTCGCTTAATGAATATTATCACTATTGGGGAAACGAGTTGGGCTATTTGCAGATACATTGTAATGTATACTGATCTGTTAGAAATTCGATTTTGAAGAATGTTGGTGAAAGGGCGAGTGTGTACTTGATACATTCCTGTCTGATAAGTATTTATCCATATCTACTAATGTGACGCAATATGTACAGCTTAGTGTTTGTTGACTTATGACAGTGCTATTTTCAGAATTCAGGTTACTAGGGTTTATTTAAATCATTTTGAGTTTTTGTTTGTTGTTCAACACAGCTCTCAGTAACTGCCCTGATAAGGTGGTCTGCAAATAATCGGTTGTGGAAAAGGCAATCCAGTGATGATCATTAGCTTTGATCGATGCAAATGTAGACTAACGCTTAGTCCCTGAATATATAGAATATTGATAGCATCAACCCATTTAAACTGAAATGTAAAGAAGCCCTAGTGAGCACAGGCCCTCGTGTCTTTGCGAAGATTAAAGATTAAGAAAAATAATTTTTGAGATGACCCCCGACTCGAAATGCCCCACAGTACACTACATTATGTATTGTATTGTGAGGCATTTCGAGTCGTGGGTCATCTCAAATGTTTTATATTGTTTCAAAATCTTTAATCCTCGCAAAGACACGAGGGCCTGTGCTAGTGAGTGGGGGGGATTCAGGACTAGACTTGCTTCATTTAGGGCTTTAGCATTGCAGGGAGGGCTGGCTCAGGGGCGGATACAGCTTTTTGAGAAAGGGGAGGGTGACACTTTTCAGAGGGGGAGGGGCACACTTCAGTTTTACCCGTTGTCACGAGAGTTTCAATGGTCTTTTAATAAATTTTCAGGACCAAAGGGGGATGGGAGTGGTGCGCCTATGTGGGTGGGAGGGAAAATAATGTGGCTAGAGACTGTGAGAGAAACTAACGCAAATGAAATTCAATGACATGCTCTAGATCAGCGAGCAGCCAACCTGACCATCCGATCCTGTTGTCGCTTCTAAAATTACGACTTTCTTGGGTTGCTGAAGTCCAGCTCTAACCTGGATCTGGAACTCGAACCCTGGGTTTAGTGAGGGAATATTTAATCACAATCATATTGTGGAATCCTAAAAGGGACATTGCCCTTTGGATGAATAAAAAATATTATTCAAAGTGACAAGGCAACACAGCGACAAAGCGACAAATAGCCAAAGTGTCTCATAGTCGCACTTTGGTTAATTTTGCCATAATTTTGCGACAACGCGACGATGTCCCATTTAGGATTCCATATATTGTCGTAGTTCGAAATGCATGACATTTTTAAAGGGTGGACGACACAATACAATCGCCGTCAACAGTGCCGGCGTGAAATATATATGAGCGACAGCATACATCCCATTGTAAACATTTCCTCGTTAACGTTTACTGACATGTGGTATTGTGAATGACCTCTCACGAGGGACACACACACATAGTGAGACTTGATCATTGTGAATTCTTGCTGACGTGCAATCCATATGGGGGCAATAGCTAGGGGATGTTGTCCTTGCAACTTGACTCGTGAAGACGCAGGTTAGAATTGGCCTTCAGCAACCCAACGGGACCGTGTGGTCAGGCTCGCTGACTTGACTGACACACGTCATCGTATCCCAATTGCGTAGACCAAGGCTCATGCTGTTGATCACTGGATTGTCTGATTCAGACTTGATTAATTACATTCGCCGCCATATAGCTGGAATATTGCTGAGTGTGGCGTTAAGAAACAAGGATAATATCTTGCAACTTGTTGTCTATCTGGAGTTTGCCAGGAATGTGTTTCTGTTTTTGTCAGCTCTGCCCCCACCCCTGCATCATGCTGGGCATCCCCTTGACATTAAACCGACACACCGTGGTATAACTGTTCATAGTGGCAGTAAACCAAACTCACTCACTCACTCACTGTTGACCGTCTGACACCATAAATGATGTTATATGTACTTCATGCAATGAATTATAAAAAAATCATATTTTGAAGGATTAATAATTTGACACTTACACCATCATATCTGTCCGACAGGCTTGCGGCCTTTCAATGAATGAATGAATGAATGAAAGAATGAATGAATGAATGATCCTCAACACCGTATCTACTGCCATAAGAGGCAGCTGTGTTGGTGGTCGGTTGATGAACGCATTACGACGGCGTTGGACGTTGCTCAGATCAATCACAGGGTTGCCTGACCCAGTTTATTATATTTACAGACGGCGGAGAAATAGCTGGACTACTGGGTACTAATATCCAATAGCAGCAAACTTAGGATCATATTCAGATTAAAAGGATAAGCTGAATCGTAAGATCCAAGTTGTCTACATGAACAACGACGACATTAGATGAAGTAAATCCCAGGTTGAATAAGGGTCTGGTTGAATATGTGCCTGGTTGAACAATGACTTTGTTGAATGTGCGTCATGTTGGATATACGTCTTGTTTAACAACGACCTTGTTGAATCTACGCCGGACTTAATTTGTATCAAGTTGAACTGGGCGTTGTCGAATGTGCGTCAGGTTGAATCTACGTCTGGTTGAACAAACTCCTTGATGAATGTGCGTCTGGTTTACAAAAGGGCCTTATTGAATGTTCGCCAGGTTGAATATGTATCTGGTTGAACACCAACTTTGATGAATATGCGTATGGTTGAATAAAGCCTTTGCTGGTTGTGTCTGGTGGACTCCATTCTCTTCCCACAGAGGTTACTTGTCATATCTTCCTACGACCCTCTGTTCTAATACGGCCATATTTCCCAGTTCTCGTAAAATCCCCTAGCGGCAAAAAATGGCAACACAAATTATCTCCCTTCTTTCCATCCAATGAGAACACGTGTTACATCGACTTAGATCCATCTTGACTAATACAAGCAAATGTAAGGCCAGAAATATCCCTCCGCTGCCAGGGACTTGTGTTGATGTGACACACAAGACATTTAATGGCTAGCTTGTCCGTTGTCAACGAGGGCGATGAAGACGCCATTGATCCGCCATTACATGACTGAGTTCTGTCTAGAAGAAACGTTTGCGCATCGCGCAGGGGAAGAGGGTCTAGTTTTCCCGAAGCATACGGAAATTACCGAGGTCTTGCGAATGATCACTTTTGAAACAACGTCGCTGATTGCACAACTAAATCTGATTGCAACCAATCACGAACCCTGAACACTCGCACCATGAAAGGTCCGTATTAGAACAGAGGTTCGTAGGAAGATATGACAAGTGACCTCTGTGGGGAGAGAATGGGTGGACTCTTGTTGAACAAGAATTCTGATGTATATGCGTATGGTTGAATAAGGCCCTAATTAAACATGCATCTGACATCATTCCTGTCGGGTAATACTAATCCGCTTTTTGGTCGACATAGCTTCCCAGGTCGTTAATCGTCTGAAGAATGACATTATTATAAAACATGTGTTTTTGTTTCATAAACTTCAGATACATGTACGAGTGTATGTACTTATAATCGCCCGGAGAGCGGAAGGTCTCGGGTTCGATCCCCGACCACGTCATACCAAAAGACGTTAAAATATGGTACTTGTTGGTCCCTGCCTGAAGCTCGGGATTAATGGGTACAACAAGGACTGGTCGGCTTGGAGTCAGTATAATGTGTCAGAGTGGGGAATTCATGCTTCACTGCGGCATGGTATCTCAGCGGGCTAGCACTATAAAACCAGCTTCAGTCAGGGCTAGTATAAGCAGCCGCACGTACACATACACACGCATGCACGTCGTCATCTGAGCGAAATATTCTCAAGCACGACGTTAAACCCAATTTCACCGTACCTCACCTATAGCCGCCATAGGTATCATTCATCACCATTGGTCTCTCTTTGCTATGAACGAAATACAACAAACCAATCAGATGACTTCAAGTTATTTGGTCAAGGAATCCATCAGCATATTAACCGTAGTGCGGTTTTCTTGAAATAACATCTAGGGCGGTGGGGAAGTCTCGTGGTTAATGTGTGAAGCCCATTTCTGGTGTTCCCTGCCGTCATATTGCTTAAGCGGCGTAAAACTAAACTCATTATTTCATCAAGCACCAAGAGATACGGGTATTCTAATGGTTAAAGCGATCGCTCGTCATGGCGAAGACCCGGGTTCGAATCCCACAATGTGAGAACCCCATTTCTGGTGTCTCCCACCGTTATATTGCTAGAATATTGCCTAATGCGGCGTAAAACCATACTCACTCACTTAAATATCAGCTGCAATATATATGCCATGCCAAGAAACAAGTCAAGCATTAAGCATGAGTTAACTATTCATTTAGTTATAACCCGTTTGCGCTAAAACGGAACCCGATCGCAAAACAATTTAAATTAAATGGCCATAGCAGCACGGGTAGATGTTCGTCTTGTTCAGGAATAACACGAGTTGCTCACGAATGCAATGTTATGATTCGTCACCTCTCGCCTCTTTCCGTAATATCCAAGAAAAGGATATTCGGCTTGTCCCGAAATAATACGAGTTGGTCACAGATGCAGCTGTATGTCTGTCAGCCATTTTGACAATATTTCAGAAGGCTCCACTTGTCTCTCGCTACTGAAACTCCGTGATCATTAGTGGGATTGCATAAAGTTATTTACAGTTCCGGATATTGATTTTACCAAAACATTGGAATAACTCAGGGAAACATGAAAGCCGTGAGATCGAAACACGATGTTGGGACGGTACTCGTCTGATCTTGGGTGCCAAGCAATCATCACGTCTGGCCCATTCTCAGTCGATGGATGTGTTTTGGTGAATTATGTGATCTGTGCCGGGAACATTGTTTCATGTTCTTGCCCAGCATCGCCCACGCTGTTGCATGTGTGTCGGCTTATGTGAACCTGGAAACGGTTGTATTGAACGCGATATCGGTTCATTTGCAACACAAAATACTTGGATAATAATAGCTGACCAAGGAAAGCCTAACACACACGCACGCACCCCCCCAAAAAAACCCCAAACAAAACAACAACAAAACCCAACAAAACAAAACAAACCTAAAACCAAACCCAAACAGAAAGCATAAAACAAACAAATCAACAAAAGGGAAAAAAACACCCCAAAACACCACCACCTACAACTTTTCCTTTATGTGGGTGGCTTCGTGTACATTTCCGTTTCCATAGTGGGCCGCAGTGAAGTGTAACAACAAGTAACTCCTGTTAACCTCTTTGATGTGGCGCGGCCAATTAATCTATGGAGATTATTACACAAGCATATAATGATACGACTTATACGAAATGAGTGTCAAAAGTTTGTACTGCCCGAGCGAGAGCGATGGCAAAACACAATTTTGCACGAGTTTCGTATAAGTCGTGTGGCTCACTTGCGAGTGTAATAATCTCTTTATTATCCATTTAATTCATGTACATTTGTGCAGTAAAACACGGTAAGCAAATGTGACTGCCCTTTTCACTGACTTCACGTTCACTTGTTTTAATGACGTCACGGACGACGAAATAGAGAAACCATGGTTGCTAGGCAAAAGTGATATGTGCACATATGATATATCCGACACTGGTTATGTTTCACCATATGGATAATAATTGAAGTTAAGCCCGTCTCGACTCTATGATCACTTTGTAGAACGAGACCAAGGTATGTTTGTTTTAAACAAACGCCACATTCATCAATGATTATTTTCAAGGGGTTTCTCTGACAAAATCGTATCTTGAGTGAGTGAGTGAGTTGGCTTTACGCCACTTTTAGCAATATTCCGGCAATATCACGGCGGGAACACCAGAAATGGGCTTCACACATTGTACCCATGTGGGGAATTGAACCCGGGTCTTCGGCGTGACGAGCGAACGCTTTAACCACAAGGCTACCCCACCGCCCCTCGTATCTGGACGAACCAGTGACAGATACAATTGGCACACAGTTGCAGCAACAGTATTCCTGCCGTTGTTGCGAGAAGCCGATGTTATTTAAACTCGGACGTTTCTCCCAAACACAACCAACATCGTCTACATCATCGCCTGTAATATGAACACCAGAGTGCAGCCAAGGATTCCTGTGCAGTGATTGCAGTGAGGCTATCAGTTTGCTTAGCCGGAAGACCCTGCATAAATCCAGGACCTTTTGAAAAAAATGTACCAACTTATCCAAGAACGCTCACGCAAATCTAGAAAGTGTGGCAAGTGTACGTAACCACAGTGAATGAAGAGGGTCTGGTCTCCTTTTCATAATAGTGATGGTCATTATTTAGTAACTATTTTTCTGTAAAATATGTTTACTTCAGAGACTAGATGTTAATCCAAAAGCTGGTTTTCTATAATCTTTATGTATGTCTTTTCATTGCATGGAATGTTTATCGGCGTTTGGTTGATATAGATTGATTTAACTTGCCCCTGATAAGTACACTGCTCTGCTGAGAGGTGTTCGAGTGAGTGAGTTTAGTTTTACTCCACTTTTAGCAATATTCCAGCAATATCACGGCGGGGGACACCAGAAATGGGCTTAACACATTGTACCCGTGTGGGGAATCGAACCCGGGTCTTCGGCGTGACGAGCGAACGCTTTAACCAGTAGGCTACCCCACCGCCCTGAGAGGTGTTCGAACGTTGGTAATTCATTTAACTGATATATGTCATACTGCCACAGCCACGGCCACCAATAATCCGATTATGACAGCTGGGTTTTATTTAGCTGAGTCAGCAACGGACAAACCAGTGGTTGATGGTATGAACACGGGCTACGATGTTACGCAGTCAGCCAAATCGCTGAGCTCCTGTGATGGCTTAAGACTGAGTAAGTTAGTGTGGTTAACACCCGCCAGCAGCAATATCCTAGCCAAGTCAGATATGTGAGGAACAGAACCCCAGTTTTAGTCATGACGGGCGAACGTCACTGTGCTTTTCAGCACTTATTCCACGTCAGGGGCGGTTTGGTTAAAGCGTTCGCTCGTCACGCTGAAGACCCGTGTTCGATTCCCCACATGGGTACACTGTGTGACGCCCATTTCTGGTGTCTCCCGCCATGACATTGCTGGAATGTTGCTAAAAGCGTCGTAAAACTAAAACCCACTCACTCACTCAAGTAAATAACCTTCGCGTGGCCTGTTGTCAATATTTACATGTTGCCTTGCACGGGGGTTCGTTTCTTTTTGTGACCTAGTAATACGTGAGCTGTGATCAAGCACTCAACGCTCTACTTCTGAGATCAAGCACTCAACACCCAATGTGGGTCGTGTTTGCTCGCATGCAGTATGTTATCAGTTTACACATACCGCTGTATGTATATTTATGTCAGATTGCAAGATAAGGGATCGCGTGTTTTGTATTAACATTGCAACAAATATTGCGTAAGTAATTTTTAGCTCACCTTACTGACCAAGGGCAATATAAAAATGATCTTGCGTGATGAATAATATTGTATTTTCACGATACGCCCGCATCTGGTCTATCATAACTACTACTTTCTCAAAAGTGAGATTTCGCCATTGCAGGAAAGATTTTAAAGAATTGACTACTGTCACTGGAGTTTCTGTTCGAAACTCAAGGCGCCGCTTACACTACAATTGTACTATCCTATAATAGGCACTGCCTCGCTAACTCTATCACCCAAAACCTCATTATATAGCACTTTTAAATGAGATCTTATAGCACAGCATTACCTCTTTGATGTTAACATTTAAATGTTTAGGACAGCAATTGCACGATTACGATGTACATCCCATGAATTAAATATAGAAAAGGCAGATATCATAATGTTCCACGAGAAAATAGACTGTGTGTGTCATGTGATTTAGGGGTGATAGAAGATGAGTATCATTATATATTAGTATGTCCCCATTTTAACAATTTAAGAATGTTATATATCCCTCCATTTTACCGCAACAATCACTGTGAATATAAATTAAAGTTAATGTTGAAAGCAACAAATCTACAAATTGTTTAAATTCTATCAACGTACATCTATCGTGGGTTCAACAATAAATAGTCTGTTTTAAACATTATGTGACTGTACACACTTGTATTGTACTATAGGCCTGTGACCTCTTCAGTTCCCTGAATAAAAGAAAATGAATTGATTTGAATTGAATTAGCATTGTTTAGGCAATATTTTAGTCCCAGAAATACAGTTGTCTTAATTACAAATATATATCTGCACATACAATACAAAACTGTTCTAGATTTGAGTGGATGCCATTCTAATTTAATCTCTGTTGTCAAGGAGACTATGTAGTAGGACGACGTTTAGCCTAGGTTCGATGCCCTACATGGGTACAATTTGTATGGCCCATTTTTGGTGTCCTCGTGATATTGCTGGAATATTGCTAAAAGCAGTGTAAAACTACTTACTCACTGAGTCACGAGCATCGTTTATTGGACTCCTGAGCCCGATTTCCTCCAGGGTTTCACTGCAATTCCCGTATTTTGTCCCATAAACCCACTGGAATGCGTAGATCGATGGTCATGCTGTAGATCAATGGGTTGTCTGGTCCAAATTCGATTATTTACAGACCGCCGACATATATGGCTGAAATGTTGCTGAGTTTGCCATTAAACAACAACAACAAATAAAATAACAAACCATTGGATTATTTATTTGTGTCGGGTCAGATGTATTTACAGACAATTAAGTACATTGCCTCTTTCTCTTTCGCATTTTAAAATGACTTAAGTCCACATTGAAGATTTTTTTAGCGTTGGCGGAGCCAATGGGGGGTTCAGTGGGTTCGAACCCCCTGACCCCCACCCCCACTTCAATGTTTCTGGATCCGCCCATATTATGTAATGTTTATGTAAACAATAGAATAATTGAGGTTCTGTTCATGTCGGAAATGATAACTGAGCGCCTAAATATTGCACCAAAATGCTGAGCTGAGATAAAATTCCACCGCTGCCCCATCCCGGCACACCGTTTTATCACATAGCTAGATTCTTCTGGATAGGGACATTTTACTGGACCATTAGCGGACATCTGGCGTATCTACCTGGTCTCAGTCACTCGGTAAACAAACCGTCTCTTGAATCTACCCCCTCCTCCCCAAAGCGAATCCAAATCTCTCGCAATTAAAGCTAGATCAAGACACGACAGCTTTAAATCAAACATTAAATTTTAGCGGACATTAGGTGTGAAATAAGCCTTTCTAAAACCACTTGGCGTCCTAATAGGATTCCAGTCCATCTCTGAGGAGACTCCGGATTAAAGGCCCGCAGCGCCCTCTGGATGTCGCTCGAGATGTCAAAATGTTGCGTTAAGCTATTGCGAGTTACCGTCAAGGGCGCGGATGGTTGATCTCGTGTAAGGCTTGGTTCGACAGACGCTTGGTTATTGGGAAAAAAACTGACTTAGGCCTACTAAAGAAAGTACACACCAGCTTTTGGGGGTGACCAAAGACCATTCATACTGTTGGTGCATATCATGCACGTGCGATTAAACATGTCAGCTCGCTACACTGTCAGTCGTATTGTCAAGATAATTTAACTAAAACGTAAAACAATCGTTAATTGTTTGCCAAGTTGCGGCAGATGAGATGAGGTGAGATAGCATATAAGATGCTTTCACGTGTGTTTCGTGCTCGCGTTTGTCTCACAGTCCCCGAACCATATTATATTCCCTTCCGCTCAACCCTTTCCCCCTACCCTTTCTGCTCAGACCTTTATGCAAAAGTAACCCGTGAAGGTCTGGGTTAGAATGAACCTTCAGTAACCCATGCTTGTCGTAAGAGGCGACTAACGGGATCGGGTGGTCAGGCTTGCTGGCTTGGTTGACATGTCATCGGGTCCCAATTGCGCAAATTGATGCTCATGCTGTTGATCACTGGATTGTCTGGTGCAGACTCATTTTTTTACAGACCGCCGCCATATAGCTGGAATATTGCTTAGTGCGGCGTAAAACTAAACTCACTCACTCACTTCTGCAAAAGTTGTTATAGAAGCATGGCGAGATTTCCTCAGGCTCTGAATCTCCGATGCTTTCGTTTTTCTTTAAATGGATATTTGTTTCAATCAAAAGCATAATTTTATTTTTCTACAGACTAAGCCTTAGTCTTGTGTGTGTGGTGCTGCTTTTGTTCCGGTGCTACCCCACTGACATGTCAAGCTATATTTGACATGCATGGAGACCATCTCTCTTTCAACTCGCCAAACAGTCCATGTTTTGTCCCAGTAAGGTTGAGTGCCAGCCAGGGTAACAATAAATATCTTTTGAAAATAATCAAATTTTTAAAGCATTGTCGTTCGGAAAGAGTAATTAAAAAGTAAAACACATTTTACATGCAGCTGAAGAAGTGTTTTGCTCAAACCATTAGACTAACGCTTAGTCTCTGAAAATATATATTTTTCTTAAAAACAAACAATTCCTTTTAAATTGAAAAGGAGCCCCAGTGAAGTGGGAGATTCAACTGAGGATTCTTGGGGGAAATCTAGACTTGCTTCACTTAAGGCTTCAGAATTGTAGAAAGGGCGGGGCAGCAAGGAAAATACTGTTCGGTGACTGCGAGACAAGTACTCAAACCATAAACGATGAATCCTAAGTTCATTATAAGCATAGGCGGATCCAGGGGGGAGGGGGGAAAAGAAATACAATGAATTGACACTGGGCAACTACTTTTATGCGTGTCTGACGACGCTCAGGTCATCAACTGGGTATTCGTAGGACCAGATGAGTTAACCTAAAACCGCTTTCTATAATTCCGACAAACTGATGTCCCCGTGTCGCAAGTGCTCTCATGGCAAAGGACGTGCTTAAGTCTAATGGCGGAAGCACTTGTCCGCTTAATGACCTCGTTACTCGACCCCTGCCACTGAGCAATTACTGAATCATGTATTAATACGAGGAAACTGACATGCACGTCAGCGAGCACAACCGGGCTCGTGTTGTCTGTAAAATACTCGGAAACAGATATACCGACATAACCCAGGCAAGTCTACATTACCGGAGTTCGTCTAGGGCTCGAGAAGCACGGACTTTTCTACTGCTCTGCACGTGCAGCTCGGGCGGTGTCGACTGCTCTGCACCTGTGCACGTGCATACCGTGCGGCTTGACATGGGACCCTTTCAGATAGTGCCTGACAGGTGTGACTTATGCTGTCGTTCTTCAGTCTGAATGGTGAGAGGGCGGTTGGGTATAGCCTGGTGCTTGGTAGCAGTCGCTCGTAACGTCGAAGACGAGGGTTCGATTTCTATATGAGTACGATGTTTGGACTTTTTTTTTTCTGGTGTCTCTCATAGTGATTTTGTTGTTAAAAGCGGCGTAAAACACTAATCACTCCCTGAATGGCTAGGGTTCTTATGCACTGAGGAAATATGAGGCGCAGAGTTGCGTCCCTTAGGCGTGTGAGGATCTTAGGATTATTGGTACGAAACAATTATTTGCCTTGAATTGGCTGACCGTTTATGGATTACAATAAAGTGGTATACCATTCCATCACCTGGGTTGGTTGGTTGGTTTGTTGTTTAACGCTGCACTTAGCAACATTCCAGCTATATGGCGGCGGTTTGAAAATAACCTGGACCAAACAATCCAGTGATCAACAGCATGAGCATCGATCTACGCACTTGGGATACGATGACATGTGTGAACCACGTCAGAGATCCAGACCAGCCGATCCCGTTAGTCGCCTCTTACGACAAGCATGGGTTACTGAAGATATTACAGTTAATCACGTTTATGACGAACCGGTTGTTTTTGTAGGATGTGGCCACTTACTTCATATGTTAGTGTAATTGTGTATAACGAACTACGGTTTTAACGAACTACAATTAGTTTGATCGTCACGATATGGCTGAAATATTGCCGATGTGACGTTAAATAATAACTCACTCACTCACTCAATTAGTTTGATTCCTTGAAGTTCATGAGTGAGTGAGTCTAAACCATTCTATCAAAGATGTTTAATTAGACGTGTATACTCGTCAAAAATAAATGAGTTAAGTAATATGTACATGATATTGAATGGACGGTGCAAGATGTGACGAATCGTCACATCTTTGTGGCCTGTGGCAGAGGTACTATGCTGGCTTGCCGCATGGAACTCTGGGTAGGAGAGTGGGGCATCGTATGAAAAATCACTCTCCTACCTAATTAAACATCTTTGATAGAATGGTTTAGTTTCACTCAGAAAATATCCTAAAACATGTAACACTATTTCGATTTGCGTAGCGATCCTTTGTTTACATAGGTTGTACGGCTCCACGTGCTGTCATCGATGCCGACGGAGAGCAAATGATGCAACCAGTTTGATATCTAAATATTTACTTTCATAAATGTTACTGTCGCAGTTGTGGAAGAATATATATGGAACAATGTAAAACATTGTGAAGAGCGCGCCGAAAAGCTTGCCTAAGACCAGTTTCTTCGTATTATGAATATGCGCACTTGTTTACAAACAAGAGAAAAGTCCGGTCACGTGATATGGAAATTAGCCTGTGGCAGTGATGTTATGTTAAGTCATCACTTCACAGGAGTGTGACGATGCCCTAGGGCAAAATATCATGATCAAGGCTATGACGTCACGTTACTTCTGTGACGTTGCGTTCTACATGCGGCGACGGCGGGTAGCCAGTCTATGTTTGAAAGTAGATTTGGGTTTATTTTCCTCAATTTGACGACTTCGGTAATAAACAGAATATTATATTCGTGCCCATATCATACTATGTTTACGACAATCGTGCCTAAATATCGGTATATCCCTCGCTCTCGCTCGGGAAATACCAACATTTAGGCACTCGTGTCGTAAACATAGTATGACATGGGCACTCATATAATATCCTCTATTTCTTACACTCATCTCCGCGTTGTCCTGTGAATTGGCTACAATTCAGGCGACGTCAGTGGCAGAGAGTTGATGGATGGATGCCTGTTTCGCAAGCTTGACCCCTGAAAGTGAGTGAAATTGCTGGAATATTGCTTAAGCGACGTAAAACCATACACACTCACCCACTCTCATCCCGTCTGTTCAACAGCCGACAGAGAATCATACACAAAAGCTTTACGTCACAGGGTCAACTAGCCTTGCTCCAAGGCTGTACTGAAGGCTAAGCCCATGTATGTATAGCAATTCTATCCTTTAAAGAGACAAAGTCTACATAAGCTGACAGTATATGAATTATTACATTAGGGACGTGTGCAAGTCTAAAGATCACCCCGTGAGTGCTTGTAGCGATAACAGTAAATCACGGTAATGTACAGTGCACTCTGTCTAATTCGGACCAGCTTGGGACCGTCTAAAAAGTCCGAATTATACAGTAGTCCGAAGTACACAGATTTTAATGGAGTTATCTCCCTATTATCAGCAGAATTAAAATTATAAACTATTTTTCGCAATGTTATTGAAAACAACGATTCTCGGACACCTGCTTCGGCAGCGGGTCCACAATAACATTGTCAAAGAGCAAAGTAACGATGTTTCGAGGAATTCATGAAATAAATTGAATAAACTAATGAATGAAATCAACAACAACATTCATAAAAGTTGTCAAAATTACTATTTCCATCTTTTTGTGCGATCATATAATGTAAGTCAAGTCACTGACAAAATACACAAACCAATCAACGGAATGTTTATTCAAGGTTTATTGGCCAAGCGGACTTCCCGCTCAGTCCGAATTATACAGCAATGTTTTTTACATGTAACTACCTTATCGGGCCGACACTTTGGTCCGAAATCCGAGTAATGAGAGTCCGAGATACAGAGCTTGTTCATTATGACAACAAAGAAGGATTACGTCGGGACCGTGAGTTCAGTCCTGTTTATACAGCAATCCGAGAAAGACAGAGTCCGAGTTGGACAGAGTGCACACACGGGCCGATCAGGTTATACTACATTCCGACAGCAGAACTGGATGATTTTGTGTAAAATCATATTTTTAAATAATAATTACTGTCTTTTTAAATACGAGCCTTATGCTGAATGAGTGCAGAGATATTTTCAAGGGGATGACATTTGGTACGGGTTTAAGGCCATACTATGCATAATGGGAGGGAAAGTGTCAGAAACAAAGCTATGACGCCATGAACTTGATGACGTCACAATGCTATGACATCACTGCACTTCAAGTCTAATGGCAGTACACTGTTCAGAGATGTACATTTTTCATTGAAAACTAATTAAGAGTGATTCTGAATGATAAATAGAATCTCCCCCTCGTGTCTTTTGATACCAAATATATCAACACTCTTTGATAAAAGTAAAATTATTAAACTTTATCAACTCGTGTTGATATAATGCGTATTGGTCTTAAAACACTGTGTAAGACTACTCTGCAGTAACATGGTAATTTCAAATGAGTGAACATGAAGACAAAGCACACAGATACACACCACACTACACCACACACACAATACACAACACTAAACCACACCACACCACACACCACACCACACCACACCACACCACACACCACACCACAGACACCCATACACATATTCTTGTGTATATACGGTTTCGTCATACACGACAGTGACAGAGCAAAACCTCTGAATGCTGAATCGTAAATAAATATCCTGGTTGGTATTCTTCCGCATTTAAATTATTTATACGCGAAGCATTTCGACCCAGCGCGCGTACGTGCCGAAGTGCACGGCGACATAACCACCATTCATAGACAAATACGTTCCGCTTTATTTAAGCAGGCGCGCCTTGTTCGTGTCTGTCGATACGGGCTCATCACTCGGCATTTTCCGTACAGCCCCGAGTAGTTCCGAATGAAAAAACTCAACGGGGCACGTGCCGGACGAGAAAAACGTGCAGCTGGGGAGCGGGATAGTGATGCAATTGACAGGAATATGGAAGTAATATAAACATTGGCTTATAAAAAGGCGTACGTGGTAGGTCTCGTGTTGGTGGAACGGTAAATCGGTTAATAACGTGTTGTAGTGTTCTTTCTGAGATATTTGGTGTCGTGGTGGTAGATTTCACGCATTCACACACTCTGTTAATGTAATAGTAAATCACCCTGCGGGGAGTTTTGGTTGGAAAAGGTTCCGAGGAACCTATGTCGGTTGGTTTGTTGTTTAACGCCGCACTTAGAAACTTTCCATCTATATAACGTTGACAGTCTGCAAATAATCGAGCCTGGACCAGATTATCCAGTGATCAACAGTATGAGCATAGATCAACGCAATTGGGATACGATGACATGTGTCAACCATGTCAGTGAGCCTGAGTCTGATCCCGTTAGTCGCCTTTTACGACAAGCATGGGTTGCTAAAGATCAATTCTAACCCGGATCTTCTCGGGTCAATTTCCCAGGAACCTATGTTGGTCTTAAGATGCGACTTAATGGATAAGATGGATTGTCTGGTCCAGACTCGATTATTTACAGACCGCCGCCATATAGCTGGGATAGAGTGAGTGAGGCGTTGAAGAACAAACCAACCAACCATAAAATATGTGTAATTTCTAACCCTGAATGCTCAAGTATGTACATATTAAAGCGTTATTTTGATGGGTGAAATAGTGCTTATCGAGGCACTTAAAACGATTGAATATATATATCGGCGTGCGTGCGTCCAACTTTTCGTGACGGTCCGATATTAAGTTTCAATAAAAGAAACTTAACACAGCAAATTTTTATAAAATGTATTCCTTGTATTAATACAGCTGTGGTATATCATGCTGTGACATGACATAATGATGTATTGGAAGTATACTTACTTTACTTTAAATTAACATAATTACAAAGAATGAAAGACATAACTTCGAGGTTTCCTTCAACGTCAATCTGACATTGATATTCTGCCATGTTGTTTGAGGCAGCTCTAAACCCAACCCCCTCACTCACTCGAAAAAGATTGGTCATAAAAAACAACGCATAATGCAATGTTTCTCTTATGTAATACAAAATTCAGGTTCATAAATGTCGCATTGTTGGTCAAAAACCCAAATCTTTAACTGACAATATTAATTTCATGCATAAGCAAACTTTATTGATCGTTTATTGAGCGTTGTATATTGATAAATTCGATAATAATTGGTAATATTTAATCACTGGGTCTCTTTTAATCGATTCACTCAGTGATCAAAATTTTCCGGGCTGTGGGGTAGCCTCGTGGGGTGTAAAGATGATTTTTATGGAGAAGCATGTACAATGTGAATGGCCTACCCTAAAATTTATGTTCAAAGTAAGGGACCCTCCTGCACGTCATGTACAAAATCAATGACCCTCCTCCCCTTCCAATATTTTTAAACATAATTTTAAATATTTTATGTACAAAATTGCTGAACCACCCCAACCCCCACCCGAAACGTGTACAAAATTTATGACCCCCACCCCCAGAACAAGCCAAACATTTTTTATAAATAAATAAAATGTCCCTGAAGTAAACCATAAGGATCCAAGTCTTGTCGACTTTCAAGAATATGAAATATCAGTTAATTACACTGGTAGAGAGAAAAATAAGCAAAATATTGTAGGGGTAAGTTATCAATAGACTGACTAGCTACACGATATACGAACGAGGTAACCAAATTGCAGGAACTGCCGCCTGAAACAGTGATTTAAGCTATAAAACGTTAATATTTTACGTACGCTTTGTTAAGTGTCCGCAAATGACATTGATTTCCGCCACCTCAGCAGTGTCTACAGCCGTATGTTCCGAATGTTTTTATCACATACCAACGGAGTCACCCGATTCATATTTCCACTATGTAGATGTTTGGTATGCATGTTAAATTGCAGCAAGGTACCTCCGTATCACTTCGATACTTAGCTGAAATGTCAAGATATTAAGTTGAAATTTCTAGATAACGATCTTAAAAATCAATTTCTTTGTCTTGAAATTTCAAGATGATTTTCTTGAAATATCAGCTTAATATATATCTTGAAATTTCAACTTAGCATCCTGAAATTTCAAGAAAACCCAACAAAACCAATGACCCTAAAAGGTTTTCGTATTTCCCTGCCTTTATTTGGTTTTTCGTCACCTTCCAGCTTATCCCTCTGTGCGTGATCATCGGCGGTGCCTGTGTCGGGCGTGTTCGTTTATGGGCTACGCTCTACCACCAAGCCAGATGTCAGGTAAGAGAGCTACGCATTACTAGGAAATACGAACATATTGGCGAAATAACTGAAAATAAATAACAGCAAGTTTGAAAACAAACAGTATTTCTTATCCGTTGCGTTTCGCCACCATTTGTTGGGCGGTGGGTAGCCCAGTGGTTAAAGCCTAAGACCCGGGTTCGATTCCCGTATGGGTACAATGTGGTCCAGGCTCGATTATTTACGGACCGCCGCCATATAATTGACATATTGCTGAGTGCGGGGCTTGAACAATAAATAAAATGATACTACTTATTACAATGATGACTATGCCGGCGTTGATGGTAATGATGATGGTTGTGTGTTTATTACAGGATCAACAAGAGCGACGCCGTCCCACCATGGAGAAGGTCAAAGCTACAGAGTGTAGGAAGGTGAGTGACAACATGACAGCATGGCAACATGACAACATGACAGCATGGCAACATGACAGCATGGCAACAGGACATCATGGCAACAGGACATCATGACGACAGGGCAACATGACGACAGGGCAACAGGACATCATGACGACAGGGCAACATGGCAACAGGACAACACACCATGACAACAGGACATGACACCATGACAACCAGACAACATGGCAACATGACAACTTGACACCATGACAGCGTGACAACATGACAGTTTGACATCATGACAACAGGACATCATGACGATAGGGCAACATGGCAACAGGACAACACACCATGACAACAGGGCAACAGGACATGACACCATGACAACCAGACAACAGGGCAACATGACAACTTGACACCATAACAGCGTGACAACATGACAGTTTGACATCATGACAACAGGACACCATGACGACAGGACAACAAGGCAACAGGACAACACACCATGACAACAGGGCAACAGGACATGACACCATGACAACCAGACAACGTGGCAACAGGGCAACATGACAGCGTGACAACATGACAGTTTGACATCATGACAACAGGACAACATGGCAACAGGACAACATGTCCGTGTTTGAGGAGTACTTTCACGTAACTGGGCCAGAACAGCAGAAGGACGTGTAAAGTAGGTGTAAAACACCTTGTGACTGATTACAGTCAGATGGATGGATTGCTGTAGTTTGGGCTGTTGGCTGTTATTTGTAATATAGTCACAATTGTGATCACTCTTTATCAGTTACGGAAATGCAGGCCAAAGCAGCGTTAAACAAATCTCAATCACACACTGACTAATATAAGTGAAATAATGTTCAGTGCGGCATTAAACTACACTCACTCAGTCACCACTGATATAACTAAGACATCGGTTAAAGCGGCATAAACCCCAGCTCACTCACTCACTGATATAACTTATATATTGTTCAAAACGGCATTAAACTACATTCACTCACTCACTCAATGACATAACTGAAACATCGTTCAAACCGACATTAAACCCAATTTACCCACACACGGACTCACTGTTATGCCTGAAACAATGTACAAAGGTACACTAACTCACTCACTCACTCACTCATTCACTCACTCACTGAGTATTCCGTGCGGTGTTAAACCACACTCCCTCCGTCTGTTTCAGATGGTGACCTTGAACCAGAAGTACATCCCTATCCCAGAGTTGGAGAAGCTGAGGGAGGAAATCGGCAGCTACAAGCTGTAGGCGCCTTACAACGTTGTTACTGTTAGTGTCGCGAAGGAATCAGTGTTGTATGAGTGGACGAAGATGCACAAACGTTATCCTGGATTTCTTGGACCCGAGGACCCAGGACGTTCTTTTCTTGACTAGTTACGACCCATCCTTGATTTTATTTCTAAATCTGTCGGCACCAAACATAAACTATCTCGTGGAATTTGTGGACCCAAGGATCCAGGACGTTCTATTCTTGATTAGTCACGACATATACTTGATTATTATATTTCTAAATCTGTTTTCACCAAACATAAATCTATCTCGTGGAATTCCTGAATGGACCCAGCACGATTATATTTCAATGTTGTATAGAAACTTGATAATCGTTAAGCTACGGTTGAAAAGCCAGATTAAACTATGTTACTTGTTTTTTCGCACAAGTAAAACATCGAGGGTGTCTCCTTTTATTAAGATGTATAGCCTGGAACCTTTTGTTACCAAACCCAACCTTCGTGATAGTTCAATAATGGCAAAGACGTATCCCTAATTACCCACTCCTTTCTAATACCTGCAAATTGCTGATACGGCGTTAAGCAAAACTCACTCACTCACTCTACATCATTCATCTGCGTGAGAGCCCGTTCCGGGTGACCTTTCGCACTCTTCCTTTGGTATGATTAATGTTTCTGCCAAATCTTCATCTAATCGATCTATCACAATTAACAAATATAATAGGAGCAGTGGGGTAGCCTAGTGGTTAAGGCGTTCGCTTGTCACGCCAAAGACCCGGGTTCGATTCCCCACATGGGTACAATGTGGTAAGCCCATTTCTGGTGTCCCCCGCCGTGATATTGCTGGAATATTGCTAAAAGCGGCGTAAAACCAAACTCACTCACTCACTCACAAATATAATACCTTGTTAAGGGTGAAATGCAAACGAGGAAAGCAGAACGGCGACTATGTTTCTTTAGCTCACCAGATTACAAGCGAAGTCATAAGTTCCGCCCACCTCTATCATGGTTCCTAGATGGTTGCCATAGTGTTTATGCATATATAAGTAACACTTGACCAACTGAATGTTTGCAACAAGGACGAAGACGGGACAAGTTGGCTACGTGTCATGGCACCTTAGCCATTACCATATACGGTGAGCTAGAGAGCGGTGTCCTTTTCTTCGTGTTCAGCTTTTCTTTAAGTTGCATGTCTAATTCATTAGGTCAGATGGATACTATATATAGATTTCGTTTCGTTGAATATATTCGAGAACTTCAAGAGGAGAATATTATTCCACGCCCCAAAAAATTAATAAATAAATAAATAAATTCTCAAACATTTAGAAATTTAAATCTCATATAGAAAAACTTTCGAGCAGCACCAAAGATATTTATTGAGAATCTGCGCGATGAGGTAAATCACACGATCCGTTGTGCTTGTACTTCATTTCAGTATCTAGATATGGCATTCTTGTCTGTATAATGTTGGACTGGTATGTTTGCTATGTTGTATAAATGGTCGACGGAAGAATAAAATATATTTGGAAAGATGTTTGATCAGTTTTTATGAGTGAGTGAGTGAGTTGAATTTTACGCCTCACTCAGCAATTTTCCAGCTATATGGCGGCGGTCTGTAAGTAATCGAGTCTGGACCAGACAATCCAGTAATCAACAGCATGAGCATCGATCTGCGCAATTGGGAACCGATGACATGTGTCAACCAAGTCAGCAAGCCTGACCACCCGATCCCGTTAATCGCTTCTTACAAGCTTGGGTTACAGAAGATCAATTTTAATGCCACCCTGCCTGACTCTTGCACGAATTTTGCCCCCGGACTGCCGCGCAATTCGTCGTGGCAATGTGTGTAATTTGGATGGTACGCATGAAAGCGTGTAGCCTATAGTTTGCGCACTGTTCGCGTCCTGTTTACGCATAAGTTACGTTCTTGGCACGCAATGCGCGACCGAAAATGATGCGCGTTGTCACGCACTGGCACGCTATCACACGACTTATTTCCGGCAAGGTCAAGTATTGATGGCGCATTGTTTACGTCTAGTGTTCGGCATTGTACGCACGACGCGCAGTTCCAGCATGGACATGCATTGCCACAACCAGTGAAGCAGTCGTGGCATCATTTGGTCCCGCTTTGTCCCGCTTGACGCCACGCTATATAGATAGCAGGCACGACACCCAACTTCATGCATTGCTGTGGACCTACAAGATGTTGAACACCAGAGAACAAGCTCTTATTGCAGAAAAGGTGTCTATATCGCGCAGGTGCAGCACTATTACTTCTTGATGACCAGCAAATGCAGGAAGAGCAGGCCAAAGTAGATGACGTAACCCAAACAAGAAAAAGGAAAGCAAGGACAGTGTGGGTGAGGGGATGGCTGACTAGAAGAGATCACTTCTGACATTACGATCAGTTATTGACAGAACTCCATCAAAGAGGCTGCAGAAATTACCCCCGACGTGTTCCAAGACATGGTGGAGATGTTAACCCCTCATCTTGAGAAGAAGACCACATTCACGAGAGACCCGCTAGAGGTGGGACTCAAGCTGACTCAAGCTCTTTGTTTCTTAGCCACTGGTATAGTACAGTTTCTGAGTTGAATCTACTACAATCGGCAAGTTCTTACCAGAGAACAAAAGTTTGCAAAGCCATCATTGAGGTTTACAAGGACGAAGTACTCAGGTGCCCCCAAACTGAAGCGGAGTGGAAGGAGGTTGCTGAAGGTGTTAGTTCCTGATGGAACTACCACAGCTGTCTTGAGGCTGTGGAATGCAAGCACGTTGCTGTGAAGAAGCCAATCAAAGCTTGATCATTCTATTACAATAATAAGGGCTTCCACAGCATTGTGCTCCTGGACCATGCAGATGCCGGATACAAGTTCCTGGATGTTGGGGCAGAGGGTGGTGCTTAGAGGAACGTTGAAGAACTGTTCTTTGCATGAAGCTGTCCAGGACAAGCGAGCCGGACTGCCTGGACCAGCTCCGCTCCCTAATGACGACAAGCATGTGCTACGTGTATGTATATCATGTATTTTATTTCGTAGCCGATGGCGCATTTATACTCCGATCTTGGCTGATGAAACCATTCTCTCATCGCTCCCAGATTAACAAATTCGGCCATTTGTTGTCCGATATTTCTTTCTTGCTAACTTTGATCCTCTTTTTCTGCTGTGTTTGAGGCTCATCTTGTCGTTCTCCTTGAGGTGCAGAAACATCAGCACTTGAGTGGGAGAGGGGAGAAATATCCCTCTCACTCTCTGCAACCTCTGTCTCTATATCTCTCGCTGATTCTTATCCTGTCTCTTCTTCCAGTCTTCTATCCACTGCTGGTTCTGCTCTTCCTCCGAATGTCTTCTCCTTCTTCTCGGCAGGCATCTTGTGGACTGTTCGCTGTCGAGTTGAGGAGTGTGGGGTCTGGCGATGGGCACGCTTTTATGTACGCACTGCCAAGTGCGCGGTGGTCGCTGATTCGTGCGCCAACAATGCTTGAAGTAGGCGTGCCCAATGCGCATCAATTTCATGACAAGCGCAAACTATTCGTGCCGTGCGCAAATTATGCGGGAACTCGTCGTGCCAAGACCATGTGTACAAGTCGTGACAATACACAAGTCCCGCCCGCCCACTTCACAACAAGTTAGAAGGCGTGAACTTTACGCAATCTGTAGCGACCATGTCGCACACAGTTCGTGATCAAAGCGGGTCAGTGCGTGATACTGCGTGTCAATGCGCGCAGAGCCGGAAGTTGACACGCTTTGATACGCATCGCCCGCATCATTTGCGAGTAGGTTGCGCAATGTTCACGGCAGGAAGATTATGCGTGCCAGAAATTTTGAACATTTCAAAATTTTCTTTGCGCACTGGCACCCAGGCCCGCACAGTTTATGCACACTTCACAACCGTTTACGTTGAATTTACTCATT
This sequence comes from Haliotis rubra, assembly GCF_003918875.1. Classification (NCBI taxonomy): domain Eukaryota; kingdom Metazoa; phylum Mollusca; class Gastropoda; order Lepetellida; family Haliotidae; genus Haliotis; species Haliotis rubra. Next base: position 1,004,847 of record NW_025765936.1, read on the forward strand.
GGCACGCAAAATTGCGTGTTCTCACGAGTAACACGTGTAATGAGATGCAGTAGACGGACACTTCACAACCTCAGGACACGTTGTGCCTCAAACGGGTACATGTGACGTTCCAAGTCAGGACGGCCACCTGTGACGTCACATGCCGTGGACATGTTACCTCATTTGTGTAATCGTGTCATCACCTCGACGTCAACCAGTAACGCACTGTTTAGGGGTCTCGTCAGACCATGCACGCTGCCCATCTTCGTGCCTGATGTTCTTATATTGGGCTTGAAGCGGATTTCTGGTGTCCCCCCGCGGTGATGTTTCTGGAATATTGCTGAAAGCAGCGTAAAACCAAACTCAGTCAGTCAGTCAGTTATATTTGGCCGCCATATAGCTGGAATATTGCAGCGTAAAACTAAACTCACTTACTCTTATATTGGGCTGATTCTGACACCTGTAAACCGTTATGAAGGAGCACAGTTGCTCCTGCAGATGGCTAAATGGGGTTATTGACGTCATCGAGATCACCCGACCGCTTTTCTATCGAACACGTATGATATGCTTTCGTGTGTCTCATGTGCAAGACCGGTGGGGTGGTCTCGTGGTTAAAGCGTTCGCTCGTCACGCTGAAGGTCCGAGTTCTATTCCCCACATGGACACAATATGTGAAACCCATTTCTGTTGTCCCTGCCGTGATATTGCTGGAATATTGCTAAAAGCGGCGTAAAACCCAACTCACTTACTCACTCAAGAGCTAGGCGCCATGTTGGAACAGCCATGGTGCAGGTGTTAGGCGTGTCAATGTGACGAGGGGGGAGTGCAAAGAAAGGAACAGCAAGCAGTTTGAGAAAGGATGGATACGGCACAGCACAGGTAAATGAATCAATAACTTTGTCGTCACTTGCTTCACGTACATCTGGCTGTTCTTCTCTTTGCACTCCTCCCTCGTAACAAATAGTGAACTATGCTAATGATAGTTTGTTAAACAACTTTATTTTGTTTTTAGGACATAAATTCTGCAAAAGAACCTCATAGAGTTGGTCTGATGTTTTGATTGTGGTCAGCATTTCATTCAGTGTTATATGTTTAGTAGTTTTCGAATTAGATTGCAATTTAAACGGACAATAGCAACAAACATACTTTGTTCTATATGGGTATGTTTGGGACAGAAAGTAACCCTCTTTCTTTGTGTTTAGTATATGTACCTATATGTTTCAAACGGAATTTCAGGTTAATGTGAAAAACATAATGTTAGGACATTGGTCCAAATGCACGTGCATGATTGTGGCATTAATACTGATTTTGGACAGAGCAAGCATGCAGTAACCCTCAAACAACCATGAATATGCCAAAACAGTTTTGGGACTTCACAACTGCAGCCAGGCCATCATTAGCAAACTGATAAACCGTTACCAGCAAACAGACCAGCCCCAAGACCAGCCAAGACCGGGAAGACCAACGGACAGGCAGATCCACATCCGGAACAGATTCGTGACGGAGACGTCAACAGCGGCGACAGCACTAGGACACGCCATCAAAGTCCTTTGATTACACGGTATGGCTGATATACGAGCCTGTCGCCACTTGATCAACCCAATGGATCTGACCTGTCAACACCGTCAACGCAGACTGCAATGGGCACAAACTGTACGTCGATGGCATCGACTGACCGGGAGAGAGTGCTCTTTACAGATGAAAGTCGGTTCAGTATGTTCAGGAACGATGCAAAGTTCGAGTTTTTCAACGTAGGGGACAGCGACTGGCGACAACATGCGTTCAAGAAGTTCAACCGATGGATGGGGAGGCGTCATGGTATGTGGCCAGAGAACTACAAGACTGGTTTTCAGCCGAGGAAATCTGAATGCCCAACGATACAGGGATGAAGTGTTGAGACCTTTTGTGGTGACCCTTTATTCGACAACGGCCAAGAGGAATTATTTTGCAGCACGATTGTTGATAATACTAGTCCCTGCCTTGGCCAGCGCGTCCTCCAGACATAAGGTGAGGTGAGGTGAGGGTGAGGTGAAATTGGGTTTAACGTCGTGCTTGAGAATATTTCGCTCATATGACACGTGCATGCGTGTGTATGTGCGGCTGCTTGTACTAGCCCAGACTGAAGCTGGTTTTATAGTGCTAGCCCACTGAGATACCACGCCGCAGTGAAGCACGAATACCCCACTCAGACACATTATACTGACTCCGAGCCGACCAGTCCTTGATGTACCCATGAATGCCGAACGTCAGGCAGGGACCAACAAGTACCATATTTTAACGTCTTTTGGTATGACCCGGTCGGGGATCGAACCCGCAACCTTCCGCTCTCCGGGCGGACGCTCTAACCACTACACCACGGAGGCGGTCCCTCCAGACATGAACCCCATTGAACATCTCTGATACCATCTTTATGGTTGAGACAGCAAGTACCACCTTCAGCGAACCGACTGGAACGAGTGTTGGCGTGTATCGATTCCCAGGGAGGTCACACTCTCTATTGATGACGTGCCAACTGACTCCTGTCTCATCATGTGACTCTTTATGCACTTTTTGAATGAACTCTGATTTGTGTATTTTAAAAAAAATGTTGACCCCTTGACTCCTTCTTAATGAATTGCAGCAAATGCAAGAACATTTGTTGGAGATTTGTTGCATGGGAGGAGTTGTTACCCATATCGCATTCTCAGAAAGTACAGAAACCTACACCTGTAAATACTCAGATTATGTGTTTGTCAGCATTTCATGTTCTGCCTGTGACACCTCGTTATATTTCCTACCTGCTGCTCCATGCTGTTGGAGTGAGTGAGTTACAGTTTATCGTCACATCGGCAATATTTAAGCCATATCGTGTCGAGAACAACTAATCGTTATACATAGTAATTTATGTTAAATTATAAAAACCTGTCAACGAAGGAAAGTAGAATAAATAGATTATCATAGATATGAATTTAAAACTAGTAACTAAATCTTAAACTATAGATTATAATACACTATACAAACAGGCTATAGATTGCCAACAACAGAAGGCAGATCACCATATTAGGGACCATGGGGACTTACACTACATTTGCCCATGCTGTTGGAGTATCTCGCAACATTGCAACAATCTCCCTCAAATTAGAGACACCTGCTGGACCAATTAAGCTGTTTGACCTTCTCGCAACATTACAACAACGTCCTTCAAATCAGTGACACCTGCTGGACCATGCTGTTGAACTATCTCCCAACAATACAACAGCTCTCCTCAAATCAGTGACACCTGCTGGAGCATGTTGTTAGAATATCTAGCTACATTAAAACGTCCCTCAAATAAGTGACACCTGTTCAACCATGCTGTTTAACCATCTCACAACATTACAACAACCTCCCTCAAATAAGTGACACCTGTAGGACCATGCTGTTTAACTATCTCGTAACATTACAAGAACTCCCCTCAAATCAGTGACACCTGCTGGAGCATGCTGTTGGAACATCTCGCAACATTACAACAACTCCCCTCAAATCAGTGACACCTGCTGGACCATGCTGTTGGAACATCTCGCAACATTACAACAACTCCCCTCAAATCAGTGACACCTGCTGGAGCATGTTGTTAGAATATCTAGCTACTTTAAAACGTCCCTCAAATAAGTGACACCTGTTCAACCATGCTGTTTAACCATCTCGTAACATTACAACAACTCCCCTCAAATCAGTGACACCTACTGGAGCATGCTGTTGGAACCATTCGCAACATTACAACAACTCCCCTCAAATCAGTGACACCTGCTGGAGCATGCTGTTGGACCATCTCGCAACATTACAACAACTCCCCTCAAATCAGTGACACCTGCTGGACCATGCTGTTGGACCATCTCGCAACATTACAACAACTCCCCTCAAATCAGTGACACCTGCTGGAGCATGCTGTTGGAACATCTCGCAACATTACAACAACTCCCCAAATCAGTGACACCTGCTGGACCATGCTGTTGGACCATCTTGCAACATTACAACAACTCCCCTCAAATCAGTGACACCTGCTGGAGCATGCTGTTGGATCATCTCGCAACATTACAACAACTCCCCTCAAATCAGTGACACCTGCTGGACCATGCTGTTTAACCATCTGGAAACTTTACAACAACTCTCCTCAAATCAGTGACACTTGTAGGACCATGCTGTTGGAACATCTCGCAACATTACAACAACTCCCCTCAAATCACTGACACTTGTAGGACCATGCTGTTGGACCATCTCGCAACATTACAACAACTCCCCTCAAATCAGTGACACCTGCTGGACCATGCTGTTGGAACATCTCGCAACATTACAACAACTCCCCTCAAATCAGTGACACCTGCTGGAGCATGCTGTTGGATCATCTCGCAACATTACAACAACTTCCCTCAAATCAGTGACACCTGTAGGACCATGCTGTTTGAACATCTCGCAACATTACAACAACTCCCCTCAAATCAGTGACACCTGCTGGAGCATGCCGTTGGACCATCTCGCAACATTACAACAACTTCCCTCAAATCAGTGACACCTGTAGGACCATGCTGTTTAACCATCTCGCAACATTACAACAACTCCCCTCAAATCAGTGACACCTGCTGGACCATGCTGTTGGAACATCTCGCAACATTACAACAACTCCCCTCAAATCAGTGACACCTGCTGGACCATGCTGTTGGACCATCTCGCAACATTACAACAACTCCCTCAAATCAATGACACCTGCTGGAGCATGCTGCTGGACCATCTCGCAACATTACAACAACTCCCTCAAATCAGTGACACCTGCTGGAGCATGCTGTTGGACCATCTCGCAACATTACAACAACTTCCCTCAAATCAGTGACACCTGCTGGACCATTGTGTTGGACCATCTCGCAACATTACAACAACTCCCCTCAAATCAGTGACACCTGCTTGTCCACGCTGTTGGACCATCTCGCAACATTACAACAACTCCCCTCAAATCAGTGACACCTGCTGGACCATGCTGTTTAACCATCTCGCAACATTACAACAACTCCCCTCAAATCAGTGACACCTGCTGGAGCATGCTGTTGGACCATCTCGCAACATTACAACAACTCCCCTCAAATCAGTGACATCTGCTGGTCCATGGTGTTGGACCATCTCGCAACATTACAACAACTCCCCAAATCAGTGACACCTGCTGGTCCACGCTGTTGGACCATCTCGCAACATTACAACAACTTCCCTCAAATCAGTGACACCTGCTGGACCATGCTTTTTGGACCATCTCGCAACATTACAACAAATCCCCTCAAATCAATGACACCTGCTGGAGCATGCTGTTGGACCATCTCGCAACATTACAACAACTCCCTCAAATCAGTGACACCTGCTGGTCCACGCTGTTGGACCATCTCGCAACATTACAACAACTCCCCTCAAATCAGTGACACCTGCTGGACCATGCTGTTGGATCATCTCGCAACATTACAACAACTCCCTCAAATCAGTGACACCTGCTGGACCATGCTTTTGGACCATCTCGCAACATTACAACAAATCCCCTCAAATCAATGACACCTGCTGGACCATGGTGTTGGACCATCTCGCAACATTACAACAACTCCCCTCAAATCAGTGACATCTGCTGGTCCATGGTGTTGGACCATCTCGCAACATTACAACAACTCCCCAAATCAGTGACACCTGCTGGTCCACGCTGTTGGACCATCTCGCAACATTACAACAACTTCCCTCAAATCAGTGACACCTGCTGGACCATGCTTTTTGGACCATCTCGCAACATTACAACAAATCCCTCAAATCAATGACACCTGCTGGAGCATGCTGTTGGACCATCTCGCAACATTACAACAACTCCCCCTCAAATCAGTGACACCTGCTGGACCATGCTGTTGGACCATCTCGCAACATTACAACAACTCCCCTCAAATCAGTGACACCTGCTGGACCATGCTGTTGGATCATCTCGCAACATTACAACAACTCCCCTCAAATCAGTGACACCTGCTGGACCATGCTTTTGGACCATCTCGCAACATTACAACAACTCCCCTCAAATCAGTGACACCTGCTGGACCATGGTGTTGGACCATCTCGCAACATTACAACAACTCCCCTCAAATCAGTGACACCTGCTGGAGCATGCTGTTGGACCATCTCGCAACATTACACCAACTCCCCTCAAATCAGTGACACCTGCTGGTCCTCGCTGTTGGACCATCTCGCAACATTACAAAACTCCCCTCAAATCAGTGACACCTGCTGGACCATGCTGTTGGATCATCTCGCAACATTACAACAACTTCCCTCAAATCAGTGACACCTGCTGGAGCATGCTGTTGGACCATCTCGCAACATTACAACAACTCCCCTCAAATCAGTGACACCTGCTGGACCATGCTGTTGGAACATCTCGCAACATTACAACAACTTCCCTCAAATCAGTGACACCTGTAGGACCATGCTGTTGGACCATCTCGCAACATTACAACAACTCCCCTCAAATCAGTGACACCTGCTGGACCATGGTGTTGGACCATCTCGCAACATTACAACAACTCCCCTCAAATCAGTGACACCTGCTGGAGCATGCTGTTGGACCATCTCGCAACATTACAACAACGTCTTTCAAATCAGTGACACCTGCTGGACCATGCTGTTGGATCATCTCGCAACATTACAACAACTTCCCTCAAATCAGTGACACCTGTAGGACCATGCTGTTGGAACATCTCGCAATATTACAACAACTCCCCTCAAATCAGTGACACCTGCTGGACCATGCTGTTGGAACATCTCGCAATATTACAACAACTCCCCTCAAATCAGTGACACCTGCTGGACCATGCTGTTGGAACATCTCGCAATATTACAACTCCCATGAAATCAGTGACACCTGCTGGACCATGGTGTTGGATCATCTCGCAACATTACAACAACTTCCCTCAAATCAGTGACACCTGCTGGACCATGCTGTTGGATCATCTCGCAACATTACAACAACTCCCCTCAAATCAGTGACACCTGCTGGACCATGGTGTTGGACCATCTCGCAACATTACAACAACTCCCCTCAAATCAGTGACACCTGCTGGACTATGCTGTTGGAACATCTCGTAACATTACATCAACTCCCCTCACATCAGTGACATTTGCTGGTCCACGCTGTTGGACCATTTCGCAACATTACAACAACTCCCCTCAAATCAGTGACACCTGCTGGACTATGCTGTTGGATCATCTCGCAACATTACAACAACTCCCCTCAAATCAGTGACACCTGCTGGACCATGCTGTTGGAACATCTCGTAACATTACAACAACTCCCCTCAAATCAGTGACACCTGCTGGACCATGCTGTTGGAACATCTCGTAACATTACAACAACTCCCCTCAAATCAGTGACACCTGCTGGACCATGCTGTTGGACCATCTTGCAACATTACAACAACTCCCCTCAAATCAGTGACACCTGCTGGACCATGCTGTTGGAACATCTCGTAACATTACAACAACTCCCCTCAAATCAGTGACACCTGCTGGACCATGCTGTTGGAACATCTCGCAACATTACAACAACTCCCCTCAAATCAGTGACACCTGCTGGACCATGCTGTTGGAACATCTCGTAACATTACAACAACTCCCCTCAAATCAGTGACACCTGCTGGACCATGCTGTTGGACCATCTTGCAACATTACAACAACTCCCCTCAAATCAGTGACACCTGCTGGAGCATGCTGTTGGAACATCTCATAATATTACAACAACTCCCCTCAAATCAGTGACACCACCTTACTGTCAGATCTTGTGGTCGGTATACTGTTATATCATCTCCCTACACGAACAACAACCTCCTTGAAATCAGTAACATCACATAATGTTCATATCTGGTGTTTGACTATCTCTCTACGTGTGCAGCAATTTCCGAACTGAGAATGGCAGCAAACATGGTAATGAGTTGTGGTGTTGAATATCCTAGCTGAGTAGGCGGATAACATGCTAATCAGCTGTGGTGTTGAATATAATGGATGTAATTAGCTATACATACATGTTGAAAGCGCCAGGTACTCGTTGTCACGTTAGTGATGCTAATGTGGTAGGACCAAGCAGCACATCAATGCATCATTAGGAACTGTTACATGTGTTCCCATAGAAACCTTTATTAACAGTAAGACGAAGATGATGTGGAAACTTCTGTCTATCTTTGTCACAAAGTAAGTCATTCAGAATAGGACGTATTTCGCTACTGCTGCTTACGGCGATTTTATCAGGATTTGTTTGTCTTGTGAGTTCACCTTAACGAACGAGTGAACACTTTCATCCGGGGTATATGCTTGAATCCGTCGGCGTGATCTACTCTCAGGTAACAAGTAGCAGAATTCTTTTCTGTGAAAATTGGCCCTTTTCGGTACTTGGGTAATACTACAACGTAGATTCGGCCATCACACTATCGGACCAATGGAGCAATGTAACAGCATACCTTTCGCAATGAATGTTTCAATATATGTAGTTGAATCAGTATGTATGATCAACACAATCATTCTAATTTTGGTCATCCGCATGACGCCCTCACTCAAGGGCTTCAAGGGAGTTTTGTTACAGAACGAACAGGTAGCCTGTTTAATACAACAAGTGTCTACTGTGCTGTTTCATGAAACAGCACAAGTTCTCAGGGAATCAGCTCATTCTGTAAGCCTTTGTCTGTTGTTTGTCATCAACCTCAACTTGTATTTGGCTGTCTGCAAAGGAACAACGTACAAGAGATTAGTCACATGGAAAAGAGTTGCAGTCATCGTCATCATAGCTTGGATACTGTGCTTTGTTTGGGGCCTTGTACCTTTGTTCTAAGATTTTTTGGTTCTGGACTGTACATTTCTCCATTTAGTATCCAATCCTACTGCTGTAACAGGATGGTGGACTGTTGGGTACCTCCTTCAAGGTGGTTTTATAATAATAGGCAGCATATTGATGCTACTGAAGTTACGCTATCACAGGAAAAGAGTGCAGCCAGATTACACAGTGCGAGCCATGTCTGACACGCAGAAAAAAATGAAATTGATGAGACTGACATTTGTAGCGGTCATGTTTCAAGCTATAGCATTTACGTTGTTGCAACTGTTTTTCTATTTTGACAACTCGAACTCGAAACAAGCAATTGTGTTACAACAATTTATGCCTATCATATATATGCTGGACAAAATCTACGGTTGTTTCCGATTGTGTTTCTATCTGTCTCTGTACTCACCGATGTGGGAGACCACCAAATCCCTCCTGCCCTGTAGCAGGGGGAACGTGAACCCGAAAATCACAAACGGCGTTCCTACGCAGCCGACAGAAAGTGGACAACCGGATAATGTCAGTCCTGCCAACAGGGACACGCCCATCAGCGTGATAACGTCATTCCCATCCACAGGGACACACCCAGGTAACATCAGGGCCTAGATTTTCGAAGCTCTCTTAGTGCTAAGATAGTCGTAAGTTAATGTTAATGTATAGCACTTACGACTATCTTAGCTTCAACCCATTCCACAGAGGACATAATCAACAATGTGATATACTCATTCCAATCCACAGGGAGTAGTATAGGGAATGGGGTTTTTGGACCAGTTCCAACCAAAGCCTCTGCAAAGCCTTATTTCCCAAATAAGGCTTTGGTCGGACCCTTAGCTCTTGCTACCATTACCCCTACTATAAAAAAGTTTGGGACGCTAGCGGGATACGAACTCCACATGTATACCTCACTACCGTGCCGCTTAACCGACTGAGCTACCGGGAACATGGCTGAAATGTGTCGGTTTAACGGGTCTATCCTGGGATAGCTCCACGTGCCGCTATGCCATGTTTACCTCGATGAAACAGTTTAATGTGAATCGCCTATGATCTCTTTGGTGTTTGTAATAAAGGCTTGCTGGGCTTTTTTGACCCCTTGTTCTATGTACTTTTTTTTCTCGTCCTCACTGATAGCAGACTTACGAGACTTGGATCGAATCTCTTGTTTCATTTTGTTATATTTTGTGAGTTCAGAGAGGATTGAACTAAACTCCTCCTCTGAGATCTTACTGTCAGTGAGTGCAGTGGAAATACGCTCACTTACTGTGTTCAGCTTTGCTTCGGCCAGAAGCCTGATCTCATCGTGTTTCAATGCCTTACGATGCAGTCTGCGGGATGCAAACTTAAGCGCCAACCCTAACACCCCTGCCACCCCAGCTGTTATTTCAATGCCTAGAACTACGGGGGTAGCCACGATGGTAGCTAACAACCCAACACCTGCCGCCCCCAGCCCCATGCTGGTTGTCATAAGGGCAGTATCAGCCCCGTCCACGATATTGAAAGCTCTATGGTACTTCTTACACAGTGCTTTCCGCGTGTCGCGGTCTTGTTCTAGTTGGCGTTTTACATCACATAACTGCCTCTAGCGGAACCCGTCTACGGTTTCCAGGGTCTTCGCTACTTCCTCTACGACTGGGTACAGCCCCATCCTGTGTGCATATAATATATTCTAAAAAATATCTTTAAAATGTGCGTTATTTACTGTTTGCTCAGTGTATTTGAAGCTTACAAGTCTTAGACTCTTGTACAGGGAAATAGGGGAGAGGGAAATAGGTAACTGTGCGTACACATAAATACTATGGGGGGAGCCTTCTAAGGTGTGTATTGAGGGGCTTATAGAACCCGTTGAGGGGTCCGGTTGTATGACGATACGGTTATATTTGGTTGCGCTTGGGCCATAGCTTATTATCACCCCGGGTAAAAGTTGCAGTTGTACAGGATCACCCTCAATGAAGTAGACTTCTATGGCGAGTGTGGAGCCTGGTTTCACCTTCATAAGGCCCAATTGGGAATTGGGGACGTCAAACTTTAACTCATCCACCAAGCCTGAAGTAACTAACGAGTTACCCGTGTGATCCTCCATTAGTTGAGCACTTATAGCATACTTCGGAACGAAAGCCCCGAACAATATACCATTGTTCCTAATTTCGGAGATATGCCTATCTTTGTCAAACGAGATATAAGGTGTGGTGAGGGTAATGTTGAGCAGCCATTTGGGTTCTATAAATGGCAGGCGCCGCACGTACACACCGTTTCTTAAGTGTAGGATGTACGAGGTGCCTTCCTCACCGGGCTGGTCGAATCCCTCCGTGTCTCCTAGGCCCCCGAGTGTGGGTTTGGGTAGATGATCGGTTATTGCCGCCCGCCTATACACGTTGTCTTTCAAGTGTAGGACGTATGAGCCACCTTCCTCACCAGGCTGATCGAATCCCTCCGTGTCCCCTTGGTTGTTAAGCGTAGTGTTGGGACGATGACTGGTCATTGCTATAATACTATTACGATATAATTTCCAACTGGTTTTCTGATAATAGTTCAGGGGTGCACTTAACCCCCATGAAGTGTATGTTGCCGGGTAGGAATATCTTGGTTAATGATATCGTGTCTTCCACGATCACTGTGACACCCTGCAGACTGGTTTTGGAGTCGACACCCACCCGCACGTAAACGTTGCAAACGTGATACTGTTGTTGTTTCCCCCCACCGGAGTTTGACCCCCTTCACGATTTCAACATCATCCTGCGATGGTTCCCCTAGGTAGACTTGGATGACCAGTGTTGAGTTCGCTGGTAGACTCTCCAGGATATTGACCACGCCTTCGAATTCAGACACCAACTGCAATACCACGTTTTGCATGCCCGCTTTACTCGATAGCATGTGGGCTGCCATACTGGCCAGTGGGCTGATGACTACGCTACGTCTCTGAGTCGGGACGTAAGCCACGAGCAGGGTTCCGTTGTTCACGACTTTGTTTAGGTGGTTGTCTTTGTTATCCGTGAACACATAGGGGGAGCCGAGCCTAATATTGAGAAACCAGTCGGCTTTATCGGATAACAACACCCACTTGTCATCATCGGTGAAGACGAGTGTATATGGCTTATTTCGGGCGACGGTAGTGCTCTCAACATCGGTTAAGTCGAACAGTTTGCCCCCGAACGATGGGTATATCATCCATTTATCATCACCGGTGCGGACTAGGGTGTACCGAGTGTTGACAACCGCTCTTGAGGTATCTACTATATCACTTAGGTTGCTAGTACCACCATTGGAGGGGACTTCAACGCGTTTGTAAATGCTGTTTTTCAGTTGCAAAGCATACAATTTACCATCTACTCCGGGGTCGTCGAATCCGCGTGTGTCCCCGAGGTCGGAGATCCCCACATTGATGCATTTTTTCAACTTCATTCCAGGACCTTGTGCGCTGGTCATTTTATGTGCAGCGTTATGCTGAGGTATCCTATATTCACGAGATTATGATTTATATCTAACACCGATATTATCAGCTCAGGGATGTTGCCCTGGGTTAACCTCTTATACTGCCGAGGTGAAAACGACTCAGTTCTACCGTCGTTGTATTTCTCCGTTTTCACCGGTACGGCTCTCAGTATAGTGGAAGGGTGACCCCCTTGAATGTTGTCAGTTGTGCTAACCTGGCTGAGATGAATGCACAGCTCTCGGTACGGTACTAGGCCGGGTAACTTAGTGCCTGTGGTGGTAGTCGTTGGTTTTATCTCGTCAGGCTGCATACCGAGTGTCCTCGCCAATGGTCGGCTGAGTCTCAAGGGGTTTCTTCCGTTGTTGATTAACACCACTGTGCCGTTTGAGTCGTTCATCTTGAGTTCGGCTCCCAGGGGTTTGAAGACCTCATCCCTTAGAGAGCACACGCTCTAGTAGCCGTCACTTATCTGGTTGCGAGCGCCACCTACGAACAGTTTATTGTTGCTAGCGTTGATGTTAGTCCATCGCGGTAGTGCGACTTCGAGTTGACCCGACGTGTTATCGATCGCGTGCGTCAGCTGAACGGCCTCACCGCTCGTTATTCCTGGAAGTGTTATGTACATGTTAGAGTATATAAACTCATTATATAATAGTTTTAAAATGTACTCCCCTGGAGTGTTTTACCCTAAACTGGACGTAGATTTCCCCCCACATGAAGATCGTGGTCGCTGCCGGGTTGTATTTCGACGCCCAGTTCATAAATGTGTTTGATAAGTATAAGTTTTCGGTGACTAACGCTAAGGTAGTTCATGCTTGGTTCAACAACCCGATGCAGTTCTGGCAGAATCAACTCAACTTCGCCGTGTGGTGCGCTACAACGGGGTGTGGTGTGACATTGACCGACACTCGGCGTGGACCGCTGAGTCAGTCTGTGTTCACGTTTCACGTGTACTACCAGGTCAGGCGTATCCTCAAAGAGATCAGCGCCCCGCTCCCACAGGACAAGGCGTGGAACGCAGTAAACAACCAGTACGATAGACGGGCCTACGAACGTATTTGCAACGAATTTGAACTAAACCCGAAGACGGATTGGCGTTTGCAGGCCCCGAACCACGGGTTGGGTATCCCCATCGTTCACAACATGCACCTCGTGGATGCCAGCGAGAAGTTGAAAGAATGGGGATACAAGTCGTATCATCACCTCACAACGAACGAGTGGGATGACCGTTACATGGCATTCGACGACAGCAAGGATTACCGAGTCTGGAGGTTCGAGCAGGGGGCAGCGGATGACTGGAAAAAGTTCATGCTGGACACGTCGAAAGGGTTCACTCGTGCCGGGGTAATCAGGTTAAACGACTCGATTCGAACGTACGTGTGGGCGCTGTTAGGTGCGCAGACGCAAACGCGTTCCAATATCCTAGGTAAGGGGACTGCTTACGACGCTCAGAAACAGTTTGTTGTCAACGTTGAGGATGCTATCAATGCTCCAGTTGATCTCCCGAGTGCCATCAAACGCTACCAAGACGTGTTGGAATACGCCAGGTCGAAAGTCGACTACGTGTTCGACGTGGGACTGTACATGGCTCCGAGCGATATGCAACTGAGAGTAAAAAAAGTGGTGGGCTACAACAACGAAATAGTCATAGCCACGGCGGGCCAAAAGTTGGGCGTCAACCTCGATGTCAACGTCCCACACGTCCCACCACCCACGACCGGTGAAACGGGTATAGTGGCGCCACCCCCGGAGCCTAGGGTGCAACCAACACCCCCTGTGGGGTCACCCCCACAGCAGCAGCACATCGATCGTAAAACAGCTATGGTGGTTGGTGGGGTAGCTTTGGGACTTATTTGGTTAAAAATTTCTTAGCCGCTACGTACACCAAACCCACCATGGCGACAATGGCTGCCCATAGGTTTTGGCTGAGCCACGTGGTAGTTTTAGCCAGAGCGCCCAGCAACCACGAGACGATGCTACCCAGGATGCCGGGCAGGGCTTCAGCGGCCTTACCAGCCAGTTTAGCCAGGGCTTCCCCTAGTTTTTTTATCCAGTTACCACCACTTGGTGGTGTGCCGCCACTTGGGGGCGTGGAGGTACCCCCACTCAATGACACCACCAGGGTTGATATGATGAAGCCCAATGCAGTCACAATGCTGGCGATGGTGATGCCTTGCTCCCGGAACAGGATCCGAATCCTGTCAGCTAGCGTGGTGTCTTCATTTAGGACTCGATCGATGGTTTCCCGTACTCTACTGATCTGTGATCGGAGGGCTTCCCGGTTAGAGGAAGCCGATTCCAACCGAGTCCGTCTCTCGTCTTCCAAGTTTTTTATTCTCTCCTCGATACGGCGTTTCATATCACCATCCGCCTCGGTGAGTTTTATTTTCTCGCGAGCGATGTGCTCGTCGATTTCGTTAAGTTTCCCCATGTTGTTCACGAGTTCTCCGCGTACATGTTTCAAGGCTTCGTCTAGGCCTCGCAGTTCCCTCAGGGGAAATTCGAGACCCGGCAAGGGTTTGTCATGGTACGTGGTCAATATTTTCTCGATACTGTCCGACGTTTCTTTAGCACGTTGGGGTATATCACCTTCATCGCCTTTGGGTCTGGCTGCTTGCAGATCTTGCATGACCTTCGGGGGAAGCTTTGACCGTGCGCCGCCGTAATCTATGAAACCTAGTTCATCACGGATCAGCTGACCCCCACCAGGGCGACTGGTGAGTGTTGATAAAGCATACGGCTTCCCGTCTTTTTTTATGATATCGACCCCCGGGTGAGCCTTCAATCGCAGCGTGCCCTTCTTATCGACGGTAAACTTGGCATAGTCCCTTCCCAACGGTTTGATGTTGTCTCTATTTTCAACTGCGTCGTAATAATCGTCGACAGCAGGCTGTACAAGTTCAGTACTTAAGGGGGTAGTGAATGTGGTGTCATCCTCGAATGCCTGGGCACTATCATCCCACATATCATCCATAGGTATGTACTCTGCCATTATTTAGTATTAAAACTTATATATTTCATTTATATAACAATGTACGGTAGAAAACTAGATCCTTTCAGAAGGTCGAGAGTGCCTCTAGGCGTCAGAGCCGTGCGCCAGTCGGTGACCATCACCAACAATCCCAGCAAGATAGACCAGAATCAAACGCTGCTGGTTAGATTCCCAAACCTTGGTGAGAATGACCTCATTGTGCCAGGCACGGTTCGACTGGCGTTCAACCTCACGTTGACCTCCACCAACGACAAACGTGAGCTAGTGCGGAACGTAGGTCGAGCCATCATCAAGAAAACCACCATCAAGATCAGCGGTAACGAGGTGCTGAGTATCGACGACAGTGATGTGTTTCACTGCTACGGGGATCTCTGGAAAAGCGAGGGAGAACGTGGCAATGACGTGTACCAGGGCATCAGCAAATCGACCCGGTTGCGCATAGGGTATGCCTTCACGCAAGACCAGCTAGACAAGATCACGGACGGTGAAAAGGCCATCGCTCAAGCGTACGGGAACCGGTTCTGCGTGCATCTTCGACTTCGAGTTGCTCACACGGAACACGCGCCCGTTTTACCAGGCCGCTGGGTGATAGGCTTGAATACGAGCTAACGTTTAATGACTACAGCAAAGTAGTGCGTACGCCGAACGGTGATGAGGCCAGTTACGCCATAGACAACATCTCTCTGGAGTTCGACATGGTCACTAGCCCGGAGCTGGCCAGGCAGGTTCGAAACCAGTACTCGGGGAAGATGGCCATCCTGTACGATCGCATACTGAGGCATAGATCAGTCGTGCGAGATAAGAGCGACACTGTGTGGAATATCAACCTGAACGTGCCGGCACGATCGATGAAAGGTATCCTGGTCGTCCCAGTGGAGGATTACGAGCCGTTCCGGAGGGACAGCGAGAAGTTTTTCAACCCCGAGATTGAAAAGGTGGAAGTGACCATAGAGGGCGTGCCCAACCAGCTGTTCAGTCATGGTATGAGGGCATACCAGCAGTGGGATGAGATAAAAAAGCTACCGAGCAAACTCCCATACATAACCAAAGACCTGGACCTATCCTCCGTGCAAATCGGTGAATACCTGACCAACAAGTACGCGCTGTGGTTGGACATGCGATCCACGGATGACGATAAACTGCATGGTAGCGGCCGCCGCATAGACAACGGTAGTGAGGGGATTACTATCCAGATTACCAAGAAGGCTCAACCCGCTGGCAAGTTGAAATTATATCTGTACGTTATTATGGACGCGCAACTTAATATAGACAATGGGAGATTCGTGCAAGCCATCTATTGATTTGCCAAGCCACTGCCTACTGATTTACCCACACCCACACTGCGCCATAGTGTGTGGGCAGACTGGCTGTGGGAAGACCGTTTTCATGTTGGATATGTTGGAGGGGTACTACAGGGATGTGTTCGACAACATCGTTATCATGTGCCCTACTCTGAGCATGAATAAAACGTACACGGAAAGACCTTGGGTGATGACGGACCCGGACGTACACAGAGTCGACCCGGGACCACGTCTGCAGGACTGGTTGAAAGCTTACCATATGAAATTTAAAGGGGAGTCGACGTTGTTTATACTGGACGACTGCAGCGCTAATCGTGAGATAACAAAAAAGAGAGATATGCTATCGTACCTGGCCTTCTCTGGCCGGCACGCAAATCACAGCGTCTGGGTGCTAACGCAGAAGTTCAACTCGGTGTTGAAAGACCTCAGGGAGCAGACGCGATGGGTGGCCTTATTTCACTGCAAGGACAGGGATTCGTTCGAGGAGTGTTTGAGAGAGAACGATGTGATGAGCAAATTAGAACGGGAACGGGTGAAGAAACAGCTCGCTGAAACTAAACACGCTAAGCTCGTTCTCAAGACCGACCAACCCGTGGCCTATAGGGTGTTTAGCTTTAGCAATGCTAGCAATGCTTAGCAATGCAAAGCTTAGCAAATGCTTAGCAAAGCTTAGCAAATGCTTAGCAAATGCTAAGCAATGCTTAAATGCTTAGTATAAATACTTAGCATTTAGTTATAGCTATGGTATTTGAAGTGTTTGTCGTGTTCAACTTAACCTTTATTTCTCTGTGTTTCGCTTATATCGTATATTATATAGTTAAAACTAAAACTTACTTATCACATTATAAGATGGAGTGTGAGGAATTGCTTGAGCAATTGTTGGTACCCCAATCACCACAGGTGGATGATGATAAGCGAGAGAAACTGGTGGTGTTGGCTGTTGGTGGCAAAGCCAAACATTACTTTGGGGAGTACACTCCAGATAAAATTCACAAAATGTCAGCCGAAGAAATCGATAAGCTGTACGCTAGATACGAGGGTAGACTAGGTGCAGAAATGACAAAGACAATAGGATCGGCTATGACCCAGATATACACTAATATTGCGTCATACTTCCTTCCCATCCCCCCGGAGCGCCGACTTTACCTGTGGGAAGACCTCGAGAAAGACCCATTTATCGAACACGCCTTGAGCTCTATTAGCTGCGATCTGTACCACAAATACGGTATGTTGTTAGCCCCGGTGACGGCGGCGATTATCACGGCAAAGCATTGTCAATTTGAGAGGAAAAATAATAATAATAGTATAGATGGATGCTGCACAGGAAACCCCCAAGCCCCAACTGGAGGTGAACCCTCCCGAGGAGACGGTGGAGACCCCTCCCCCTACAGTCACCAGGCAGAAGAATCCTAAGAGAGTAGCTGCCGGTAAAAAACGGTGGTGTAACCAACATAAAATTATCAGGGTGACTCACCCGTCTCGACTATTGTTGGCTGTATGCGCAACTGCTGCCTTGGCTATCTCATGGTTATATACACGACACAGGAATCCCAAGGATTCTGGGGAGGGAAACCCTCCCCCACAATTAGAGGTCAACCCGCATATCATGTTATAATTTAATATTTTTATATCATATACATAATGTCTGAGGGGAAAACGTTCGTCAACGACGCATACCACGCCACAGTGGTCGCCAGTCTAGCCGTAGGATACGCTCGGTTGACTAAAATGGTGCTTAAACAACCAACTATCAAGCTAGATTTCAACCTGCAGGATATGGGTATGCTTATAATGAACCTTGGTATGGCGATGGCTACAAAAGACATCCTAGTAAAACAAGGGATACTACCTGAAAATATTATGAAGTAAATATAGGATGGCTACGATCGCCATGATGGTTGGTGGGGCGTTAGTAAATGCCCTAGCATTTTCCGGGGAGTAATTTCCTCTTCTCGAAACTACGAGAGTCACACGCGGCTGAAATACAGGAAGAAAGAAAGCGGCATGATCTCGCTATTGAAAAATTACAGGCCGCCCAATCCGAGTACGCTAAAAAACGCCTCCAGAGGATCGATTACATTAACGAACAACTCAGGCGTGAAAACCATGCCGTTCAAACATTCCACGATGTCGACGACGCAGCGAGAGAATACTTCTTATTAACAGGTAAACGATTGGAACCACTCAATAAACCCACACTCGCTCAGTACTACACACCATCCAAGGGGCAAATGGACCGTGAACTCGTATTCATAGCGCGCTGGGTATAGCAGCGACTGCGTTGGTTGCAAAACAATTAGACTAAGTACTCATATAAGTATGCTAAACATGAGACCTGCTCCATACCGATGCGAATACATACTTATGGGGAAGAAAGAACCCTGTGATAAGAGATGTAGGACTAGGGGGTACTGTTGGTTCCACATGGGAAGCCCTAACTACGCGTGTTCTGTGTGTGGTATAGGGGTTAAAGGACACTACTGCTTATGTAAAGCTCACGGGGCGAACGTAGTCAGACATCATCTCATCTACGAGAATAAAAAGGCCTACATAAAAGAACGTAGGCGACTTCTCAAGATAGCAGTGTAAGGCTGGAGGAGTTACCTCCCTTTGACAGTGGCCCAGTTAGAGATTATACACACCTACGTATAGCTATGTTTGTGGAAATTGAGCCCAGGGAATGTTGCCTGAGAAGCTGGCAGATGGATGTGGGGAAAAGTATAGATATCAGTGTCCTCAAACCCATGATTGTTAGTGAACTATATAAGGGGTGCTCGTTTACAATCATGGTAAAAGTAGGGTTTGATGTGCCATGGGCTGGGCACACTTGGAATTACTTTGATGGGGGGCGAGTAGATGTGCATGGGGATATAGATATACTTGTTGACGACTCGTTGCAAGTAATACAAAACACCCTACTATACTGCGCATGTTCCGGGTGGGCCGAGGGAATAATCGATAAGGTGTATCTAGATTTTTTACCTTTACGGCGGCCCAATTAGACATTGATCTTCATAGGTGTGTACGCAACTATGACTACTGTTGGTGAACTTAAGCGGGTCGCCAGGCAGAGGGGTGTAATTGGGTATTCTCGAATGCCCAAACCAGCATTGTTGAAATTACTAGGTTTAGAAGCCCCTCCTACGGTAAAACAATTAAAAGCTCAAGCAAAACAGCTTGGATTCACGGGTTATTCAAACCTGGGGAGAGCCGGGTTAATCGCATTGTTATCACATGCCCCCGTAGCAAAACCTCCCACTGTAAAACAACTGAAAGTTCAGGCACGGGATTTGGGGTTAGGGGGATATTCCCGTATGAGAAAACCACAGCTTGTAGAACTATTACGGCAGAATAGAGCTATTGACCTACAGTTCGTGCGCACTGAGCGCGCTGTAGGTAATTATTTAAGAGGCTGGCGCATGCATGTTGATAGGAACATAGATATTATAGATATGAAGCCTCTCATAGTTGATAAAATAAACCAGGAACTAAACAGTCTAGGAAGTATCAAATTTCAAATCACAGTGAAAATGTCGCTCGATAAGCAGGCAGGGAATGGGGTCACTGAGTACGTTCAGCCTTACTTCCGAGGTAAACAAGAGGTTGTCACACATACAGAGACCATTGACGCATCAATCGATACCAGTTTTCAGCAGATACGGGAATACCTAGAACGCTACACACACTTGGGGTCTGGGTGGACTGTAGATAAAATCGATAATGTCTATCTAGACATAGCTAACTACGTGCCATTCAGAGGCGGGTCATACCTAGACTTGCCTCCCTACTATAGGAAAAAACATGCCATGGTCAACGTCAAGAATAGAGGAGACGATTGCCTGAGGGTAGCTATCAGGTCAGCCTTGTTTCCAGCTGACACTCATTCAGACAGGCTTTCTAGCTATCCCCAAGACGATGGGCTCAACTGGGATGGTATAGATGAACCAACCCCCATATCCCAGATAACTAAAATAGAAAAACAGAATAATCTAGCTATAAATGTCTTTGGGCACGAAGGTAACACAACAATAGTGCACAGAGTCAGCCCGTTGGGGGAGCCCCAACTGGGGGGACAGGGTGGGAAACGCGTTATCAATATATTCATGATCCAGAGAGGTGACAAGTACCACTACGCTTGGATAAAACACTTTAGCAGGTTGTTGTATGACCAATCGGCACACAGAGAAAAGACCCACTTCTGCGAACGGTGCCTACATGGCTTCACACGAGCTGATTTATTAGAATCCCACCGGGAGGATTGCCAAGGTGTGGGGCAGACGGCTATACGAGTCGACATGCCTAAAGAAGGTGACAATATCCTAAAATTCGGTAACCACAAGAACCAAATGTCTGTGCCTTATATCATATACGCCGACTTTGAAGCCTTGGTTAAACCTGTTGAGGCTGTTGGGGGTACTCCCAATGCTCTACCCACAGGTGAGAGCTTCACACTCAAAACACAGGAGCATGAGGCCTGTGGGTTTGGATACGTGGTCGTCCGTTGTGATGGGGAAACGAAAGCTCCGGTAGTGTATAGGGGGTCCCGACGCGGCTGAAAGGTTTCTTAAGTGTTTGCGGGAGGAAGAAAAAATTATTAGGAACGCACTGTATAGAGTCGCTCCCATGCGTATGACCCAAGCCGACAGGCTAGCTCACGCCTGTAGCACTAACTGCCACGTGTGTGACTCACCACTTAACGGTGATTCGGTGAGAGATCACTGCCACATAACCGGTAAGTACAGAGGCGCCGCTCACAGCGCGTGTAACCTCAAGCTTAGAATCATCCCTAAGACAATAAACATCCCCGTTGTCTTTCACAACTTTAGAGGGTATGACTCACACTTGATCATGCAGGCCATCGCGAAAATCGATGGTAATATAACGTGCATCCCCAACAACATGGAGAGATACATCTCCTTCAGCTTAAACGGTCTTAGGTTTATAGATTCAGTACAATTTCTATTGTCTTCACTAGACAGTCTGGTCAAGGCCAATGATACCTTCCCTATTACCGATCGATACACAGACGCCGAGACTAGACCCCTGCTTATGAGGAAGGGTGTGTACCCCTATGAGTACATGGATAGTTGGCCCAAGTTCGCCGAGACCAGACTACCCCCCCATCAGAGAATTTTACAGCAATCTGACAGACTCGGCAATATCCCAAGACGATTACTCGCACGCGATTAACGTATGGAATAAACTGGGTTGTGAGAATCTGGGTGACTATCACGACCTGTACTTGAGGACAGATGTACTGCTGTTAGCCGACGTGTTTGAGACGTTTAGGCGGACATGTTTCAAGCAGTATAAACTCGACCCCGCATGGTATTACACCAGCCCAGGTCTGTCGTGGGATGCCTTGTTGAAAAAGACTGGAGTTAAGTTGGAATTGCTTACAGATTATGACATGCACCTATTCATTGAGAAAGGCTTGCGAGGCGGGATCTCCATGGCAACCAAGCGATACGCGAAAGCAAATAATCAATACGTGAAGGGTTACGACCCTAGCAAGCCAACCAATCACATTCTCTACCTCGACGCCAACAACCTGTACGGCTGGGCTATGAGCCAGTATCTACCCACAGGGGGATTCGAATGGGTGCCACAGGAGGTCGATGTTATGAGCATCGCACCAGATTCGAATAAAGGTTATATCCTCGAAGTTGACTTGGAATACCCCAAGGCATTACACACATCACACAACAGCTACCCCCTGGCCCCCGAACGTATGAGGGTTAACCCAGACTGGATGTCTGAGTACCAACATAACTTATTAGGTGGGCGGGTGGCAGACGTTGAAAAACTCGTGCCTAACTTAATGAATAAGACCAAGTACATCGTTCACTATCGCAACCTACAGCTGTACCTGTCGTTGGGTATGAGGCTGACCAAAATACACAGGGTGCTCATGTTCAACCAGAGCCCATGGATGGAACCCTACATCAGAATGAACACAGACCTCCGAAAGCTTGCCACCAGTGACTTTGAGAAAAACCTCTACAAGCTCATGAACAACTCGGTGTTCGGTAAGACTATGGAGAACCTGAGGAAACGCGTGACCGTGAAGCTGGTTCGGTCGAATGAGGAAGACAAGCTCAGGAGACTGATAGCCAGTCCGGCATTCAACCGTAGCAAAATATTCACCGATGACCTAGTTGCCCTACACATGAAGAAAAGCCACATAAAATTCAACCGGCCTGTTTACGTGGGGATGAGCATCCTCGATTTATCCAAACACCTGATGTACGACTTTTACTACAACGAGCTTAAGAAACAGTACGATGACAGGTGTGAAGTTCTGTACACTGACACGGATTCCCTGCTGATGGAGATTCGAACCGAGGACGTGTACGAGGACATGAAAAAAACACCTCGATTTGTATGACACCAGCGACTACCCCAAGGACCATGCCATACACAGCACGGTAAATAAAAAGGTCCTAGGTAAGATGAAGGACGAGTGTGCTGGCACGCCCATAGCCGAGTACATAGGTTTGAGACCTAAGATGTACTCCATCCTGAAGGCCGACAATGGTGAGATCCGGAAGGCTAAGGGTGTTAAGAAGTACGTGGTGAAACAACACATCAAACACGCCAGATTCAAGGAAGCCCTGTTCAAGACCCGTACTTTTAGACATAAAATGAACACACTTAGAAGTGATGGTCATAAGATATACGGACTGACTATAAACAAGACGTCCCTGTCGCCTATGGACACTAAACGTTGGATAGCTATTGATGGGATAAACACGTACGCGTACGGGCATGAGAAAATTGAACCAAGAACATAGGTGTATGTAGGCGACATGTCACGGAACCAGAGAAAGTTTGAGGCTATTTACTATAGCCCGCGTGGGTACTGGAAAGGAGCTAGCGCTGTAGATAAGCTGGCTAAAATGGCGCGAGTACCCCCGGAGGAAGCCAAAGCGTGGCTTGAAAAACAAGCCCTGTGGCAGATCTATTTGCCTCCACCACGCTACGTGCCTAGAAGGAAGTTTGGAATTAACATACCTAATAACGTTCACCAGGCAGACCTACTGTTCCTACCCCACGATAAGAGGTACAAGTATGCCTTAACCGTAGTGGACGTAGCCAGTCGCTACAAGGAAGCCGAGCCCTTGACCACGAAAGATTCTGCCCAGGTAGCCAGAGGATTCGAACGCATATACAAACGCAGTCCGCTGGCGTGGCCAACAGAGCTGCAAGTTGACCCCGGGCGGGAGTTCATGGGTGCCGTGTCACAACTGCTAGCCAAACACGATACAAAGGTCAGGCGTGGCACGGCCGGAGCCCATCGCAGCCAAGCCATAGTTGAGAGATTCAATAGGACTTTGGCTGAGCGCTTATTCGGACATCAGTATGCGAGGGAGATGACCACCCCGGGAAAACGATCGACTGAATGGGTATCACGGCTCCCTAAGGTGGTGTCGGCAATCAACCATGAAGTCACCCGGCTCACTGATAAGAAACCGGCAGACGCTATCAAACTAAAATCAATAGTTGCAGAGTCGGCTGCTCCATTGCGTGGAAAAGAGAAACAGATACCAGATAGGGCCCTAGTGAGGTATCTATACCAGCCGGGGGAACACGAGGGTGATAGCCGTAAGCGAGCCACCGATCCTATATGGTCAGTCAAAACTTACAACATAGATAAAGTGGACATCAAAGCAGACGAGCCTAACTTGTACTACTTGAGGGATGGGCCAGGTAGGGGGTTTGTAAGAGCGGAATTATTGATCGTACCGTACGGCACAGTGTTACCTCCAGTCAACACGGCATAGCGGTGCCCCAGGATACCAACACACTCCAGCCATGTCCCCGGTGCGGTTGTGAGGTGCGTTCGTATCCCGCTATCGTCCCAAACTTTTTTATAGTAGGGGTAATGGTAGCAAGAGCTAAGGGTCCGACCAAAGCCTTACTTGTGAAATAAGGCTTTGCAGAGGCTTTGTTGGAACTGGTCCAAAACCCCCATTCCCTATACTACTCACCATCATGTTTCATACATTTAGCCAATCTTTTATAGCTACAGATATTGCTTATCCTCAACTTCATAACTGATAATGTTATACGCTTTACGTGTTGTTGATACAGTTATCTTTTTACTTAGAATGAGAATTACCACTATAGACGATTGTTTTCATAATTGTGTCTATGAACAGTGTTGCATACTCAGGGTAAAACATATTAGCAACACATTTTCAGGGCTGACTGTGCTGTGTGTTCCTTAATATTGTTCCCCTTTCATGACAAAGAGAAACAATATAATTTGTATACACAAATGAAATGACGAGGTACCGTTATTTTTTTAATAATTCGTTTATTTATCTTAAGCATTTACACGGTTTTGTATGACTATATATTCAAGAGAATAGAGCATTGCAGTTTGACCAGACCTTATTGAAATAGTCTCTATTACAATTAATGACAGAGGTATACTTTGTTAACTTGTAAAATTCCATGAGCTACTTCTGTATGAACTGAAATGTTGATGGGCAGTTAATATTTCTAAAGTTGAAAATGATTCGTTTTGACTTGATAATTACACGGTTTAAATGATTGTTATTTTTCGATAAATAGCCAAAAAGAATATTTTCTTTGGATATTGTTACCGGACTTTGCATTTTGTGCGATATCCAACTTTCCAGGTCTGGCAAGATGGCGCTCACTTTGTTGCATTCCCAGAAAATATGCATGATATTTTCCATTTCTTTAGAACAGTATCTGCATTTTGTACTGTCTACGTAACCCATCTTAGTGAGACGACAATTCTTTGGCAAGATATAATGCAAGATTTGATATTGGAACCACTGTAGTTCAGTCACGTAAGTCCAACTAAACGGGATAGAACTGATACTCTTCTTATCTTGTTCGGTAATATCGTGTCTAAGGTCGTACTCCCATTTGGCGAAGTGGTTATTTTCTCACCAAAGTTTTTAATAAGTATTTGATAGAAATACTGTGAACCTTGATTTTGTTTGCTCAGAAGGTATATATAAACTTGCAAAATGGGAGATTCTAGGAAAGTGTTTAATTATTATCTACAAGATCATTTCAATTATGAAACGTATCCTATTTAAAAAACCATTCGTTATAAAATATGCTGGTATTTACTAGTTTTATGTTCTCGTTATACCACATGTATTGTGCTAGCATGCCCTTGTCATTTATACTCGGCACGTGGATGCCGCCCCATCATACTTTTTGTTAATTTCAACCAGGTCTTCATTAGGTCTTTGTAGTATGCATTACATATCCTGGTAATCATTTGTGTGTCTAACAGGTGAGTGAGTTTAGTTTGACGCCGCACTCAGCAATATTCCAGCTATATGGCGGCGGTCTGTAAATAATCCAGACAATCCAGTGATCAACAGCATGAGCATCGATCTGCGCAATTGGGAACCGATGACATGTGTCAACCAAGTCAGCGAGCTTGACCACCCGATCCCGTTAGTCGCCTCTTACGACAAGCATAGTCGCATTTTGTGGCAAGCATGGGTTGCTGAAGACCTATTCTACTCTAACAGGTAATTTCAAAAGTATTATGGGTCCAGAACGAGGAATATTTAAGAAGAATAATGGACACCAGTGTATGACATTTTCCATTTCTTTTGTTGTCTAGGTCCTAAATTTGTCTTGGGATTTCACATGTATCTTCCAGCCATAAATCCTTTTTGGTCTTCGTTATTGAACAGATTTACCACAGTTTTAAACCTTTGTTATATCGCTATCGATGCGTCTTTATACCATAATGTATTACCCATATGGTGAAACATAACCAGTGTCACATATATCATATGTGCAACTGTGCACATATCACTTCTGCCTAGCAACCATCTGTAGCCTAGCAACCATCTGTAGCCTAGCAACCATCTGTATTAAACATTTAAACAATAAACCATGATCGTCATATTTGTTTTACAGCACAAATGTACATGAATAAAATGGATAATAAAGAACTTATTACAGTCGAGCAAGTGTGTCATATGACTCATATGAGACTCGTGTAAATTATGTATTGCTCTCGATCTCACTCTGGCTTTACAAAATTTCACACAGGTTTCGTATAAGTCGTATGACCCATTGCTCGTGTAATAATCTCTATATAACGTGTGTAGTCCCAAAACATTTCAAGTAAATTTAAGTCTACCAGGTTTTTAATCGTAGTATTTTTGTCTTTTTAATGTATGGCGAAATCTTAGCATAAACGCCAATGGCTGAAGGGATGGTGTAAATCCAGCTAGGGTCCATGCAGGTAGCAAAAGTAATGTAAGTCCCCATGGGCCCTAGTATGGTGATCTACCTTCAGTTGTTGGGGATCAATAGCCCATTTCTACATTGTATTGTCCAAATATAATTTTCTACTTTTGAATATATATGCTAGCTAGTGTTACCTCATTTGTGATAACCTAGTAATTTTTCTCTCATTCGTTGACAGGGTTTTATATATTATATGTATGTATTATGAATTTCGAACAAGTCACGATATGACTGAACATATTGCCGATGTGACTTTAAATCTTAACTAACTCACTCTATATAATGTGTATATACAAGAGAAATGACGAGGTACTGTTTGGTCGTATCACGCAATACAAACAATGGGTGATTGCCGGATACATTGCAGTTGTTGAGCCAGTGAACATTGTTGCAATACACACAATGGGTGATTGCCGGATACATTGCAGTGTTTGAGCCAGTGAACATTGTTGCAATACACACAATGGGTGATTGCCAGATATATTGTAGTTGTTGTGCCAGTGAACATTGTTGCAATACACACAATGGGTGATTGCTGGATACATTGTAATTGTTGTGCCAGTGAACATTGTTGCAATACACACAATGGGTGATTGCCGGATACATTGTAGTTGTTGTGCCAGTGAACATTGTTGCAATACACACAATGGGTGATTGCCGGATACATTGTAGTTGTTGTGCCAGTGAACATTGTTGCAATACACACAGTGGGTGATTGCCGGATACATTGTAGTTGTTGTGCCAGTAAACATTGTTGCAATACACACAAGGGGTGATTGCCGGATATATTGTAGTTGTTGTGCCAGTGAACATTGTTGCAATACACACAAGGGGTGATTGCCGGATACATTGTAGTTGTTGTGCCAGTGAACATTGTTGCAATACACACAATGGGTGATTGCCGGATACATTGTAGTTATTGTGCCAGTGAACATTGTTGCAATACACACAAGGGGTGATTGCCGGATACATTGTAGTTGTTGTGCCAGTGAACATTGTTGCAATACACACAAGGGGTGATTGCCGGATACATTGTAGTTGTTGTGCCAGTGAACATTGTTGCAATACACACAATGGGTGATTGCTGGATACATTGTAGTTGTTGTGCCAGTGAACATTGTTGCAATACACGGTTCAAAAATGGATTAAAGTGTTCGAAAATATGCTTTCGTGTGTCAAATGTACTCGACTGACTAGCATATCGTATCTGCAAATGCCTTGAGTGAATTGAGTTAAAGTTTTACGTTGCATTGGCATTATTTCAGCCATATAGCGAGGCAGCTCTTCTGTAACACTTCCTGATCGTGACAGAACAGAAACAGTCCAACAGTGGATCAATAGTTGGGAGACAGAGATTCATTGTAGGCAGTTCTGTGAGCTGTGTGCATTCTGCTTCGAAAGGTATTTCAATTGTGACGGATTTATCAAATCGGAGGTGCAGGACCACTATCATGATGGCCCTGGGCTTCAAACCATACATGTCCTATGTCAATAAACACCTGCAGAAAAAAGTAGGTTCCCATCTGATACACTTTTGATTTTAGTGAGGAATATGTTTGCCCGTTGATCTAGTTCAACTTTTTCTGGTACCTGTAAATGGTGACTTTGGCTTGACAGAACTGGATGCTTGATTTTAAGGATTATTGCCTCATCAGCGTACTAATCATTGATTATCAATAGTTGTGTGTAATTATATTTGTCCTGCAAAATCTCGAGAGACAATTACTCTCCTATACAAGTACGTATGGACTTGAATACACAATGCCACCCGGAAAGTGGTCAAACGCAGCACACTTTATATTTGGGAGTACGCTTTCTCAGTAAAGTACAGTTTCTAGTACTTTTGTTGGGTTGAGTCCCAACCGGGATTCGAACTCACACTCACGGAGTCAGGCACCTATTCGCCAGCACACAAAGTCAGCCGTCTAAGCCGCTTCCACAAAATAAAATCGGATAAAAAATGGGACGCACTCGCAATGAGCTCTTGGGCAAGTTCTTTTGTAGTTTTGTATGTTGTTTAACGCCGCAATCAGACAATCCAGTGATCAACAGCATGAGCATCGATCTACTAATAAATATATATTTATCAATCATGGTTCAGTTAATACTGCATGTATGAGCATATCAAAGTGTATGTATACATTTATGTTTGTTTGTATAATTGTTTTTGTGTGTATGCATAGATTATCTTACACCTCCAGTGAAAAATATCAGTCGCATATATGATTTAAACAATATTTATTCATTATTAAATGAACGGATTGGTAAACAGGCTATAAGCCTATAAAAATACCTCTCCGAATACAATGCGATGGGAAACATTTTATATACATTCATCATTACAGACAAGAGAACACACCATTTGAGGAGTAAAAGACTTAATGAAAAAGACAGTAGTATAATTAATCAATTAGGTAAAAAATCGTTTTGTTAAGGTAAAATAGTCATGTACAGATTTTACAATATTTTCATTGATTTCGTCAGAATATGAGTAACTTCCACATAGTACAGATTGAATATTAAAACCATTTATGTAATAGAAACACTTCGATCGAATTGTATTAAAATTTGGACAGATAAATAGAAAATGAATGGCATCTTCATAATGATGGCCACAAGTGCAAGTAGACGTATTTTGAAGAAAACAATCACATTTATGTGCGTTTAAGTCACTACAGCCAAGTCTTAACTTACAATGAATTATTTGATTAAATTTATTACCAGTGTTTCTGAAGACATGATGTACGTTGGATGAGACAGTTCGATCAAAGTGTTTCTTGAACATGGCAACGGAATCTATGTTTCTTATATCATTATCTAACTTGTTCCACTCCATCACAGAGGATGGTAAAAAAGATTTTATATGTTTCCGTACGACATAATGGTACTTGAAGCATATTACTAGATCTAGATCCATATGTGGATACAGAGGATATGTTTATTGGAATTAGATCTGATAAATACTTTGGAGTTTTATTATCGAACATTTTATGAAAATACATACATTTGGTGATTTTTACGACGTTCCCTTAATGATGAAAAACCAGTTTCATGGTAGATTTTGGAATGACAAACTCCTCTAACTGATCCACATATGGTTCTTAAAGCATCTAAGTGAAGTTTTTCTAACAATAACTCTTGAGTTTGTGTACAGTTGTTCCAAATATAATCACAATTGTCAAAAAGTGGTAAAACAAATGAACTATACAGGGTTTGGAGGGTTTTCCTCTGAAGGCGGTATTTCAGACTTCTTAAACAATTGATCATAGGACTGACTTTAGAAATAATATCATCTATATGTATATTCCAGTGGCCATCACTTTGTAAAGTCAGCCCCAGATGTTTATGAGTGTCAACAGACTTTATCGGTATATCATTCATTATAAGATCTGGCATTGATGTTACTGTTTTCTTTCTAGAAAAAATGATAGATTCAGTTTTATTGGGATTAAAGTTTACTTTCCATATCTGGGCCCATTTAGCTATTATTTCTAAATCATCGTTTAACATATTTGAAGATACCATAGGGTCATCAATTATCACATATTATCACAGTCGCATATATATGTGTAGCTGTACTGGAATTGTTTTAGAATTTTAATACCTATTTCTATTTTTTCTAACTTCTCTCTCATTTTGTATGCATAATAGATAAAACGAGCTAGATTATTTATGTCTTCAGATTTGTTTTGTTTAAGGATATTGCTAATTTTAAAACAATATCATATTAACTTGCAAATTCTAAGGCAAAAATCTACCCCAAAGTTCTTTATAAGCTGGATATTTCAGCAAAAAGTGGTATTCATCTTCTAAATCTACTTTACATACAGGACAATTTCTTTGAGATACATCAATATTATGCCACCTTACCACGTTATTCTTTAAACGTAAGACACCAGCTCTGAATTTGACCAATACTTTACGGAATATATGTTCCAAGTCTGAAGACAGATACCCCTCTGGCTCAAGAAGACTCTTATATTCTGTATATAACTTCTAACGTGAACTGTTTTCAAGAGTAAACGTCCAATTTTGGTGAAACATGTTGATGAGTACATAATAAATTCGCAATAGTTCTCTGTGTGCGACATCATCTTCTTAGTTGCTGTTACACCATACTTTCAAACTCCCCGTCCTCATTATGTATGGCTGTATGGCAATGGTTTACAGAAAAATGAAATGATATAGTGCCTTAATGTCAAATGTTTAATTGAAGTATTGCAACAACGTTTTGCGAACATAATGATAAAGGTAAGAGTATAACATGATTTTCATGGTCAGTGTTGTTTGCTTCAACAGAATGCACTTCAGTTCAGTATGTAACAAGAAGATTAAGTCATCAATATCCCCCTTAATGGCAAAATACTCTTTATGAATATGTCTACGAGTTATGATTATGTCAAATGTTTTGGTGTGTATATAGAAAAGTTGAAGGAGAGTATTGAAAGGTTTTTAAAGTTCTCCTCAAGAAAGGAGCACTACCATCAATTTCAGTCTAAGCCAAAATTGTTGCCACGGAAACGCCAAAAATATTTTATTCAGAATTAAAAAACTACCAAAAGGCACCAGTACACCACCAGATCTATCCAAGTGCCATGTTTGGTGAAGAAATATTGAATACCCACGCAAAACGCGTTGCGGGGGATAATTAGTGTCACTGTATGTCAGTGATTCATTCAGATTCAACTCCGATATAACCATGTGTTAACATGAACTATTGCAAAATGAAACAAATACATGAGTGAACTACTTGAGCTTAAAATCTCATGTGACCTCCAATAACGTAGATCCATGACAATAATGGCATTTTTCAGTCCTACAATATTTAAGACTTGTGCCTTTATGATAAATTGATAACATATGTCTCATTATTAAAGAACAAATAAACTTTGTTTTTTTGTACTCTTTTAACTATTACATATGAAAGATTTGTGGTTAGACTTATGCGGAACACCAAATTCATTCTTAAAAAACTTGTGGTTAATTAATACCGAGCGATTAAAAGTTGCCTGCTTCACTCTCGCCCGCCAACGAAACCACAGACAGGTTACGTAACTCTGTCGCCAGAGCACTGCAGTGACGTCATATGAGGAACGATTTTCAGTTAGTTGTATAGAAAGTGTGTAGCACGCTCATCATTTTGATGATTTCTCGACATCAACGACGACATGCCGAATCGTTGCTTTGTCGTCAATTGCTCCTAGGGGTCGGGCGATGGTGTCACCATGCACAGATTTCCACAAGACCCCGAAGTTCGTGCTAAATGGGTTATGTTTGTTAGTGCGAAGCGAGCGTTGTGGAAGCCTGAAACGATATCTTACTTATGTTCAGATCGCTTCACGGAAGTTAAAGAATCAAAACTACTTACTAGTCGTAGTAAAATATGTATATGATTGATGACCATAAAGATTTTCCATGACACAATTTGTAACATAACGATTTCTTCCTCGGAAGCGAGGTTGTGGTCGAAGTAACAATAATATTGTAAGTAGTATTATATTGACACCCACCTCGCTGCCACGAGAGAAATTGTTATGTTATAAGCTATGTCATGCAAAATCCTATTGGCCATCAATCAAATACATATTTTACTACCAGTAGAAAGTAGTTTTGATTTTGTAACTCGGTGAAAACAAACCTAAATAGCATTTATCCTCAGACTGGCGGATGTTCGCGACAGGGCGCCGCCATTTTTGAAAATCGTAAAGTGACGGGCTAAAGTCTGTTAGAATTAATGAGATTATGGTTTGTTTTCATCAAGTTAGAAAATCAAAACTACTTTCTACTCGTAGTTCAATATGTATTGGAATCATAACCAAAAGGATTTTACATGACACAACTTATAACATAACGATTTCTTCCACGGAAGTGAGGTGGGGGTCGAAGTCACAATACTGCGCGACAAATTTCTTGCTACATTTACATGGTTAAAGTCCACTCACCAGTATTAAAGTTATAGGAACAATGTCAGGCTATTACCTTGTTCGAGGAATGTATCCATCAATATCCACAAAAACGAGTGATATGCCATTCATCGGCAGCTGTTCCAAGTGATGTGTCTTTTAACAGTTTAATATACGAAAAAGTGATAAATCTTTTCAGGTATTTCACATTGGTGTATAGTCTCATTGGTCACCCAAGATAGCACACCTGGCAACTAATTGCATAATGTCCGCCTTTCTTTAAAAACAGTAATTTAGTTAGCCAAGAATGGGTAATCAATCAATGTATTGGCGGTTAATCCTTTGAAAGAAGGACGTAACGTTGTTTTTACGCAGACACCGACACGACAGAGTGTATTCAGTATAGATTAGTAAATCTACATACATAAACACTACCTTTTGACAAATCCGCTGTGTAAGATAAAGTAATTAATCAATCAGCGTGTTATTGGTTAATCCTTTGATCGATGTTTATAATGTTGAATATTTACTCCAGACACAAGAAATGCCAAATGGGAACCTTTGTCGGGTTATCTAAGTGTGTTACCACTAATTATACCTGTTATAAATTCATTAACTGACCGGGGCGGTGGGGTAGCCTAATGGTTAAAGCGTTGGCTCGTCACGCCGAAGACCCGGGTTCGAATCCCCACATGGGCACAATGTGTGAAGCCCATTTCTGGTGTCCCCGACCGTGATGTTGCTGGAATATTGCTAAAAGCGGCGTAAAACCAAACTCAGTCAGTCAGTCATTAACTGACCATCAAGTGAATGATGACAAATAACATGTGTAGGTTCATACCACCTAACACGGGTTACAACAAGGGAGTATTAATTGCTGTATTGCATGTGAAAACTTATGGGCCGACACTGTTTTGAGAAAACAAACAGATTTTTACATGACATGATTAAATATCGAGGTAAAAAACCAACAGAAATGGGATCAATTTGGATCAGTCATTAAACAAATAAGGCCTAACGACACCAAGCGATTTTGACAGAATCGTCTATGAAAACAAGTTGTAACTCGGAAACTAGGCAAAGCAGGAGACAAAATTAATTGACAGTAGATTGTGAGAACAAATAACTTTCATCTTCCACAACAGTTGTCACGATTTCAGGTTTATACAAACCTGTAAACAAGATAATTTACCCCCTGAAATGTAGATGAATTCTCACATCTATTCCTCATATGACGTCACAGAGACGCCCCGCTCTGATTGGTTGAAATTTCGTTCGCGGGTGAGAATTGTGCACTGTTGTCAAAAAGGTCGATTTAAGTTAATTAAAGACCGAAGTGGGTAGTTTTAATGACGGGGTTTCATTTATAGCGATGCCAGTTAGTGATTTATGTATTTGTACCCCCCTAGAGTATATGTGATCTTTAAGACGTATGCAGCTATCTGGAATTCAGATATTTGAGAATGTCAACTGTAGTTATCATGAAATTTCAATGCTTGCTGATCTCGTCTGACATTAAGCGACGACAATTATACGCTTCCAATCAATGGATTACCCACACTTGTTGTGTAATTCATGCTGGATATATCAGGTGTCTGTTGGCCTATAGCTGATATTTCAGGCACTGAGGTCTGTTACTGTATAATACACACATACATCCAGACAGAAGCCCACTACGAAAGTTGCAGGATGACACTTGCTCTGATGATGCTGATGTTGGGTTTTCTTAGTGTTTGTAATGAGATTCATGGCCGAGGACAATCAGCCTCCAGCAAGACACAGATTGCATGTAGCCAGTTGAGGGCGTCCCACTGTTCTCATGCAATCGGATGGGATCTCCGGTGTGCCCCAGTAGCACTCAAAGTGACAAGAAAGTCGAAAGGCAGGCCTCCAGGTTTGTGCCAGAATGGAATCACTTGCATGTGGCACCAGCGTTCAATATAAGCACTTGTGGAGGGAACATTTCGCACAGATGTTTAAATTTGTATATGTTATTACAGCTCGCAGTCAGTATATGTGTCGATTTATTTTCCATAGTAAGCTGCAGGATATTTTGAACGAGGGCTCAGAGTGACAAGGAAGTCAAATGGCAGGCCTCCAGCCTTGTGCCAGAATTGAATCGTTGCAGGTTGCGCCAGTATTTGCAATAAGTGCTCGTTGTTCGTTCATTTTCTGTCTGTGTATTGTTTTACGATGTGGGTGTATGGCTAAGCCTCTTCGTATTCATGGAATATCAACTCGAAGTCTCAATTGTTTAATCCAGAACTCCACTGTTACAACACGGTTCCAACACATAGATGAAAGTCAGTTGCGACTTGATGAAACATTCATGAGAAATAGATGTACTTGCGTTGAAACTAAAGCATAGCATTTGCGAGTCCTAGAATAAAGTGATTTGAAACGTTAGGTGAAACTTGCCTGGCGAATACAGACTTTAACATGCCTATTTCTGCAAAACAAACCTTCAAAATTATCACTTCATGACGCAGACTGCGTGGCTTCCTTTTAACCGTCGACTTCCGCTCATAACGTCCCCAATAAGAGTTATTCCCCTTGATACCAAAATTAGCGTAAGCAGCGAGTTGCAGTCTACTTGATAAAACTTAATGTCTCTGAATACTTAATTTCAATACAGTCTGACCATTGATTTCTATTTTGAATGAGTGTTTATTCAGTCAATATGTGTATATTTGAAATGAGGGTGTTAAGAGGTTCGTCAGAGGCTTCAGCTTCTTCACTTTGTTTTGATGGCGGCCTGACCATTGGCGTTTTGTCCACCCCTTTACTAGGTGTGGTGACTTAATCGCCGTGCTCCGTGTTCTGTGCTCTGTGATATCGCTGATTCAGAACACCCAAACTATTAAGTCGCCATGCTCTGTGTTCTGTGCTCTGTGATATAGCCTCAAACTCGTACCTTATGAGGATGAAATATCTTCTTTTTTTTTGTTTTGATTCTCCATACATCCAGGTCATACAGTTCATTACATAACGGGTTGGTATAAACACGATTCGCAAATATATACAAAGTCGATTAACAGGCAAGTGTGCATTCAGGTGGAAATGAATAGGTACTTGGAAATATAATAGCAGTACATTATATATAGCGCTAGGTTAACAGAACAGATTGTGACATAGTGACTAAACTTTTGTGAAGCTGTCATATTTGCAATTTGAATAGGCATTAAAACGTTCAGCATAATATGTTGTCTTTACGTCTTCTATAATGTAGTTCAAATTTGGTGTTTTATCTCTTTGTTTCATTTTGTATATATTATATTTTACTACTGTTATTATCAAATTCAGAACATGGTTTCTCTTTTCACAATATCCTAGAATAATATTTTTCTTTGAAAAGATAATATTTGACCCTGTGTTTTCGAATATCCATTCTTCTATTTTCTTCCAAATAGTTTTTATGACTTTACAGTCACAAAATAGATGTAGAATTGATTCTTTCTCGGATTTGCAATATTTCATTTTTGTTAGCAAATCATTTGTTGGCAGAAACCTATGCAGTATGCTGTATTGAAACGAAGAGTGTTTTACACTATTATACGATTTACAGGTTGTTTTTCTATCGCTTCCCATATGTTATCGTCAATAGACTCATTAAGTTCTTTTGCCACTTGTTTCTATATATTAAAGGTTTTCTAGATTTACCATATATGAGTATGTCATAGATATCTCTACATCCTTTTGGGTTTCCTACTATATTTCGTAAAAGATAGGGCAAGATCGGAGCTTGGATTTTCTCTTCAATATGGATGTTTATGGATTTGCAGTAGTATTTAATTGATTCCACTATTCCTTGACGCTCTAGGAAGTTAGTTTTGCACCCAAACGGTTTTTTAATTGTTCCACCGTTAAAAAGTTACCTTGGGCGTCAAACATGTCGTTTATATAAGTAATCCCTTTGCTTGAATAATGTTTATAATTGATTGGTTTTCCATTTATTTTAATATTGTCATTTAACCATAAGGGTTGGGATAAATGATCACATGCATTTTTTGCTTTTTCTGCTTTTCTGGTTACGAATTTACCCCATGATTTCAAAGTGTCTTTCCAAAAGTGATTTGTTTCTTGTGTTATTACTTATATTACTTATTCAAGTATGTGTGTTTCGCATGTTTGTATAAAGCTGTCGATGTCCCAATGTGTCTTCGTTTGCAATTTCCTTACTTTTGAATCTGAGTTGGTGAGTCTTTTAATCCATGATATTTTTTGTGATTGAATAAGATTTTATATCTCTTGGGCTCGTATTCCCCCGTATTCATAACTCTTTGTGATAGTTTCTCGATTGACTTTGTCGGGTTTGTTTTTCCATATAAATTTATAGCAGAGCTGCTCAATTTCCTTAATCATTTGACTGACTGACTGACTGAGTTTGGTTTTACGCCGCTTTTAGCAATATTCCAGCAATATCACGGCGGGGGACACCAGAAATGGGCTTCACTCATTGTACCCATTAATCATTTGATCATTTGGGTTGAGTAGAGTTACAAATAAATGATTAAGTTGCGGTAAAGTAAACGTTTCAATATGGTATTTCTACCTAAGGGAGTTAGATCTCTTGCTAGCCATTGATTCATTGATATTTTGAGAGTCTATCTTTATATACTAGGCACATAAAGAAACTGTGCATACAAAAATTTAAAATCTAAATTTTTCAAACCTGTGTAGACACATAAGGATTTAAACTCAGAGATTAGTGACATGTATCCAACATGCATGCACGTGCCACGTTCCGTGATGTCAGTGGGTTCGTCCTTGAGACGTGCAATACATTGTTGTACGTGCATTCCGGGAAAGAGAAACCGAACAAATGAATGCCACACAATACTGTCACTTTGCAAAGCTCAACCCCTGCCCTTGCGATCGTTAAAAAAATGAAACGACTATTGAGACGCATAGCATGCCAAGGCTCACGTCTGCACAACGTCATGAGGCCATTGGGGTGGTCCGAGGGGGAATGTCTCAATGACAAGTGGCTGCACATTTCCACTGCCACCGGAACACCATTTCTGCACTGGTGAGACGCTACCAGAACACAACTGACGTCATCGATCGGCCACGTTCTGGACGTCCACGTGTAACAACGCCAAGACAGGACAGATGGATAGGGTGACCCATCTTCGCCACAGGTTTCAGACTGCAGTGGTGACTACCCGAACCATCCCAGGACCTCGCCGTATCCACCCCAACACAGTTCGACAACGTTTAAGTCATCACGGGATCAGACCACGACGTCCCGCCATACGGCCTATCCTGACACAACGTCATCGACAAGCTCGCCGAATGTGGTGCCGAAATCATGTCCGCAGACCCTTGTTTTGGTGGAGAAATGTTGTTTTTACAGATGAGTCCAGGTTTAACATTTCCCATATTGATGGACGTCAACGTGCCTATAGACGCGTGGGAGAACGTTATGCACAGGCCTGTGTCGTGGAGAGGAATCGCTTTGGTGGTGGTTCCGTGATGCTTTGGGGTGGAATAACAGCACGCCAAAGAACTCCTTTGGTGATTGTTCAGGGCAACAAAACTGGTGTGGGCTACAGGGATCAGATTCTTCGACCTGTGGCAATTTCTTTTCTGCAACGTCATGGCCCTGGGTTAACATTCCAACAGGACAATGCCCGCCCTCATACGGCAAGGGTTGCTATGGATTTTTGCAACACCACAACGTTGACTTACTGCCTTGGCCTGCAAATTCACCGGATCTCTCCCCGATAGAGCATGTTTGGGACGAGATGGATCGACGTCTACGCCGTCTTCTTCATCCGCCAGATAACGTCCTTGACCTTGGAACAGAACTTGAGAGAATCTGGCGTGACATCCCACAAGCCTTCCTTGCACGTTTGATAGGCTCTATGCGTCGTCGATGCACTTTTTTTTCAATGCTGATGGTGGACATACACGTTATTGAGCTTGTGACATGGTCGTTTGACCCCTGTCCCGCTTGTGGACTCGTGACGTCATTGTGATTGACTTTCAATTGAAATTCTCCCGACTTGTTATGGTCTCATGATCCCTCCATTAAAGTTTATACGTACCTTTGACATTGTTATCGTACTTATCAATTGGGATAATATTTTGACACTGCACAGTTTCTTTATGTGGCTAGTATAGTTGCGTTCAACCATTTCTGCGATGTTGTGAGTAAATACAATTCCTAATAGTGTAAACAAGTCAATCTCCACGTCTAAATTCCAGTTTCTGCATAATTTTCTTTTAGAGTTTTTTTCTGAGCCTATCCATAATACCTGTGTTTTGTTTACATTTATTTTTAAGCCTGAAAATGAGGCATATTTACTAAGAATTTCTTATGTCACCTGTAAACATTCTTCAGTGCCATCTAGTATCAATGAAGTATCATCAGCGTATTGGGAAATTAGGTATTCTGTATCTCCAATTTGTATTCCTTTTATTTTATTATTATTTCTAATCATTGTTGCCAAAACTGGCGTACAGTATAAAAATATAAGGGGAGATGGGATCTCCTTGTCTGCATCCTCTTGAGATATTGAAATAATTTGAAAGGAAACCATTTACAACAACACATGATTGAATGTTATTAAAGAAGGTATTTATCCATCTTGTAATCGATGGTTCAAAGTTAAAGAATGGAAGAACTTTTTGAATGAAATGCCAGTCAACAGAATCGAATGCCTTTTCAAAGTCAATAAGAAGTATATATTCAGTATAGTCAACGATGTCATATATTAGGCGAGTACACTCACCAATATATCTTTTTGACATAAACCCTTTTTGATCCTCATTTATTATAGAGTGTAGGGCTGCTTTTATTCTGTTTGCAGTGGTTGATGATCCGATTTTATACGCTACATTCAGCAATGAAATGGGTCTCCAATTCTGAAGCAAATGTTTGGATTTACAATTTTTGGGAAAACAGGTTATAATGCCTTGCTTTTGAGTCAAAGACAATTCTCCTTTCTCGTAAGCTAAATGTAATGATCTTATAAGATACTCGTGAATATTGGACCAATTTTTTTTGAAGAATCCAACAGTTAAACCCGATGAGCCAGGACATCTTTCATTTTTCATTTTTTAAGACTGTTTAATACTTCTTCTTATCTTAATTGTCCTTTTAATTTTCTTGTTGATTTTTTGATAGCTTTGGGACGTCTATGTTTTCAAGCAATTCTGTTAGGTTCACATTTTCGCATTGTTTTTTCGTGTATGGTAAAACGATTTAGTTTCAGTTATAAGATCTTCTTTTTGGTTAGGGTTTCCTTTTGATTGTTTTCAAGTTTATATATTACTTTGTTTAAAAAGTTTTGATTTTTTTAGAGACAGAAAATATTTTGTCGGTTTTTCTCCTTCTTCTTTCCATTTAGCTTTAGATCGTAGTAGTATCCTTTCTGTTTCTTTTTTATTAATAGTCTTTAATTCTCTATTTGCTTCTTTTAATTCATCCTGTAGCTTTGTTTTGGAATCTGTATCATGTGATGAATCTATTTTTATTTCAAGCTCATCTATGGGTTTTTTCAAGCGTTTGGCACATATTCAAATTTTCTTTCTTTTTATAGGATGAATAATTTATTGTGCGTCCTCTGATCATTAACAAAAGCGTTTAAAAAAACAGCTGATCGTTTACTTTGAAGACATATTTCCCAGTTTCGTCTACATAAGATTTGTATTGTTCTTTGATTTCATTTATCAGTATTTTGTTTTTTTCCACAAATGTTTTATCATAGAGTAAAGAATTGTTTAATTTCCAGTAGCTTTTGCATCTTTCTATCTCACTGATCAATAGATTAATCCAAATTACTGAGTGGTATATGCTGCGTCAATGCCGGTATCCTGAATTAAACTTTCGAGGTTTTTGGAAACGATAAAGTAGTCTAGTCTTGCCTGTTTGACGGGGTTTTTCTGTCTCCATGTGTATCTCTTGCTATCTAGGTTTTGTTCTCTCCGTGGGTGTATTACATCATTTTCTTCCATAAATTCTAACTAAGTTTCTCTAGCTTTTGCATTATTAACGTTTTTATAGTTGAAATAATCCATTTTTATATCTTGTACAAAATTCCAATCACCACATATTGAGAAGCTGTCGGATTGTAACTCAGCGATAATTGAGATGAGTTCATGGTAAAATTCTGGCGTATCGGTGTTTGGTCCGTATATTGTTACTTAAGTAATTGTCCTATCCATAATTTTCAGTTTTAGTGCTACATAGTTTCCATTTACATCATATCTAGAGTCCTCAATGGTAAAATCAAAGTAATCATTAAAACGTATTGCTGTTCCTCTGGCATTGCTTTTAAGAGAACTGAAATAACAGTATTTTGATCCCCATTCTTCTTTAATTTTGATTTCCATTTCTTTTGTAAAGTGAGTATCTTGGATACAATATATATGCACTCTTTTGCTTTTTAGATGTATTGTATCGTGCTTCATGGTGGGTATTGGGTCTGTACTGTTTTGAATGGACTGGTGTTGTGTTTATCATTTTGTACATGGAGCAGATTTTTAAGTTTATAAAGTGAAAGTAGAGAGGGAGAGCTAACAAAAAGTAGCATTATAAGGCAGAATGTTACCTTCATTTGATTGTTGAGAATCCGGTACATGTGTTATCCTGCTGTGGTTTGGGTAGAGGCATGGCCGTGTGGTGTAATTGTATGAAATATGTTCACTATCTGCCAAAGAAACTTACCTGAACATGGAGGAGAACAGCGATGGATTTTCAGTGATTCGGTTATATATTCTGGTGATATGAATTATGTTGTATGGTTTTGCTTTGCACGAAGGACCAAAAAAGAAGTGTGTGAATAAGATTGTTTGCTTGACGTTAAATGTCGTTGATAAATGCTGGTTGATGCTACTCTCTCGCTCGCTCTTTCTCCCCCCCCTCCCTCTCTCTCTCTCTGCATCTGTTTAGCTATCTATCTCACTAATATTGTTGATGGCGGCGTTAATCAGCAAATACTTCAACCTGCATAAGTTGTTGAAGTTCAGTTCTAACCCGAATGTTCAGGCGTGTTGGATTAAGAGCATTCAGGGCGTGGTCTCTCACAAAAAAACACATATAACTGTCCCAACAAAATAGATCCCTCAATATACGAAAAATGTTTAGCTTGGGGTAAACATTCATGTAGTATTGACATTATTATTTAAAACTATGAGACCATGCTGTCGGTCGCTGAAGGCTGGGGTCGGTCGTTCAGGGAAATATTTCGTGTGTCCTATTTCTCAGAAAAAGATTTTCGGTAAAATATGTATTTTCATAAAATGGTTTATCATATGCAATTTATCCACAAGTTAGAGAAAGATACCTTCTATGAAATAACGCTTGTGGTTTAATAGTTGACATAATATTCATGATGTGTTTTTATGCAGCAATGAAACCAGGCTATTGGTCGATCAAGGCTGGGAAAGTGAAGATCAACATCAAGAGACACGTGACCCCACTGTCTTGGGATGCAGCTTTGCGTGTGTGTCAGTCTGAAGGAGGGTCGCTGGTCAAGATTGACACTGAAGAAAAGGAGACAGCAATCAAGAAGAAGTTTAAGATTAGAAGCAGTTTAATCTCTTCAGGTATATCTTTCAAAGAGTATTGTTGGCTGTAGATTTTGATTTGTGCTAGATTTAAAGAGAAAGATCTGGAAAGTGCTGATTCCAGAATCATGTGGATTAGAGAGTATTATAGAACTTTCTACTAGCATCTTTGGTATCACACTTGTGTTTGTTACAAACTGATTCCAGGTGAAGCTTTTAGTTTCAACTTGGGACATAAATCCTCTGCAACAAGTGTTATAAGTATATCTTTTTGTTAATTAACAGTCAAGCGCTATGCTTGTTTTGCCTGAATAGGCCACCGCCATCAAAGGCAAACAAGTTATCCTCTTTGCCAGTTTTATGATGAATTTCCAAACTA
The DNA here is from genome assembly GCF_003918875.1 of Haliotis rubra. NCBI lineage: Eukaryota > Metazoa > Mollusca > Gastropoda > Lepetellida > Haliotidae > Haliotis > Haliotis rubra. The sequence goes on from NW_025765936.1 coordinate 1,047,437, forward strand.
TTGGACGATATCACTTTGAAAAATGAAAACTTGCTATTGATGGGTGATTTTGACATTCATTATGCCATTTTGACACATTAGTGCATGAGGTCAAGAAATGTGTCAGCTGTTAGAGTCACATGGTCTTATCCAGATTGTTCTTGAACCTACTCACAGGAACGGTCACAGACTTGATTGGATTGTTCCTCGGCATGAAGAAAATGTGGTGCAAAACATCCGCGTTGAAGATAGACATTCACCTGATCACTTTTGGATAATTTTAGAACCTAATTTTCTCAAACCCGCTGATAACCTGTTGAAGTTCAAGTTTTCCGTAAAGACTTTGCTAGGATCTTTGGTCTTCAAAGTTATTGACAGAACCTTCAGAGGATGTGAATGAACTTGCTGATCTCTGGTTCAACTCTTGGATTCTCATGCCCCTTGTGTCACAAGATACAGGCGACTCCGGCATGAATCACAGTGGCACAATGATCAGATACTTCTCGCTAAAACCCACAGGTGCAGAGCGTAAGTGGAGAAAATCCAGGCTTAAAATTCATTGGCAGCTGTATAAGATGACTTAAACCAACTGATTCGTGATACAAAGTCAAGGTATTACAATGATAATGTATTCTCCAATCAGCAGAATCCCAAAGCACTCTTTACTCATATTTTGTCTTTACTTGCAAAGACGTCAAACACTACTACTCTACCTAATGTGGAAGATGATTTGACTCTTGCAAACGACTTTGGCAAGTTCGTTTGTTCTAAGATTGCGAAGATTAGGCAAGAGTTTTCTCCTGAGTCAATTGTTGCAACTGTTGCAGTCTTTCAAGGTGAGAGTTTTGATTCCTTTGACCCGCTCACAGAGGGACAGATTCTCTCCATCGTCAAACAATCAAAGAGCACAATGTGTGCACTTGATCCAGCCCCTACTAAATTTGTCTTGGAATATTTAGACATTTTACTTTCTGTGTTCACTCAGATTGTGACACTGTTCCAGGATCTTTCAAGCATGAAATTGGGAAACGCTTGCTGAACAAAAACCCTGGTTTAGACTGTACCTGTTTCAATAATTGTAGGCTGGTGTCTAATCTTCCATTCCTGTCCAAGGTACTTGAGGGAGCTGTGAAGGGGCAACTTGGACAGCACTTGAATGAACCTCTGTCACAAATTCCAGTGCGCCTATAGGTCATTTCAAAGCACGGAATCAGCCCTGCTCCGTGTTGTTAATGATTTGCAGTGGAGCATTGACAAGGGAAACCCAGCCGTTCTTGATCTCTTGGATTTATTGGCCGTCTTTGAAACGTTGGATCACCAGATACTTCTAGCAAGACTTCAGTTCCAGTATGGATCTGATAGTCTCTTCTCTGGTTCAGGTTCTACTTATCAAACAGAACTCAATCTTCTGCTGTTCATAATGCTCAGTCTGAGGAAGCTATTTTCCCAAAAATCAAAGATGGCCGCCAAAAATAAAAGAGTGCTTAAGTCCACACAGAATGGTCGCCGATTATAAAAAATCTTCATTTGTTGCAATATGTGAGATATATTCGCTTCTTCTAATACTTCAAGTAATATACAAACACGATTTATGCTTAGTAGTAAAAGATATAATTCATCATCCAATTAATGACAAAGTTACTGTTTTGGTGAGTCACATGATATCCTTTTGTCAAACATCGATCTTTGTGATTCTGAAGTCTCCTTTAACTTTGTGGAAGCTTCTGGCGGTGTCATCCACACCAGTCACCATGCGTTGTCATCCCTTGTCCAACCAAACAAAAATCTGTTCATATTGATCATCAAGGGTCATCAGTTCAGGAGACTTAGGAAGGGATTTCCATCAAAGCGACTGTGCCACATAAGTTGTTGACTTGAGTCTTGAATGTCTGCTGTGTAGCGAAACCTTGTTCATTGCTTCTTGTATCCACCTTGTCATCTTGCTTCTCAAACTCTTGCAGAATTCTTGCTTGTTCTGGTCCAGATATCATCCATCTAGTTAAAGCAACATTTTCTGTTAATCCAACTGCACCACCTGAGTGTTTTACAACCTTTGCTGTATTGTTCATGAGCTTGAGCGATGTGTGTACCACAACCCTGTGCACTTAAAAGAACCCACGAATCCGTTGGTATTTGACCAGTGCAAACACCTAGTTGTGGGTACAGCAACGTGCAGTGAACATGGACAAAGTACTGTGACTATGTGTCCCAGTCCACCCAGCTGTGAATGGGTACCTCGTTAGGATGAGAAAGCCACAATAACTCGGTGCGCCTAGTGGCTGCAAGAGTTGTATACTCCCCAGGGAGTGAGATTGCGATGTGCCATTGAGATTGACATCCAATGATCGAGGTGAAAATACCAGTGCCTTGAGCATGCACTAAATCCCAGTATTTGAATGTTGAACTCTTCCAATTTTTCCAGCCAGTCTTCAAATGGTTGTTGAATATGTGGTTCCGTGGTTCTAGTGAGGACATGTAAGCATCTCTTTGAAGCTTGCTAGTGATATGACAGCTATTTGATGAGCACGTCTTTTGTAACACGAGACGCCGATATTCGCTTGAGGCACTTCTAATCCGCCAGAATTCCAAAATTTTCCATACAAAAGACCCCCACATATGTACATCGTTTATGCTCTAGTAGTAAAAGATATAATTCATCAGATTCAATATTAATGAAAATTAACTTACTTTGTTTGAAGTGTGTCACATGTAGGTATGGAATAACAATTTTTGTTTTCAAACATCGATCTTTCTATGTCAAAGATTTTGTAAATCTTCTCAACTTCTGAAGTCTCCAATTTAATAGAATCACAAAGATCGACAAAATGATTGCAGTTACAGAGCGGATGTGCACTTGCAAGTTTAGAAATAGCCCTTTGAGCGAAAATTTTGGCGAAGCTGCCTTGGATTTTTAGTTTTGGCGGCTGCCTTGGAAAAATAGTCCCAAAAATTCGGACACACCCCAAAAATATGTTTTATCATGATGTTTCCTTGGACTGTGCAAGGTTTTCTGCGTTAATCCAGCGGAGAAAAGTCACGTAGTGTTAGAATTGGAAATCCTTGATTTCTGGTGGCCATCTTGGACGCCATCTTGGATATTTCGGAAAATGGGCCCAAAATATCGGGCACACCGCAAACACGTTTTATCATGATGTTCCCTAGCACTGTGCAAGGTTGTCTGCTACAATCCAGCGGGGAAAGACATATAGTGTTAGAATTGGAAATCCCTGATTTTTGGCGGCCATCTATGACGCCATCTTGGATTTTTCTTAAAATGGGCCCAAAAATCGGGCACCCTCCAAACTGTGTTTTATCATGATATTCCCCAGCACTTTGCAAAGTTTCCTTTAGTACGCAAAGTATCTTGTTTTCACCCTTATCCACTGCACTAGCATGTAAGGGTTGCTTGCTGAGAAGTATGGCGGGACGACTTTGGATTTACGCTAATCTGTCTGCCACCATTGACGTTTCAAGACTAACCACTCAAGAGGCCTCGTCTACATTGAACTTGAACAGCTGTCAACAAACTTCAATCAGTATATCTCTACAAGGATCAAGACTTTGGTGACTTCAGACATTTTGTTAATAATTTAGATTAGTGACTCAATTGCATTGCATTAGAAATCTGTACTGTCATTCATTACAATCTTGTTTTTTTATATTCAATATATAATTGAATGTTAAAGACTCGTTTGTGTTTCATTTTGCCTGTTTAAAGGGGATTCACAAGCCTTTTATTACAGTTATTTCTAAACCATATAACCGTAAGTCACTGTTTTCATATAAAGATGAATATGTACTTCCAATAGGAGAACAAGCCGATTCATCGCAGGTTGATTGTAGTAGCAGCAATTCTAATGACCTATTTTCTCCATTTAAAACTGATCTCAGAAACGATGATGAGGTTTCACATTTTGTGCAGAAAGGCACAAGAAACACAATGAAAACGCTGTCATGTACTACTGAAAGACTATGCCCATTGCACAGATTATATTTTAGTATCATGGATAACATGGTATCATTTTCCTTTACTGATTATGTTTGTATAACCTTATCATATGCATGCATCAGGTTTTGCTTAGGGACCGTTCATAATTTATGGATGGGGTGGGGGGATGATGATGATTTTTATGGAGAAGCATGTACATTGTGATGCCCCCTTATGATGATGATTTTTGTACAAAATGGCTGAAGCCTGGATGTACCCATTGTGATGAGTGACCTCTCCGCCCCCTCTTAAAATCACCCCAACCAAACACAACCATCCCCCATCAGCCTTGAGCCATAAATGAATATGGTCCCTTATGGTATCGTCTTTTACCAAATTCTCATCAGCTTTGAAAACGCACCACTTACAAAAGTTGAGATTAAAGTACGTGTAAGCATTGGTATTTTTTAGTGGATGATAACAGATGGATGACTGACAACAACAACAATACAGAAAAGACGCTCATTTATTTAATTGTTTCACAGTCAGAAAGAATCAAACACATGCGGGGTCAAATCGAAAAGTCTATATCGCGTGTGACCGCCATTTGCATTGACACATGCTGTGCAACGTCTACTCATTGAGTCAATAAGCGCCCGAATAGAGTTCTGGATGATGGCATTCCACTTCTGCAGTAGTGCAGCCTCAAGATCCCAGATTTGTCGTATCTGCTGTCGGCGTGAAAGACTTTGACCAATTTCGTCCTACAACTGCTCAATAGTGGATACATCTGGCGACAGTGCAGGCAGATGAATTACCGGGATGTGTTGCTAGGTCAGATACTGCATGGAAAGTCAAGCTGTCCTGAACAATGTGGTCACGATAGTAAAGGGCATTAACTCTCCGTTGACAGACATGAAGGGCAGTCCTGTGATTGTAACTTATTCTACCCCAGACTATGACGCTCCAACCACCCCAACGGTCTGGCTGAACTACATACTCATCATAACGTTCACCACGTCTACGTCAAACACGTAATCGGCCGTCAGCGTTACGTACATGTAGGTGAAGACGTGATTCACCACACCATGCCATTGTTGTAACAGCTATTGAACATGACTGTTAGCCCATTGTATACGCCCATTACGGTGTCTGTCAGCGTGTAGACGGCGTCGTGCGGTGTCGCGCTGATGACCCCACATCGACCTTGAACTAGTGCAGCACTCCTGGCAGCCGGTAGCGTTCGATCACGGATATGGTCACGGACAATATGGCGATCATGACGGGGCGTCGTGACACGTTGCTGCCCAGGTCGTGGAAGGTCACAGGTGCCGCCTGTCTGCTGATGTCGTCTATGAAGCCACACGATGGTGGAGTGGCTACATCCAAGTCGTCGAGCAATATCCATGCTACTGGTGCCAACCTGAATGATGCCTAGTGCACGTTCTCGTTCCTGTGGTGTTAATCTAGGCATCTCTGTCCTCGTTTCACAATCGTTAGTGAACAATGAGAATCGGTTCTCATGCACCTGCTTTTAATGTCACAGTCAACATGATTTCAGAACGAAATTTGCTTTTTCATGGCGTGGATACATGTTGTTGCGTTTTGGAATTAAGATTCACTGTGAACAGGAATTTGTTTCTAAAACAGTTTTTCAACTAGACATGAGCTTCGACGTCATGTTGGTCCTATTCATTGACAAAATCCATCTTGTTGAAGTTAAGAACAATTTTTTAAATTTTTTGTTGTTGTTGTATTTAAACATATTTTATTGGCATGGAAAATGTCAAAAGGATTTGGCAAATCAATACGTGAAGAGCTCATTACAGTTAACAATACAGTTACAGTTATTCATTGACAATTATCAAGCTGAAATCCATCTTGTTGAAGATAAGGACAATTGTAGACTGATGCGTTTTCAATGCTGGTTAGAATAAGTGTCCCAGTATACTTTCAACCCGGTTATGAGGGTAAAAGAACGGAGTATGATGCTTTTGGATGTTATTTTGTGGGTGAAGGGTTGGGAAATGACGGGGGAGACATTAAGGTCTGGTAAAGATCATCCATACTGCTATGACCCATGTTTATTATTCAAAGGGAATCCTCTATCGATATTGTTATCAGTATGGACTTATACACTCGTCACTTATTTCATTTTGCTTTCTGCGTCATAAAACATCATATGGTATCCAATGTGTTACTTATGAAGTTTCTTACTCTTTCTCTATTGCAGTTAATCTTTGGATGGGTCTCAGATATTTCAAGGTAAAGCGCATGTATCTATGGACAGATAACACTCCCTTAAAGTACAAAAACTGGGGCATAGGTGAACCAACCCAAACCTGGGAGGACGACGATGGCACTATACTCAGGGAGGACTGTGTGGCACTGACGGTTTCCTTGATCCGCGGCATCATCTGGAATGACCGTGAATGTAGTAAAAAGCAACTTTATATGTGAAGTCCTTTGATTGACATGAACCATACATAGTTCGTGAAGACCCGTAAATGATCCAGGTTAGAATTGATCTTTGAACAGTAACCCATGCTTGTCGTAAAAGGCGACTAACGGGATCGGGTGGTCAGGCTTGCTGGCTTGGTCGACGCATGTCATCGTATCCCAACTGCGTAGATCAATGCTCATGCTGTTGATCACTGGATTGTCTGTTCCAGACTCGATTAATGACAGACCGCCGCCATATAGCTGGAATATTGCCGAGTGCGGCGTTAAACAACCAACCAACCAACGTCTAGCAGCGGACACGAAAATCTGATGGATCCTGGATTAGTCAGCCTGAAAGTGTGTGTACAGTTAACAGTGCTCACGGGTATTTCAATAAACAGGTGGTGATTAGATTTTAGTTGCTTTTTTTCAAAGTGTGCGCCCGCAAGATTGACAATATTCATTCGTAGTTTATTGGGAAGTTGTTAATTTTTTAAAAATGTGCGTGCGTGTTCCCATGTTTGTTCAGGTGAACATTTGACTTGCTGTTCCATGTTTTTGTAAAAAAGAATAGTCACACGTTTTCTTGAACACCCGGAATCCGCACTGATTGATGGTAATTCACAGGTATATGCTTATGTAGCATTGAGTCATTTCATAGATGTCAATTGACAGTGTTATGTTGCTGACCGGGTTTACCATTTTGGTCATGTGGACCAGGCGTCCGACTTCGTATCAGAATGCCCGTGATTCGAATCCCTGCATAGGACTCAGAAATGGTATGGCTGTTACACTTACAAAGATCAAGTTGTTACATTCGTTCCCTCACTTGACTGACCGGTGAAATGCATCATAACTTCTATGGCGGTTGAAACATGTGCTTTAGTACCGTTTCTAACTCTACAGTGATGAAACTCGCCAAGGGGCGCAACTCACGACGGACTGTCCCTGACTGGGTTTGTGCAATCGATAGGAAAGTTGTAACGTTGATAAATAAAACAAGTGACATAGAAATAACGTTTGGTTATCCGCAGTTCTACTCAGCAGTGAGAATTGTGGTTAAACACATAGGTTCACGACATCCTCTGCTTGTGAGAAGAAGCTGAATTGTTTGGATGGGTTCATGTCATATCCAATCCTTGAATCCATTGGCACAATATCTAAGACTGGAATATTGGATCCATTATCTTTAAACCTTAATATATAGCTCGACTATTACATAGTGTTGCGTTAAACAGCACGGAGTCTTAGATGGTAAGTCTTGCTGACTTGGATTCAATTATTTACAAACCGCCGTTATATGGCAGGAACATTTCTGAGTGCATTGTCAAACAAAAAAGACACTTGTATATTAACTAGAAGATGCACTTTGAAGTGAGTAGATATTCGGGCTGGCAATGAATAAACGAAGGGAGATCCGATATTGGAGACAAACACCAGCATACAAACACCAGCAACAACTTCATATACAATGTGTACATAAAGTATTGAACACGTTATATAGCTATAGGTAACATACAATTCGTCACCGTTGGCAGAAAATACAGGTAGATCTATACCAAGAAAACACCGACAGCATCTCATCATCTTCCAAAGTTTCTAGTTTTACATATACATCATCTTCCAGTTTATCAATCAAAATAAGAGAAAAAACATTTTTTTCAGACGTAAATATTTCACAATGAAGTATGATATGACAGAAATAGTGAGTGAGTGAGTGAGTTATATACGTAACAATTTCATATACAGCATTTTCATTCCTTTCACAGTTTATTTCTGGAACCAATCTTAATACATATTTGTAAATCTTTTCTAAAGTATGGAAAGCGGAAAGAAAAGATTGCACAGGGTATGCATTAAACGATGTGTATAAATCCTGTCCCTTTGGAGGGAAAGGATCCTCTGTCCGTGTATTGTTTAAAAATTGTAAACAAATTGTAAATTTGCAATACAGAATAGGTAAATGCCCAGGTGATGTTTACTGGTGACTGCCCTAATGGTAAAATGTGCACAGAATTGAGGTAGATGAACAACGTTTTTACAGTGAGAGCGACGTTTCGGTGCAGGATCTTGCTTGATAACAGTGTTAGAACCTACACCGAAATGTCGCTCTCACTGTAATGAAGAAGTTGTTCATCCATATATCGTTATCCTTCCTCATAGCAAAGGAAGTTATCCAAACCTCAGTTTAACGTACCATCTGGATAAACTGACCCTCACGGAATAATTATATGGCAATTCTAAATGCAATACGAACAAAAACTGTAGTAAATTCTCCTTGAGAAAACAGACGACTAGGGACCAGTTTTGTTGTTGCAAAATGTTTCATCAAAACGTTGAGTGTCTTCTTCAAGTGGCATTTAGAAGCTGGTATGAAGACAGTAACACATTTTATGGACAGACAAGTTCTTTATTGCAAAAAGATGCGACGTTTGGGTGTAGACAGTTATCAAGGAAGTGATTAGCATCTACACCGAAACGTTACTGCAATAAAGAAGTTGACAGTCCATAAAATATGATCCTCTTCATGGAAAATAAAAGCTTTAAAAGGGGAAATTTATTGCTGTCAACTTATGTATTACGCGGTTACCCGGTTACATTAGAATGGAAATATTCCCTCATCTAGATCAGTTTTGCAGAAGATTTAGTTGGCAGTGAAAGTTTGATATATGATATATCCTTTCACTTGAAATGACTAAAAGCAGACATTTCCCCATGATTAATGATCCACGTTCAAGGTGTATTTCAATACAACACGTATCTTTAAATCATTTGCTGATGTTTGACGTCAAAAGTTCTGTTACTGTTCAACAACAAAAGCTGCAAGATGACAGCCTTTGCACAGCTGATGCTGATGTTTTTTCACTGCAGTGCTTGTAATGAGATACAGGGCCTAGGACTATGAACCCACAACAAGACACAGATTGCATGTGCTCAGCTACGGGCGTCCCCTTGTTCTCATGCAATTGGGTGGGATCTCCGGTGTGCACCAGTAGGGCTCAGAGTGACTACAAAGTCAATAGGTAGGCCTCCACCTTTGCGTCAAGAATGAATCACTTGCAGGTGACACTAGCACTCGATAAAAGCGCGCGTGGTAGGTACATTTCGTGTCAGGACAGATGTTTCAAATTTGAACAGGTGCTTACACCTAGCAGTCAGTATATGCGTGGATTTAGTTTTCACAGTAAGCTGGAGGATATTTTGAATGAGGGCTCTGAGTGACCAGAAAGTCAAAAGGCAGGCCTTTGATCTTGTGCCAGAATTGAACCATTGCACGAAGGGTTAGTGTTTGCAATAGGTGTAATAAGTGGTTGGTTGATTTCTTGTGGGTTGAATGGGTGTATACAGTCAATATACAGTGTATATTTGAAATGGGGGCGTGAAGAGTGAGTGAGTGAGGCAGTTGGGTTTTACGCCGCTTTTAGCAATGTTACAGCAATATCACGACGGGGGACACCAGAAATGGGCGTCACACATTGTACCCATGTGGGCAATCGAACCCGGGTCTTCGGCGTGACGAGCGAACGCTTTAACCACTAGGCTACCCCACCGCCTGGGGGCGTGAAGAGGTCAGTTAGGGCCTTCAGGTTCTACGCTCCGTTCTGACATAAGCATGAGCTTTGGCGTTTTCTCTACCACGTTACTAGGAGTGTCGACTTCATGGATTGGGTGTTCTGACAGCTTCAACCTTTTGAAAATGCGATATCTACACTATCTGTCAAAGAGACTTACCTGAAGATGGAGGAAAACAGCCAGTGTGGACTTTTATTTAATTTTAACAACTCTTTCACCCTTTTGTGGGCGTGGGATTTGCTATTCTCTGGTGCTTTATATTATGTTGCATGGTCTTGTTTTGGCTGAAGGACCAACTAAGAATTTCGTGAATTAGTTTGTGTGTTGTTTAATGCCACTGATTAATATTGGTTGATTCTCCATCATCAAGATAACGAGTAGAACTCATACAATCTGTATGTCTATCTGTCCGTCTGCCTGTGTCTGTCTGTCTACTCCTGAGTGTGTCTATAAACAAGAAACAAACAAATCTTACTACAGGTATAAGTTGCCGAAGACCAATTCTAATCCGAATCTTTACGGGTGTGGAAATAAGAGCATTCAGGGCGTAACTTCTTTGAGAGGCATTTTTAGAAGTTGTATAGGTGAAGGAAACCCAAGTTCTATGGATAGTCAATGAGTGCGACGTTTCGGTGTAGATACTAACACCGTTATCAAGCAAGTCATACAAAGAGTTGTAACAAGGAGAATATATGCATAGCTGCATATACATAGTGAGTATATACAATTGACAAGGTTGATATACATTGGATAGCTAAGTAGTGATTTATTACCTTTTTAAATCTTCCGAAGTTTTCTTTTTGAATTTGAACATCAAGAGCATCCTTTCCCTAACTCGCCAAGCATCGATTTTGAAGTTTGACGTCTACTTGTCAAGTTGTCTGCTGCTGTTTGCCATTTTCCCTTGTCTTTGAACGGGTTGGCAGCCAACACTCCCCTCAGCAATTTGACATCGTCTTTTTCAGAAACCTGACTTGCGTTTTGCGTTATGCCATACTGAAATACGAAATAATTCATTATGACACATGTCTGTAACATAATCTCATGGTAAATAATTAATATCAACGATTCTAATGATGACCTTCCTTGAGCGATAGGTTAAATCTCGAGTCTAGAATACTGTAGGTCAGTTACCACACAAATAACAACTGCAAAAAACGCGTTATATTTCACAGAAACTGGTCACTAATATATTACTGGATGATACCTTGATACTTATTTTAACACACTCTCTTAACGATACAACAGTCTATTCAGCTGGTTTTTATAACAAGCTCACAAGTTCTTACTTACGTATATCCTTCGAAGTAGGCGACAGCTTGACTGTGATCCTGTCATCACAAGGGATACAAAACGGAGGATCTTCGCCTTTCAATAAATATTCGTGAGTATATCTAGTATGGCCAATGCGACATCGTCGCATAATGACCTCTTCAAATCTGGACTGACAACCCAAGTAGGTGTAACCAATATAAGGTTTTATTGCATGTTATTTATTGATACCTACCTGGGTGTCCCACTTCTTCTGCATCAGATCACGGATGTAGGTTCTAATGCTAGCTTTGTAATCAGAGTATGGGATAAAAAGTGGTGTCACAGACTTGTTGAGTGCTGCCTTAGCAGCAAGATCAGCCATTGTGTTCCCAGAAATGCCAACATGGCTGGGTAACCAACAAAAGACGATGTCGCATTGGCCAGTAGCAAGTTCATTATACAATTCAATAATTTCTATTAAAAGTGGATGTTTGCAAGAAAGGTTTTAATGGCCTGAAGGCACGAAAGAGAATCGGAAAAGATTATATATAGTTTATATTTACGATGTTTATTGATATATTTAAGAGCTGTTAATATAGCGTGAGCTTCTGCTGTGAAGACAGAACTGTTATTTGGTAATCGAGAAGATATTGTTCTGGATCCAATGACAGTGGCACAAGCAACCGCGCCACCGTCCTTGGACCCATCTGTAAATAAGGATTTATATGTATTATATTTATTTCTTAATTGACTAAATTCTTGTTTATACTGTAATTCATTTGTTTCTGAGTTTTAAATGTGGTTAATGTTAGGTCAACTTGTGGCCTCACCAATTGCCAAGGCGGAGAAAAAAGAAGACGGGAAGGAGATATAGTTTCAAGATCAATGCAGGCAGCAGAAATAAAAGGTTTAATTCTGTGCCCAAGAGGCGGAACAAGAGAAGATTTCTGGTTGTATAAATCCACATAAAGAGGATGAAAGACAGTTGTATGCAGGGTTTGATTCGCTGGAATATAGTTTTGTAATATACTGTAAAGATAGTTTTATACGGCGTTGTGCAAGAGATGGCTCATCTGCCTCAACGTAGAGACTGACAACAGGAGAAGTTCGGAAAGACCCAAGACAAAGTCTTAGACCTTGGTGGTGGACAGAATCTAAAAGTTTTAGGTTGCTTTTGCAGGCTCAACCATATACGATGGAGTCATAATCAAGTTTTGAACAGATCAGCGATCGATATAGATGGAGGAGGGTAGCTTGATCCCCTCCCCACTTAGAATTCGAAACGACTTTCAACAAGTCAAGTGCCTTCAGGTATTCAGTTTTAACAGACTTGATATGTGGAAGATAAGTTAGATGTGAGTCAAACATTAGTCCCAAGAACTTGGCTTCTTTAACAACTTTGATGGGAGAGCCATTTAGGAACAGTTCAGGGTCTTTATGCGGTTTATATTTTCTACAAAAATGTATACAATTAGTTTTAGATAGGGAAACTTTAAAACCGTTTTCAAGACACCATTGATCTATTTTGTTTAAACAAAACTGCATTTGCCGTTCAATAGTATGCATATTTTTACCACGACAAGAAATATTAACATCATCCACAAATAACGATCCATCAATTGAATCGTTTAAACTTTTGATAAACTATTTATCTTTATACTAAAGAGTGTGACAGACAAAATACTGCCTTGTGGAACACCCTGATGTTGATTGTAATGATCAGACAGGGCAGAACCCACGCGGACTTGAAATTGTCTGTCATTTAAAAAGTTGGCTATAAATTGAGGCAAACGGCCTCGCAATCCAAAGCCATGTACATTTTTTAAAATGCCATATTTCCAAGTAGTGTCATATGCTTTTTCAAGATAAAAAAAGATAGACACAGCATGTTGTTTATTAATTAGAGCGTTTTTAGCAAATGATTCCAAACGCACTAAGTGATCGACAGTACTTCTGTTTTTACGGAACACACATTGTATATCTGTTATTAGGTTATTGGTTTCAAAGTACCAAACAAGTCGATTATTTATCATGCGTTCCATGATTTGCAAACACAGCTAGTTAGTGAAATCACGTCCAGGGTTAGGTATTGGTACTACTATAGCGTCACGCCATATAAGAGGAAATTTTCCTGATGTCCACATATCATCAAAAATATTTAAAAGAGTTTGCAGACAGGATTCTGGTAAGTGCTTCAGGAGTTGATAGTGTATGTTATCAGCCCCTGTAGCAGTATTGTGAGCTTGTTCAAGAGCAGTATGGAGTTAATGGTTTTCTTTTCTTGTTGTTTTTGATATTGTTGGAATTTAGGCACATAATTTGAAGAGGAAGAGTGTTTAGCGAGAGTTTCACCAAGTTTATTTGCAATATCTGATTTATCGGTAGGCACTTGATCTCCATGTTTGAGATGATGGACGCTAGATTTAGTACCTTTACCTTTAATTTTCTGTACCATGTTCCATACTTTGGACATGGGAGTTCGAGAATTTATTTTGGATACATAATTTTGCCAAGATTGGCGTATATTTTGTTTAAAGGTACGCCGCGCTTTAGCATTTAAAATTTAAAATTTATTTAAATTATGCACCATAGGGTGGCGACGGAAATAATGTTCTGCTTTTTCCGTGCCTTCCGAGCTTGTTTGCACTCATCATTGAACCATGGTTTTCGAATGTGTGGAATTGCAGAGGACTTTGGAATACACTCATCAGCTATGGTATTCAGTTCATCAGAAAAACATGTGATAGCATCAGGAACATCAATAAAACGTCCAGGTCTAAGTTTGTCAGCACACAGCGTTTCATATAAAGGCCAGTTAGCCTTTTTTAAAATTCCATCTTGAGGATGGAGGATCATCGGATGGGGTTACACGTTTCAGGATAGTAGAAAAATGGTCACTTCCACTAAGGTCATCATAGACTGACCATTCAAATTCATTTAGTAAGTTGGAGTCAGTTATTGACAAATCAAGGGCTGAACATGTTCCTGTACCAGGGTGTAGATATGTATCTGTACCATCATTGTATATACATAAATTATTATTTGAATACCTTTAGTGTTTGTGGTCGCACTGCTCCAGAGTGGGTTGTGGCCATTCAGATCGCCCATGAGTACACATGATTTGGGAAGTTCATCATAGAGTGTTTGAAGATCAACCTGCATAAGCGTTGATGATGGCGGAATGTACATTGAACACAGAGTAAGTTTAACTTTCAAGATAAATCGCACTGCAACTGCTTGGAGATTTGTTTTGAGTGTCACAGGGATGTGGATAATGCCATGTCTTACAAGAATGGATGATCCTCCAGTGGCCCTATCACCTGCAGGAGAATAATGGTGATATGCGTTGAACTGACGAAAGTTTAAGGATCTGTCTGCTTCAAATACGTTTCTTGTAAACAGATCGCTGACGGTTGAAAATCCTGTACCAGTAGATGTAAGTCATATAGATTAGTTCGAAGGCCTCTACAATTCCACTGTATAATGTTCGAATAAACTATTTCTTTGGGAGGTTTATTGTGGATCTACCCCTTGCCTTTCTAGAGGGCGACACGCTATGTGCCCTGTTGGGGATGTTTTCGGACACATCCATGTCCTCCAACGATCCAAATTTATTGAAAAGCTGCATTTTGTTTGTAGATCCTTTTGAGGCTCTGCCACTTTGGCATTTTTGTGAAGACTCACTTCTTGATTTCACTTTGGGTTTTGCGATGTCTTTCACATTTGTTTGAGAATCAGATCTGGATTGAGATTGAGTTGACTTAGATAAAGATGCATCCTGAACACGGGTTGACTCTGGAAGTACTTCTGCAGTTTGAGTGGATATTTCAGGTGACAGAATCTGAGGGGAAGCAGTTTTAATCCATGTCCAATTGGTTTGACAGCTTGCAAATGTTTTGGTTACTGTGGCTGTATCAGAAGGAGGTCTAGATACGGAAGCATAAGTTTCTGTTAGTCCAGATGTTTGGACTAGTTTTTGGCTTCCGCAAAACTAATGTCTTGCGTAAATTTTATTTTATTGATTTCCATTTGCTGGTTCCAAATTGGACAGTCTTTTGAAAAAGATGAGTGATTTCCTTGGCAGTTGGTGCATTTTTTGAAATTGCTGTTACTGTCATCCGTCGTGTGAGTTTTGTCACCACAGTGAGCACACGCAACAGATAATTTACATGTATTTACACCATGGCCGTATCTTTGGCACTTAAAGCATCTTAAAGGATTTGGAATATAAGCATCCACACTGATGTTACAGTAGTCAGCCTTTATTGATTTTGGAGCAGTAGTACATGAAAAGGAAAACAGGTACGTGTTTGTTTGAAGAGTTTCATTGTTTCTACGAGTTGTGAATCGCTTAACATAAGTGACACCTTGATCCTTCATCTCTGACATAATATCGAATTCTGTCATGTCAGCAAACAAGTGATCACGATCTCGCACTATTCCTTTACTGGTGTTAAGGGTTCTGTGTGCTGAGACTGATACAGGAATGTTAACAAACGATTCAGTCGCCATCAGGTTCGAGGCTTGCTGTCTTTTACTACATTCAACAAGTAGAGCACCCGAACGCAAGCGTTTGATGTTTTTAACTTCGCCCGCAATTCCCTGTATTCCCTTAGATACCGCAAAAGGGTTTAATTTCAGTGGCGTCTTATCCAGAGTCTAGATTACGATAAAGCGTGGCCAGTAGTGAATTGATTTGGTGGATCTGTGTTCAGTTTCATCAGGATCAATGTCAAGTGGACGTTTAGTTTTTTTGTTAGGGGTTTGGTAATCCATGGTTATTGTTTATATGGTTCATCATGCGAGCTCCCCACCCACCAAGGAGTATCATAAAGACAATACAAATAACAAGTGGATTTCCTACTTGTAGCACCAAGGATACCCGGATGATATACTCCAGCAGAAAAACTAAAAGATTAACTTTTCCACCAGATTGGCCCATGAGCCACCGCCTTCTGGGCATAAGACTGACTGACTGAGTTTGGTTTTACGCCGCTTTTAGCAATATTCCAGCAACATCACGGCGGGGGACACCAGAAATGGGCTTCACACATTGTACCATGTGGGGATTCGAACCCGGGTCTTCGGCGTGACGAGCGAACTCTTTAACCACTAGGCTACCCCACCGCCCTCTGGGCATAAGACTCTAGGCAAAGTTCATGATAAATATATCACAATCGATAGTGTGAAGATTGGTTCAGCTAACATCACACCGTCAGCTTTGATAAAAGATCTTGGTGCTTATATTGATTCGGGCCTGTGGTGGTGGGGTAATAGTAGTAGTCGTGGTGGTTGTGGTAGTAATAGTAGTAGTAATGGCAGGGGGTAGAAGTAGTATCGGTGGTGGTGGTGGGGGTAATGGTGGTGGTGGTTGTGGTAATAATAGTAGTAGTGGCAGTCGTGGTGGTGGTGGTGGTAGGGTAATAGTGTAGTAGTAGTGGTGGCAGTGGTAGAATGGTAGTAGTGGTGGCAGTGGGTGGTGGTGGTGGGGGTGGGGTGGGGGTAATAGTAGTAGTCGTGGTGGTTGTGGTAGTAATAGTAGTAGTGGTGGCAGTGGGTAGAAGTAGTGGTGGTGGGTGGTGGGGGAGGGCAATATAGTAGTCGTGGTGGTGGTGGTAGTAATAGTAGTAGTGGTGGCAGTGGGTAGAAGTAGTGGTGGTGGTGGTGGTGGGGGGAATAGTAGTAGTCGTGGTGGTTGTGGTAGTAATAGTAGTAGTGGTGGCAGGGGTAGAAGTGAGTGGTGGTGGTGGTGGTGGGGTAATAGTAGTAGTCGTGGTGGTTGTGGTAGTAATAGTAGTAGTGGTGGCAGGGGTAGAAGTAGTGGTGATGGTGGTGGGGGGTAATAGTAGTAGTCGTGGTGGTTGTGGTAGTAATAGTAGTAGTGGTGGCAGGGGGTAGAAGTAGTGGTGGTGGTAAAAGTAGTAGTAGTGGTCGTTGTGGTAGTAATAGTAGTAATAGTAGTAGGGGTAGAAGTAGTGGTGGTGGTGGGGGGGTAGTAATAGTAGTTGTGGTGGTAGTAGTAGTAGTAGTAGTAGTCATGGTGAGGGGGGTAGTAGTAGTAGTTGTGGTGGGTAGTAGTTGGAAGGACATACCGGAGTTATGCATACCAATAATTTGCCATACCTGGCCATCAGATAATCTTCTTTGTACCATAGTGGCAGAAAAATTATTGTAGATTGTAACCCATGCACATTTAATACCGACATGTTGCACAAACAACAAACTGCACTTGTGAAAATTCGTGGGTTTTGGACATGCTCCACAGGTTGTGTTTGGGAGACACTTTCCGTCAGGTATCATACGTATCGTCATACATAAGCTGGAAGAGAATTATGTTGGGTGTCAACGTGATTAGGGCTGCTTAACCTTGTCCAGCATTCTCTTCCCACAGGGGTTACTTGTCATATCTTCCTGGGAACCTCTGTTCTAATATTGCCCTTTCATGGTGCGAGTGTTCAGGATTCGTGATTGGTTGCAATCAGATTTAGTTATCAGCGACGTTGTTTCAAAAGTGATCATTTGCAAGGCCTCGGTTATTTCCGTATGCTTCAGGAAAACTAGAACCTCTTTCCTTGCGCATTGCGCATACGTTTCTTATAGACAGAACTCAGTCATGTAAATCGCGGATCAATTGCGTCTCCATCGCCCTCGTTGACAACGAACAAGCTAGCCATTAAATGTCTTGTGTGTCACATCAACACACGTTCCTGGCAGAGGAGGGATGTTTGTGACCCAACATTTGCTTGTATTAGTCAAATTGATGTAATACGTGTTCTGATTGGACAGAAAGAAGGGAGATAATTTGTGTTGCGATTTTTTGCCGCTAGGAGATTTTACGAGAACCGGGAAATATGATCGTATTAGAACAGAGGTTCGTAGGAAGAAATGACAAGTAACCTCTGTGGGAAGAGAATGCTTGTCCAGGTGTATATATTACACAAGCACACGGTACAGGTCGTTGTGCTCCATCAAGACACTGTTTTGCGGTAGTGATACTTCATATGCCACAATATTCCAGATAGTCAGTGAAGGACAGTAGTGTGATTGTAACTAGACTATTTAGACTTGGCCTATATTTAGACTCATGCTAGATTTAGACTAGGGATCTGGAAGGTACTACAGCCTATCGGTTTGTGGAGAATGTCCTACCCATTTCGTAGGTACATAAGGGGAGGCGCTCCTTGCCTCTTACCTCACATCACCTCACATATGAAGTTACAACCAAAAGGCCATCATTGAATGTGATCCCGACACGGGTATTTGACCAACTGCAATTCATGTGTTTTTGTGGTAAACCTTAGTCTGTGTGCTTCAATGCCATTTGCTGGTTGTGTATTGATCTTGTGTGTTAAGTTACTGATTCTACAGTTTAGTAACGATTGCTTGGTTAAACTCCTCGTTTTAACTGGGACAACAACTCTTCGCATCATTTTCTTAGGTAAAACTAACAACGAAAATAGGGATGTTTCACTGTTGGAATATTAATCATTATTGCTTGGAAGCAAACTGAAAGTCCCCAGTGGAAAATGTAGGAGTTAGTTCAATGAATGTTTAATGATTTCTGAACTCGTTTCATCTCAAATGTTTATATTTCACTGGATTTAATGACCAAGAGGAAATGCGTATTTCTTACCGGAGATATCACGTGTCTTTTAACCTTTATCTGATTGTTCAAGGCAACCGGTAAGTATCATACACACACGCATATAGAAAGAAGAAAGTCGAAGGTTGAAAGATGAAAATCCTTGCTCTTGTGATACTGGCGTCAATTTTTCACTGCAGTGATTGTAACGAGATCCAGGGCCTAGGAATATCAACCCCCAACAAGACACAGATTGCATGTGCTCAGTTGAGGGCATCCAACTGTTCTTTTTTTGTCCGATGGTATCTCCGCTGTGCTCAAGTAGGACTCACGGTGACTGCGAAGCCAAAAGGTAGGCCTCCGCGTTTGAGCTTGAATTGAATCGTCGTCACACAGCTCTAGTGCCTCTTCATAGTTGGTAGATTTCTTGCCTGGCCAGTAGCTTCAGTAGTTGCTTATGGCCTGCAGTAAATGTATCTTTGCGGCAATTTCAAAGATATGATTTTAAATGAGGTTTAGTCATGGCCTTACAGCGTCTAAAAGTATGTCCCGTTGGTGAGCTTTCACCACACACAAAATGACTGTATTACCCAAATTTACTAACGTCAGGAAATACTCGTTTCATCCGGCGGCCATATGAACAACGTTTGAAATCTACGTATCATCTGGCCGTCAGATTTACACACGTTTAAAGGGGTGTTAAAATAAACGAACATTCAACTCTGCATTTTACATGTATTTCACAGGTGTGTAAATCTGGCCATTGTTTTCATGTGTTTCCTAACATGTGTAACATATGTAAATGCTGTGATTGTAAGATATGCATTTCAATAGCCTTAAAATCTCGATGTGACCAGGGTTAGATTTGTCATATATTTAGTACATGCGTAAATGGTTGGAAATGGGTAAATATAGTGTTACATGATTAGGCACTACTTTAACATGTATTTCAATGGTTCTGTAATGTAATTGTCACATAGGGTTCGTTAGCGCGTCCGACCACGCCATAATGTACTGAGATAATTAGAAACACATGGGGAAGTGATACCCATGACTGAGCACCACTAATAACGTGCGTGTCTTTCTTGACATACACATGGTGTCTGTTTAAAAGGTTCAAATATCGGGTCTATGGGCCAGAGCGATATGTATGTTAGGGTGTGTGTGTGTGTGCGAGGGTGTGGCATGGGGTGTAGACCTAGGGTGGGGTGGTGGCGGTGGGTCGGTGTTGGGGTACTGATAAGTCTTTCTGACCAGTAGGTAATATCGTTTATACTTTTTGTAATGGAAATTACATAACAGTTTATAAAACTGACCTTAAGGTACACTTCTTATATATGCTATACAGACACTGTTAATTACAATAAAACACAGACAGATGTGTTCACACAGACATGAACCGGTAGGTCCCTAATTTTAGTGCTCCTTGTATGGGTTATCCGACTGATCATAACTGAACAAATTTCCTTATCTATGCTTTCATAAAAAGATGATTACAATGTGTTAATGATTCCCGGTGTAAAATTACTGTTTGTAAATGTGTGAACATGCACATACTTGGTATGACCTCTTTTGATTCGGAATACAGGTATTATCCCATACGGACGTTTTCTCAAATTTCAGTTACCCGACGGAATATACTGTAGACATATTTTGTTTCCATCTCTTGGGTAGACTATAGAAAATTGCAGTGATTACAATTAGCTCATAATTTTCATAATAGACCTATTTTGTTTCCATCTCTTGGGTAGACTATAGAAAATTGTAGTGATTGCAATTAGCTAATAACTAAAGCAGTTTCGATAATTATTGAAATCTTACAACCTGCCAGCATTTATGTTTGCTCATGCGTTTTTTCTTTTTTGCTTTTTTGCTTTTGCTGTCTAATTTGTTATACATTATATAATTATGTTAATTATTTTTGGTATCTCAATATCATGGAATATAATGTGTACTTATTATTCTATCAAAGTACCAAAACGTATTATCTGTATGCTTTACTGTTACTACAGGTGAAACTGTTAAAGAGTACCTTCGTGCAGAATTTCAGGAAATAGAAACTGAAAATTACTAGATAAATGGAAAACTAAATTGGATGAAAGATCGCAAACAATCATTATTTATATTCCTCTTTTTGAAACTATCAGTGTACAGATCATGTCACTAACATAAAAACTGAAAGGATATATGGTGACAAAACTGGGTTCAATCTTGAATGAATAATAAATGTACCCTTGTATATTCTTTAACAGTATCAATGAATGATGGGGTACACTCGTGGTTAAGGCGTTCGCCTGTCAAGGTCAAAAACCGGTGTTTGATTCCCGACACTAGGCACATTAAGACTGAAATTATATTATTTTTTGATAAAAGGCAAAGATCTTAATTTCAATTGAAAAAAAAGATAGAAGTAATTTGGAAGATTCACAGACTAACAACATCTATATTGGGGCTACATGTGCAGGAAGCATCTTCAATTATAAAGATCACATTCCACAAACATCAGATAAAGGTATAAAATGACAAAGCATATTTATTGGTATCTTGCCAAGCTCCGTCCTCTCTGAATGCAGTATAACCAGAGTGCTGTGGTCACTTTACCTCAAGGTGGCCAAATTCAACCATCGCATTACTTTACAGTACTTTCTTCGGACATATATATGGAAAATTAACTTTTACGGGTATGGAAATTAGTGGGAAACACGTGCAAAGTATTAGTCAGCTGAGATTATCTTTCAAAATCATCATATGTACAACAATCACTTATCATTATGTGCAACAAAGCATTGCAAAAGGCCATATTTCGAGACAGCATAACATCACCTTTGGCCGGAGTTCCAAATAATTTGACACCGAAAGCCTGTCAGGGTAACGCAAAGGAAATAACCCTTGTGTTTTAAAATGATGCCTTAATCATAGTCACAATGAAGTGTAGGTTGCCATGCATTTTCTAGTCTGTCTCACAGTTCTGAACCAGATTATTTTCCTTACTGCTTAGTCTGTCTCACAGTCCTGAACCACATTATTTCCCCTACTGCCAAGCCCTCTCTGCAATGCTAAGAAGCCTTAAATGAAGCAAGTCTAGATCTCCTCAGGTCCAGGGTCTGTTAACATCTGCAAGAAACCTAACTCACTTTTGGGGTCGGGTTACAAAATAAACATATCTAACTGCCATGGCTGGCCACTGAATCTCGTGTCTCCTGGGGCTCCTTTTCATTTTAAATAGGTTTTGTTTTGTTACTCTAAAAATAATATATATTTAGACTCTAAGCGTTGGTCTATGTATTTTCCAATATGATGGAAATACTAATACATGTATTTACCAAATACAATATTAAAGGAGCCTTTCTTCAAGCAGTGACTTAACGCCATACATATAAGCTAGACTTGCTTAGATGATAGACTTCATATAAGGCATCATAGATATTTCACAAACCCTTAGCCTCATTAGCTTATTGCCTCACCACTTACGGAATTAAACGTTGGCATATGTAAATGTTACTGGGGATGTTGGTCCCGCCAGTTGTGGGTGTTTGGTATGGCACTCCATAACTGCAGAACCCTGCAGTGAGTTTTCCTAGAGACGGAAGGGGAAAAATATCGTTCTGTGACTGTGATACAGACTGGGACAAGATATGGAAAACCAAAATTTGGACAACAAACCATTGTTTGGGTGTTTTTAATTGTAAATATGATTCAAATAGCTTAACCTAGATTTCGATATCCACCAGAATGTACATTTGGTGGAAAATATTTATTCATCCGAGACAAGGACGAATGTTTATATATAATTAAAAAAATGTAACAGCACTAGTATCCATTTTTGTCTTTTGTCTTCTACCCGTCCAACCTAGATTAACATCTAGTCTCTGATATGAAAATATGTTACCGAAAAAAAAAATTCATAGTAAAAAAATATATAATATAATGGAAAGGAGCCTGGGAGACTTTCTCCAGAAGCTAATGGAAATCTCGACTTGCCACATTTTGTAGACTTGCGTGGGCTTGGATATATTTGCTTCAGGGTCTGTGTGACAGACGACGTCCCAACATACGCTCAGTCACATGTGTCTCAGGTCACGGAGAATCAGTGGTTAGAGGCCCGTGTTGCAATTCTCGTGCGTTTGCCAGGCGCGTAGCAAGCTATTTTTTTTCATTAGTGTAAGCCCTATGGGCTGCAAAGATTTATATTATAGGTGGTATATTGAGGGGCTTGCCCAACTTTCATTTTAATGAGACCTGAAGAGTTATCGTTTGACGTTTGAGGATTTCAATAGCTTAAAAATATTGTCGAAATTGAAATGTGATTTCCCCATATACAAATATGTTTGGACATAGTTTACAGATGTCTGCTGCATTGATACAATACCATACATCGAGTATTTGGTGATTTTGTCTAAAATAAATGATAAACAAATGAAAATAAACAACTGCATTTCGAGTGATGATTCACATATATATCATGACTGTAACAAAACATCTTCATACATGTCGATGGAAAAACAATCATCACCGAAAGTTATGATGTGAAGAATAACCTGTTTACTGCAATACATGGTAATGCTTTAATCAAAGAATACTGTAGTCAGTATGATTCATTGAGTTATTTCACTTTTAATGGAACGTGTTTTGTAGGTACTTTTGGCAAGAATTAGAAGAAAAATTATTTTTTCGCAAAGATCATGTGTAAGCTCGAGCCGTTTTTATAATGGTAGCTACGCGCCCTGTTTGCATGTGTTGTTGACGCGGCATGGATGCCTTGTAACATCACTATTTTATTATGATTCACAAACACATGCCCATGATATGGTCGGAATCGTGCCAAGGATTAGCAGATATTTATCATGAAAAACAAGTTTTTATGTAGGTGGCTTTACAAAGGCCCTATAGGTTCGATCACAATACATTTCGTTTACAGCTTCTCTTTTCTTAACATGCTCACGTCAAAACTGATTTAAATTCTAATCACTTACAGATTAAAGAGATAACACAATGAATAGTATGCCAAATTATCGTTACCATGACAACCCTGTGAGAGTAATGCAGATGATGCTGTCGGCCGTAAGAAATTTGGATAAGTTTGGCTTCATCGCTATCAATAAACACTGGGTATCTATACAATTATATGTGTGATCATATGTATGTGATAGATTATATGGTCTTTGGTGTAATGGAAGAGAACTTGCGTCGCTAGTTTTCTCGATAATCTGAACACATGTATGTAGCGTGAAACCAGCGAGATACCTTTAGAAGAAAGTGTTTGCCCTACCTGTAACAACGATGTCCCGTGTCTATAAAGGGATATAATGTGGGGATGAATGACATGTACTTTTATCTTGGCCCGTTTATGATGATAAATACTGCGATCTTTCATAATAATCCCTCTAGCTATCAGATTGAGGGTACGTTTTAAACATAACCGGTATTTCTATTATTGTATTTATAAAGTTCTTCGAACGTTCCCCATACGTCCGTCAGATACATCGCGTACTACCCTTCTCTCTTTTGATCTTCTCCAACGACTGTTACAAGTTCGAAGAATCCTGGTCAAAGTAGAAAAGTCTTAAGACTATTCCCTACAATTCTGTAACTTACATTGTACCCTAAATGGGTAGAGCTTCCGTTCGAAGATAGATATCAGAGTGAGTGAGTGAGTGAGTTAGGTTTTACGCCGCTTTTAGCAATATTCCAGCAATATCACGGCGGGGACACCAGAAATGAGCTTCACACAATGTACCCATGTTGGGATTTGAACCCGGGTCTTCGGCGTGACGAGCGAACGCTTTAACCACTAGGCTACCCACCGCCCCTGGAATATCAGAAGGACAGCGATACAGTTATTTCCAATGTTGTAGAAAGCACTCCACTTACCTAGGAAAACACTGAGATATCCTGTTCATGTCGGAATGATATTTTCAGCCCTGTCAGATCTGAACTTGAACATGCGAGGTCTGCGTCTGTGTCAGACTAAAGGCCTACAAGATGTTTAAGCAACACTGGGGAGTAATAGCCATAGATCTTCTCAAACAAAGGGAATATATATTTTGTGAGAAATTTACAGCAATGCGACATCACAATTTCTTACGTGATATTTACTTGCAATCTGAGTTATGGATCGTAAATTTTAAACAGGACACTATAGACGAATTTCACAAAGGCACGGAGATCCAACATGCCTATAATATACTCAGAGAACGCACCCGCCTGTGCTATCCGGTCATAATCGCTACACGATAAAAACAATATTTCATTTCATGTCTCACAGAATATATATAATTTGATATGGCATTGTTTGTTATCGTATACTTTTGCGTTAGTGAAACAAATGTGGACAACTTTAAGTTTATGTATGGCGTTATTTCAGCAAAGGCTGAGCAGATGGAGAAATAACATTGTTCAGGCACTGTGAGACTATTAAGGAAGGTCACATGCAGTGCAATAATATTCCAATTATGTACTGCCACAAAATATTTTACAGTAGTGATCGCGAAGCTGAACAGACTTAAAGAAATTACGACTTTGTTCGTGTAGGATATTTGGCTGTGCTCCAAGAGAGACAAAGTGCTATTCTATTGGGACAGCTAGGGACACTTGCGAGGACAAAGGGGCAACGCATCGCCCTTTGTTCACCACTGAACCTTTTAATCCCTCGAAACATGCACCACAAGATTTTGCCAACACCACAGACAAGGCGTAACTGATACTGATAGCAAGAACGAGTGCAGCTTGATAAGGCGTGTGAGCTTGCATAATACTGCTTTCGGAGCTCTTTTGGTTTGGTGATAAAGATTTTGAGGTCATGTGAACGTTGATTCCAAACGTACTAAAATGTGTGAAAATGAAATTACATGAACCAAGTAATTCACATGAATGAAACATATGATCATCTTGCTGTTAGTGTTAGTGAGTTTGTCTTCTTGAACACTCCATTACATGTGGTAGCAAAATGGATGAGGCAGTGAGACTCCATGTGGTTCATAGCCTGAACTCGTTCCTGATTCATAGGTACAGACACATACTTTGTTATCATGGAGTTCTACCATGGACTAAATGGATCAGCCAGTCAAACTTCATTATATGATAAATCATTACAACCTTTCGTTTATTGCACAGAGCGATGATTCCTACACCGTTTCTAATTAAAGTGACAACAAGAAGCACTGAGAAGTATTTATACATACCGTTTTGTGACAAATATCGTACGGGTTCACCTCGGGACCGAAGACCAATTTTTTTTTTATTAAGTGCATTCAGCTTTTAATCTCTAACAAGAAAAGCGTATCACCGTCAGTTATATATTTTTTAAAATATTAAGGTACAATTGTTGGCAAAATCTGGTCTAAAAGTGATAGTAAATTTATTTCGGTACAATTTGTTCGCGCAAAATTAAGGTAATATTGACATTATTATTTTTAGCCATGAGACCAGATTATCGGTCGTTCAAGGCTGGGAAGGTGAAGCTCAACATCAAGAAACACGTGACCCGACTGTCCTGGGATGCAGCTCTGCGTGTGTGTCAGTCTGAAGGAGGTATGCTCGTCAAGATTGACACCAAAGAAAAGGAGGCCGTCATCAAGGAGAACATTAAAATTGAAAGAAAGTTTGGCAAGCCAGGTATGTCAAAGGTTGTGTTAACTTATCGCTGGGAGACTATGTAATTGAAAGTAGATCTCATCTGTTGCAGTTATTGTTCTTTTAATGCCCAGCTACATTTGTGAATAATCACCCGGAGGAGGTCATGCGAACCCTGTTGGAGGTGAGGTGAGGTGAGGTGAGGTGAGGTGAAATTGGGTTTAACGTCGTGCTTGAGAATATTTCGCTCATATGACAACGTGCATGCGTGTGTATGTGTATGTGCGGCTGTTTGTACTAGCCCAGACTTAAGCTGGTTTTATAGTGCCAACAAGTACCATATTTTAACATCTTTTGGTATGACACGGCCGGGGATCGAACCCGCGACCTTCCGCTCTCCACTACACCACGGAGGCGGTCTGAACCTAGTTGGAGTCCATACCAGTAGCAAAGGTACTGTAAGTCTCCATGGTCCCCAGTATAGTCATCTATTGGATATATTTATCATGTATTGGTACCTACGGTGGTATATTTTCATAGTTACATGCTGTTTTGGCAGTTGTTGCAGTCTAGATATTTACATGTAATTTGTTCACATGTTTTCATAGTCTGAAGAGAGAATTGCGGAGTGTTAGACGAGAGGGTCACCAGTACCAGGTTGTTTTAATCACTATGATATTAGAAACTTTCGGAGTGTATGCTTGCTCCTTCATCAGGTGATCTATCTATTCACAATGAAACAGTTGGTATCCATAAATCTTGCTTTTCTTGCATTCCGCCTCAAAATGCCCTTCAAAGATTTGACTATGAAATTAATTTTCGTATTTGCTTACAAACAACGTATAATATAAATGCATATAAATGACAATACACGTTTGCAGATTATCTGTGGTTGGGCCTCAGGTATTTCAAGGAAACAGACAAGTTTCTGTGGACTGACAAGACGCCCTTAGTGCACGACAATTGGGGCACTGGAGAACCAAGTCATTCCTATAAGAGATTTGATGGCACAGTTGTCAGGGAGGACTGTGTGGCACTGGCAGGTCACTTCTTTCTCGGCACCTACTGGAACGACATTCCATGTGGTAGAAAATATGGCTTCATATGTGAAGTCTAGTGATAGATACAGACTATTTAGAGTCTGTGAAGAGGCGCATCCCAAATGTCTGATCCTGGATTGTTCATGGATCGTGTGTGAAGTTTCCGGATGTTTTATCACCATTACATTTATTACTGGCGGTATCAATCGTCTTGCTACAAACAACGGGCAGTTAAGCACATACAAGGTAAAACGAAGATGGTTTTCCGTTAAGCATATTTTGCTAAACTGCAATGCACTCACAAAGGACTCACGAAAATATGTTTATGTTTAATA
This sequence comes from Haliotis rubra, assembly GCF_003918875.1. NCBI lineage: Eukaryota > Metazoa > Mollusca > Gastropoda > Lepetellida > Haliotidae > Haliotis > Haliotis rubra. The sequence goes on from NW_025765936.1 coordinate 1,075,142, forward strand.
TTGCTACAGCTAAGGGGAATTCGTCTTCATCATGTATTATAAATGTATTATAAATACATGAAGGTTTTGACATATTTATATGGAAGTTGTAAACTATATGAACTTTAAAATTACAAGGGATATTTCGCATTAAAAATGTCAAAACAAACAGGGGTTTTGTTGAAATTGTGCAAGTAGCCGGTGCTACTTGTAGAGCAGGATACGATCACCTTCTTGTGAATACGTGGTGTCTTTTATGTATGTTGTTCTGGTCACAATGGGGTAGCCTAGTGGTTAAAGCGTGTCATGACAAAGGTCGTGGTTCTAAGCCGAGGCCCATTTCCGGTATCCCCCGGCGTGATTTTGCTGAAACATTGCTGCGTAAACTATACTCACTCACTCACTCACTCACTCACTCATTATTACTGATGAAACGTTGAATTAAAACTCAATCACCTGTTAGACAGTTTGAATTTTGAATTAGTCACCATTGGGTCTTTGCTTTCGAATTCCTTGGACTGAGACTGTGTGTATGTGGCGACTTTATGGTTTGGGTTGGCAGGTTCGGATACTTTTTTATATTTAACTGCATGCGTGCTAAATTAAAATGTCGGAGCCCCGTATCTAAGTGTTGCCATTTCCTAGTAAAACAACTTTGTATAGATTGTGTGTTATTCATAATGTCGACCCGTGAAGGTCCGTGTTCGAATTCAGTAACTTAGAAATCTTCAGTAACCAATGCTTGCTTTAAGAGGCGACTAACAGGATCGGGTGGTCAGGATCACTGACCTGGTTGACACGTCATTATCTTACCTCATTGATTTAGCCAATCAATGTACCCTGCTTACAAGCGAGTAACATTTTCTATGTTACCCGCTGGAAATGCCGAACTGTGGGAATTTGTGTGGTACTTCGTGTCAGTAGTGTTTGGGCTGTTGCCTAACTCCGGTACTCTTTATTATGATCTAATACCCGTGCTTCAAAAAGTTCAAAATTAACATTGATGTGTTCGGTAAGATAAATACGTTGTTTCTTTTGGAAACAAAAGATTTCAGCATGTCGCACCTCTCATATGGAACTCTCTACCGCTCCAAATCAAACTCTATTAAGAATGCCCTAAGGACATTCTCTTTTTACTAAAGCCTACAATTAACATTTTCCCTTATCAAACGTGCAAGGAAGGCTTGTGGGATGTCACGCCAGATTCTCTCAAGTTCTGTTGCAAGGTCAAGGACGTTATCTGGCGGATGTGGAAGACGGCGTAGACGTCTATCCATCCCGTCCCAAACATGCTCTATCGGGGAGAGATCCGGTGAATTTGCAGGCCAAGGCAGTAAGTCAACGTTGTGGTGTTGCAAGAAATCCATAGCAAACCTTGCCGTATGAGGGCGGGCATTGTCCTGTTGGAATGTTAACCCAGGGCCATGACGTTGCAGAAAAGAAATTGCCACAGGTCGAAGAATCTGATCCCTGTAGCCCACACCAGTTTTGTTGTCCTGAACAATCACCAAAGGAGTTCTTTGGCGTGCTGTTATTCCACCCCAAATCATCACGGAACCACCACCAAAGCGATTCCTCTCCAAGACACAGTCCTGTGCATAACGTTCTCCCATAGGCACTCTATAGGCACGTTGACGTCCATCACTATGGGAAATGTTAAACCTGGACTCATCTGTAAAAACAACATTTCTCCACTAAAACAAGGGTCTGCGGACATGATTTCGGCACCACATTCGGCGAGCTTGTCGATGACGTTGTGTCAGGAATGGTCGTATGACGGGACGTCGTGGTCTGATCCTGTGATGACTTAAACGTTGTCGAACTGTGTTGGGGTGGATACGGTGAAGTCCTGGGATGGTTCGGGCAGTCATCACTGCAGTCTGAAACCTGTGGCGAAGATGGGTCACACTTATCCATCTGTCCTGTCTTGGCGTTGTTACACGTTGACGTCCAGAACGTGGCCGATCGATGACGTCATTTGTGTTCTGGTAGCGTCTCACCAGTGGGCAGGGCAGGGGTTGAGCTTTCCAAAGTGACAGTATTGTGTGGCATTCATTTGCTCGGTTTCTCTTTCCCGGAATGCACGTGCAACAACGTATTGCACGTCTCAAGGACGAACCCACTGACATCACGGAACGTGGAACGTGCATGCATGTTGGATACATGTCACTAATCTCTGAGTTTAAATCCTTATGTGTCTACACAGGTTTGATAAAGTTAGATTTTAAATTTTTGTATGCACAGTTTCTTTATGTGCCTAGTATAGATGTGAGCAGTATAATGTACGTAGATGTGACCAGTATGATCTACGTAGATGTGAGCAGTATAATGTACGTAGATGTGAGCAGTATTATTTACGTAGATGTGACCAGTATGATCTACGTACATGTGAGCGGTATAATCTACGTAGATGTGAGCAGTATGATCTACGTAGATGTGACCAGTATAATCTACGTAGATGTGAGCAGTATGATCTACGTAGATGTGAGCAGTATGATCTACGTAGATGTGACCAGTATAATCTACGTAGATGTGAGCAGTATGATCTACGTAGATGTGAGCAGTATGATCTACGTAGATGTGAGCAGTATATATCTACGTAGATGTGGGCAGTATGATCTACGTAGATGTGAGCAGTATGATCTACGTAGATGTGAGCAGTATGATCTACGTAGATGTGAGCAGTATGATCTACGTAGATGTGAGCAGTATGATCTACGTAGTATGATGTGATGTGACAGTATGATCTACGTAGATGTGACCAGTATGATCTACGTAGATGTGATGATCTACGTAGATGTGAGCAGTATGATCTACGTAGATGTGACCAGACTAGTGTGAGCAGTATGATCTACGTAGATGTGACAGTATGATCTACGTAGATGTGACTAGTATGATCTACGTAGATGTGACCAGTATGATCTACGTAGATGTGACCAGTATGATCTACGTAGATGTGAGCAGTATGATCTACGTAGATGTGACCAGTATGATCTACGTAGATGTGACCAGTATGATCTACGTAGATGTGACTAGTATGATCTACGTAGATGTGAGCAGTATGATCTACGTAGATGTGACCAGTATGATCTACGTAGATGTGACCAGTATGATCTACGTAGATGTGAGCAGTATGATCTACGTAGATGTGAGCAGTATGATCTACGTAGATGTGAGCAGTATGATCTACGTAGATGTGAGCAGTATGATCTACGTAGATGTGACTAGTATGATCTACGTAGATGTGACCAGTATGATCTACGTAGATGTGAGCAGTATGATCTACGTAGATGTGACTAGTATGATCTACGTAGATGTGACCAGTATGATCTACGTAGATGTGAGCAGTATGATCTACGTAGATGTGAGCAGTATGATCTACGTAGATGTGACTAGTATGATCTACGTAGATGTGAGCAGTATGATCTACGTAGATGTGATGATCTACGTAGATGTGAGTATGATCTAGTATGATCTACGTAGATGTGACCAGCATGATCTACGTAGATGTGACTAGTATGATCTACGTAGATGTGAGCAGTATGATCTACGTAGATGTGACCAGTATGATCTACGTAGATGTGAGCAGTATGATCTACGTAGATGTGACCAGTATGATCTACGTAGATGAGAGCAGTATGATCTACGTAGATGTGACCAGTATGATCTACGTAGATGTGACTAGTATGATCTACGTAGATGTGAGCAGTATGATCTACGTAGATGTGAGCAGTATGATCTACGTAGATGTGAGCAGTATGATCTACGTAGATGTGAGGCAGTATGATCTACGTAGATGTGACTAGTATGATCTACGTAGATGTGACTAGTATGATCTACGTAGATGTGACCAGTATGATCTACGTAGATGTGAGCAGTATGATCTACGTAGATGTGACTAGTATGATCTACGTAGATGTGACTAGTATGATCTACGTAGATGTGATCTACGTAGATGTGACTAGTATGATCTACGTAGATGTGAGCAGTATGATCTACGTAGATGTGAGCAGTATGATCTACGTAGATGTGAGCAGTATGATCTACGTAGATGTGACTAGTATGATCTACGTAGATGTGACTAGTATGATCTACGTAGATGTGAGCAGTATGATCTACGTAGATGTGAGCAGTATGATCTACGTAGATGTGAGCAGTATGATCTACGTAGATGTGAGCAGTATGATCTACGTAGATGTGACCAGTATGATCTACGTAGATGTGAGTATGATCTACGTAGATGTGACCAGTATGATCTACGTAGATGTGATGATCTACGTAGATGTATGATCTACGTAGATGTGAGCAGTATGATCTACGTAGATGTGACAGTATGATCTACGTAGATGTGACTAGTATGATCTACGTAGATGTGAGCAGTATGATCTACGTAGATGTGACTAGTATGATCTACGTAGATGTGACCAGTATGATCTACGTAGATGTGAGCAGTATGATCTACGTAGATGTGAGCAGTATGATCTACGTAGATGTGAGCAGTATGATCTACGTAGATGTGACCAGTATGATCTACGTAGATGTGAGCAGTATGATCTACGTAGATGTGAGCAGTATGATCTACGTAGATGTGACTAGTATGATCTACGTAGATGTGACCAGTATGATCTACGTAGATGTGACCAGTATGATCTACGTAGATGTGACTAGTATGATCTACGTAGATGTGACTAGTATGATCTACGTAGATGTGAGCAGTATGATCTACGTAGATGTGACCAGTATGATCTACGTAGATGTGACCAGTATGATCTACGTAGATGTGAGCAGTATGATCTACGTAGATGTGAGCAGTATGATCTACGTAGATGTGACTAGTATGATCTACGTAGATGTGACTAGTATGATCTACGTAGATGTGAGCAGTATGATCTACGTAGATGTGACCAGTATGATCTACGTAGATGTGATGATCTACATGATCTACGTAGTATGATCTACGTAGATGTGACTAGTATGATCTACGTAGATGTGACTAGTATGATCTACGTAGATGTGAGCAGTATGATCTACGTAGATGTGACTAGTATGATCTACGTAGATGTGAGGATCTACGTAGATGTGATCAGTATGATCTACGTAGATGTGAGCAGTATGATCTACGTAGATGTGACTAGTATGATCTACGTAGATGTGAGATCTACGTAGATGTAGTGGCCAGTATGATCTACGTAGATGTGAGCAGTATGATCTACGTAGATGTGAGCAGTATGATCTACGTAGATGTGAGCAGTATGATCTGCGTAGATCTGACGTAGACGTAGATGAGACAGTATGATCTACGTAGATGTGACCAGTATGATCTACGTAGATGTGAGAGATCAGTATGATCTATGATCTACGTAGATGTGACGCAGTATGATCTACGTAGATGTGAGCAGTATGATCTACGTAGATGTGAGCAGTATGATCTACGTAGATGTGACTAGTATGATCTACGTAGATGTGACCAGTATGATCTACGTAGATGTGAGCAGTATGATCTACGTAGATGTGAGCAGTATGATCTACGTAGATGTGACTAGTATGATCTACGTAGATGTGACTAGTATGATCTACGTAGATGTGAGCAGTATGATCTACGTAGATGTGAGCAGTATGATCTACGTAGATGTGAGCAGTATGATCTACGTAGATGTGACTAGTATGATCTGCGTAGATGTGACTAGTATGATCTACGTAGATGTGAGCAGTATGATCTACGTAGATGTGACCAGTATGATCTACGTAGATGTGACCAGTATGATCTACGTAGATGTGAGCAGTATGATCTACGTAGATGTGACTAGTATGATCTACGTAGATGTGACTAGTATGATCTACGTAGATGTGAGCTAGTATGATCTACGTAGATGTGACTAGTATGATCTACGTAGATGTGACTAGTATGATCTACGTAGATGTGAGCAGTATGATCTACGTAGATGTGACTAGTATGATCTACGTAGATGTGAGCAGTATGATCTACGTAGATGTGAGCAGTATGATCTACGTAGATGTGACCAGTATGATCTACGTAGATGTGACTAGTATGATCTACGTAGATGTGAGCAGTATGATCTACGTAGATGTGAGCAGTATGATCTACGTAGATGTGAGCAGTATGATCTACGTAGATGTGACTAGTATGATCTACGTAGATGATCTACGTAGTATGATCTACGTAGATGTGAGCAGTATGATCTACGTAGATGTGAGCAGTATGATCTACGTAGATGTGACTAGTATGATCTACGTAGATGTGAGCAGTATGATCTACGTAGATGTGAGCAGTATGATCTACGTAGATGTGAGCAGTATGATCTACGTAGATGTGAGCAGTATGATCTACGTAGATGTGAGCAGTATGATCTACGTAGATGTGAGCAGTATGATCTACGTAGATGTGACTAGTATGATCTACGTAGATGTGAGCAGTATGATCTACGTAGATGTGAGCAGTATGATCTACGTAGATGTGAGCAGTATAGATCTACGTAGATGTGACTAGTATGATCTACGTGTGAGTGTGATCTACGTAGATGTGAGCAGTATGATCTACGTAGATGTGAGCAGTATGATCTACGTAGATGTGAGCAGTATGATCTACGTAGATGTGATGATCTACGTAGATGTGAGCAGTATGATCTACGTTGATGTGAGCAGTATGATCTACGTAGATGTGAGCAGTATGATCTACGTAGATGTGACCAGTATGATCTACGTAGATGTGAGCAGTATGATCTACGTAGATGTGAGCAGTATGATCTACGTAGATGTGAGCAGTATGATCTACGTAGATGTGATGATCTACGTATGATCTACGTAGATGTGAGCAGTATGATCTACGTAGATGTGAGCAGTATGATCTACGTAGATGTGACCAGTATGATCTACGTAGATGTGAGCAGTATGATCTACGTAGATGTGAGCAGTATGATCTACGTAGATGTGACTAGTATGATCTACGTAGATGTGACTAGTATGATCTACGTAGATGTGAGCAGTATGATCTACGTAGATGTGAGCAGCATGATCTACGTAGACGTAGATGTGAGCAGTATGATCTACGTAGATGTGAGCAGTATGATCTACGTAGATGTGACTAGTATGATCTACGTAGATGTGACCAGTATGATCTACGTAGATGTGACCAGTATGATCTGTGACGTATGATCTACGTAGATGTGAGTATGATCTACGTAGATGTGATTCACGTATGATCTACGTAGATGTGAGCAGCAGTATGATCTACGTAGATGTGAGCAGTATGATCTACGTAGATGTGACCAGTATGATCTACGTAGATGTGACTAGTATGATCTACGTAGATGTGACTAGTATGATCTACGTAGATGTGACCAGTATGATCTACGTAGATGTGACCAGTATGATCTACGTAGATGTGAGCAGTATGATCTACGTAGATGTGAGCAGTGATCTACGTAGATGTGGATGATCTACGTAGATGTGACCAGTATGATCTACGTAGATGTGAGCTAGTATGATCTACGTAGATGTGAGCAAGTATGATCTACGTAGATGTGAGCAGTATGATCTACGTAGATGTGACGTATGATGATCTACGTAGATGTGAGCAGTATGATCTACGTAGATGTGAGCGATCTATGATCTACGTAGATGTGAGCTAGTATGATCTACGTAGATGTGAGCAGTATGATCTACGTAGATGTGATCTACGTAGATGTAGTATGATCTACGTATGATGATGTAGAGTGACAGTATGATCTACGTAGATGTGACTAGTATGATCTACGTAGATGTGAGCAGTATGATCTACGTAGATGTGAGCAGTATGATCTACGTAGATGTGAGCAGTATGATCTACGTAGATGTGACTAGTATGATCTACGTAGATGTGAGCAGTATGATCTACGTAGATGTGAGCAGTATGATCTACGTAGATGTGAGCAGTATGATCTACGTAGATGTGAGCAGTATGATCTACGTAGATGTGAGCCAGTATGATCTACGTAGATGTGACCAGTATGATCTACGTAGATGTGAGCAGCATGATCTACGTAGATGTGAGCAGTATGATCTACGTAGATGTGAGCAGTATGATCTACGTAGATGTGAGCATGATCTACGTAGATGTGAGCTAGTAGATGTGACAGTGATCTACGTAGATGTGAGCAGTATGATCTACGTAGATGTGAGCAGTATGATCTACGTAGATGTGAGCAGTATGATCTACGTAGATGTGAGCAGTATGATCTACGTAGATGTGAGAGCAGTATGATCTACGTAGATGTGAGCAGTATGATCTACGTAGATGTGACTAGTATGATCTACGTAGATGTGAGCAGTATGATCTACGTAGATGTGACTAGTATGATCTACGTAGATGTGAGCAGTATGATCTACGTAGATGTGAGCAGTATGATCTACGTAGATGTGAGCAGTATGATCTACGTAGATGTGAGCAGTATGATCTACGTAGATGTGAGCAGTATGATCTACGTAGATGTGAGCAGTATGATCTACGTAGATGTGAGCAGTATGATCTACGTAGATGTGAGCAGTATGATCTACGTAGATGTGAGCAGCATGATCTACGTAGATGTGAGCAGAGCCAGATCTACGTAGATGTGAGCAGTATGATCTACGTAGATGTGAGCAGTATGATCTACGTAGATGTGAGCAGTATGATCTACGTAGATGTGAGCAGTATGATCTACGTAGATGTGAGCAGTATGATCTACGTAGATGTGAGATCTACGTAGATGTGATATGATCTACGTAGATGTGAGCAGTATGATCTATGATCTACGTAGATGTGAGCAGTATGATCTACGTAGATGTGAGCAGTATGATCTACGTAGATGTGAGCAGTATGATCTACGTAGATGTGAGCAGTATGATCTACGTAGATGTGAGCAGTATGATCTACGTAGATGTGAGCAGTATGATCTACGTAGATGTGAGATGTGAGAGTATGATCTACGTAGATGTGAGCAGTATGATCTACGTAGATGTGAGCAGTATGATCTACGTAGATGTGAGCAGTATGATCTACGTAGATGTGAGCAGTATGATCTACGTAGATGTGAGCAGCATGATCTACGTAGATGTGAGCAGTATGATCTACGTAGATGTGAGCAGTATGATCTACGTAGATGTGATGATATGATCTACGTAGATGTGACGTAGATGTGAGAGCATGATCTACGTAGATGTGATCTATGTCTACGTAGATGTGAGCAGTATGATCTACGTAGATGTGAGCAGTATGATCTACGTAGATGTGATGATCTACGTAGATGTGAGCAGTATGATCTACGTAGATGTGAGCAGTATGATCTACGTAGATGTGAGCAGTATGATCTACGTAGATGTGAGCAGTATGATCTACGTAGATGTGAGCAATTATGATCTACGTATGATGTGACTAGATATGATCTACGTAGATGTGACTAGTATGATCTACGTAGATGTGACTAGTATGATCTACGTAGATGTGAGCAGTATGATCTACGTAGATGTGACTAGTATGATCTACGTAGATGTGAGCAGTATGATCTACGTAGATGTGAGCAGTATGATCTACGTAGATGTGAGCAGTATGATCTACGTAGATGTGAGCAGTATGATCTACGTAGATGTGAGCAGTATGATCTACGTAGATGTGACTAGTATGATCTACGTAGATGTGAGCAGTATGATCTACGTAGATGTGATCTACGCATGTATGATCTACGTAGATGTGAGCAGTATGATCTACGTAGATGTGAGCAGTATGATCTACGTAGATGTGATCTACGTAGATGTGAGCAGCAGTATGATCTACGTAGATGTGAGCAGTATGATCTACGTAGATGTGAGCAGTAGCAGTATATGATCTACGTAGATGTGAGCAGTATGATCTACGTAGATGTGAGCAGTATGATCTACGTAGATGTGAGCAGTATGATCTACGTAGATGTGAGCAGTATGATCTACGTAGATGTGAGCAGTATGATCTACGTAGATGTGAGCAGTATAATCTACGTAGATGTGAGCAGTATAATCTACGTAGATGTGAGCAGTATAATCTACGTAGATGTGAGCAGTATGATCTACGTAGATGTGAGCAGTATGATCTACGTAGATGTGAGCAGTATGATCTACGTAGATGTGAGCAGTATGATCTACGTAGATGTGAGCAGTATAATCTACGTAGATGTGAGCAGTATAATCTACGTAGATGTGAGCAGTATGATCTACGTAGATGTGAGCAGTATGATCTACGTAGATGTGAGCAGTATGATCTACGTAGATGTGAGCAGTATGATCTACGTAGATGTGAGCAGTATAATCTACGTAGATGTGAGCAGTATAATCTACATAGATGTGAGCAGTATGATCTACGTAGATGTGAGCAGTATAATCTACGTAGATCTACGTAATCTGCGCAAATGATCAGAGGTGATAGGAGTACACAGTAAAGTAATTCAGTTTTAATTCAATTTTCCGTTCAGCATATAGCCGTCATATGTTGACGAGAATACATTGCGTTATTCACACAAATGGTAAACCACGCCCTGCTCTAACCTATAGGGGACGGTGGGTTGATACGACATTACTTATGTCTCTTCTCATTAGTTCCCGGAGTTTAATGTATAGATGTTGTTGTGTTTTCTTTCATGTCATTTGGCCAACACAGGACACAGCATCAACCAGCCTTCATCGTTTATTACCAGCCGACCACTACAGGGATACAGACGGGAGCGCGCCCCACGCATGAACTGCACGTGATCTTACGGCATACGGGGTGGCCAGGTTGCTACAAGAAACAATATGGTTGACAGCAGATATAAAACAAACAAAACTGTAATCACTGGATTGTCTGGTCCAGACTCGATTATTTACAGACCGCCGCCATATAGCTGGATTATTGCTGAGTGCGGCGTAAAACTAAACATCTCACTCACTCACTTCACATATGAAGCCCCTAGTTTTACTACAAGTAAGGTCGTTCCAGTGATTGCCAATAAACACTAGACCCACGAGTGCGACACAATCTTCCACGACTGTTGGGCCACCCGATTCGTGGAAACTGTAGCTTGGTTCCCCGATATGCCAGTTTTCGTACTCTAAGGGAGTTTTGTCTGTCCACAGATGCTTGCCCTGTATCTTGAAATATCTGAGGCCAATCCAAAGACAAACTGCAAAAGAAACGTGCATGGACATTCATATGCAACACAAATCCTTGATGCCACAGTAAGCAGCATATGAAATAAGTGGGCGTAAATAATTTCTTAAGCCCCTGTCAGACTTTTGCGTATATCAAGTGCTTGTGAGTTCCTTATAAAACATTTTCAGTACGCAGCCGTGCGCTCAAAGTTGCTAATATTTTCGATTACTTTGACTTATGTGTGACGCACATATAGCGTATAAATAACGAATTCAGCGCATCCATTGCGTATGGGTTGCGTAACAATATATTTCTTACTGCAAATATCTGTATATGCAGTGCGCATGCCGAGCGTATTCCGGACCACCCAACTTGTGCCGACCGCATACCTGGCGCACTTCCGACGAATGTCAAGCGTATTCCGAGCCTATTCCCAATATATTAAAAAGGCGGCTGCTTCTCGCTGTTTTCATTACCAGATTCATTACCAGATTCTATAAATTCCATGGATGACAGCAGCCATGTGGTCTCACCGGTTCCGGCTTGGATCTGCGTTCTTCGGGAGGTCTGTTCACCCTGGAGCCTAGAGGAGCCATCCTATTTATACCAAATCTCAAGTGTACAGTCTGTGTGTTTGTCATATGTTACACATAAGTACAGTGCGCTGCCCGATCGCAGGACAAACGGTACTAATTCGTGCAAAATATCGGCATTCGCTATGAGTTCATTCAGCGTGCCTTGTATCTGCGCTGCAAGTAAGCTATGTATATATCCAATACACGCGGCTCATAGCTCGTTCCGGGAGATCAGCGTATTACCGCGTATGAACCGCTTATCACCCACGAACTCCTGACGTACTCGTACTTCGCTCGACCGATGCGGGATTGATGCACTGCACATTTATGTCTTATGACCTGCGTATCAGGCGTACTGGGCCGTACACAAAACGATATGAGGTGCGTATTGTGCGTACGACTGTATATGAAAGAAAGGTCAATAAGGAATTAGGATACGCAGAGGGAGTGAGCAAGTAAGTTAAAATTTAATTAAACGTCTCATCGGTAATATTTCAACCATATATTGACGAGAAAAAATTTGGTTTAACTTTAAGAAATATCTGTCACAAAGGACAGTGAAACTTTAGCAAGTTATTACGATGTGAGTCTAAAAACTAACCATTTCAAATGACAAAAGACTTTACTCAACACAAAGATCAATATTACATGTAATGTCAATAAAATACGAGCTATAGACCACCAGTCACCAAAGCTAGACCACTACTGGGGAGAATACGCAGAAGTGTGACAGGGCCTATAGTGATAAAAACATCAGGCAACATTCTTCAGAAATAGGAGGTACTTTCGTCTGACGCTCTGCAATTCGCCCTACAGATTTACAGGGTACGTTAGGGAAATGTGTCATTTCTGGCTTTATTCTGACATGAAGTTGACACAAGGCGATGAAGAATGTTGTTCAAGTTGGTGTCCCTCCAACTCGCTCACTCACTCCTTCACAAATATCATGAACTGAGGCTGGAGAATTGGTGACAAGCTTATATTCCAGTTCTGATTCCAAATTGCGCGACCGCCATATATGACTTTACTAGACCGGACCACGTGTACAGCCATTCTTTGCTGTCACAGCTGTTGACAGTCGTAATTGTTGGCTAATTTGGGGATGGATTAGATCGGAAATTTGTTATTCCTGCAAGGATTATCGGTTCCTCACTGTCAACTGACAACCATGAGACCATTCAAACAGGTATGAAACGTTGTATGTCGTCGGAAGTACTAAGGTCTCGCGAAGTGCCGTGACCTACTTTCGGGCCTTATAGAATGCTAGGAACTTATATTCATACCCACAATCCCCTTCGCTGAGTAGAATAGGGGATAACCAAAAGTTATTTCTGTCACTTGGTACTTGTTAGCATTTAATCACCATCAAACATTCCTGAATTCAGGTGGGTTCACTCTCAGCCTTGCACTATGGCTAGGTGAGAGATGCGAGCTAGGTAATTAGCATTAGCCACTCAAGCGTGAGCCTTTGTTCAAGGGCTATAGTCTGTACCTATGTATTGACATGTTAACATTTTTCGTCACTACTTTGTATAATTTTCATAATGCCATACATCTTTTGCTTAAAGCATGTATTTGTTTACATTTGCTGAACCTCTTTCATTATTATATACCATATCACTATGGAACTGTGCATTTCCTACAATGGCATTTTAAGTAAATTCCAGTCAGGTTATTCTGCTAGTCAATCTACTACATCTCAACTCATAGAAATTTAGCATAATATATACTGAGACGTAGATAATTGCCACCTTTAATGTATGGTATTTTGTGATATTTCAAATGATTTTGACGGGGTTTGGCATAAAGGTTTATTGCACAAATTAGAAAAATTATGGTGTTCGTGGAAACGTACTTTAATGGTTAACTAACTATCTATCTGATAGACAACAGCGTGTCTCCGTTAATGGAACATTATCAAAAGAACTAAATGTTACTGCAGGGGTTCCTCAAGGATATGTCTTTGGTCCATTTTTGTTCCTTGTATATATCAATGCTTTACCTGATTTTTTTATGAATATCACAAGAATGTTTGCCGATGACACGTCAATCGGTGTTGCGGGAAAAGATGTAAAATCGACAGAAGCTACTGCCAACTATGATTTAGCCCAATTGAATAAATGGGCAGAAAACTTGATCCTCAAAAATGAACATTTGGAGCGGGTATATCAACATGAACATCTTGGTCTTATCTTATCGGACAATACAAAGTGGTCACTAATCTCACTAACTGAACATTTTGTTGATACAGATTATGGCTAAGTGCTATCAAAACACTAACCCTAGTCAGCCAAATCCCACTCTGGCTATGTGAGAGACCTCTTTTGAGAGAATCTGGCTAAGTGAGAGGACACCTCCAGGTGTTCATGGAAAAAGTGCGACTATCCTGTCACACCTATAACATATGCTACAAACACATGCAAAGGCAGGTCAAATGCTGTCCTGAACGAACACGGAAACACTGAATAAACAACTATGAGTAAGTGTTTGATGACGATCTTTAAAAAGTGAGCGAGTAAGTTAAGACCGATAGTCAAAATGACAGTATTTCATGTCGACCAAGAGGTACTCATTTCTATTAGACTATATAAATATGGACAGCAAAATAACTTGAATATTTCAAACTACAGATATTCAAAACCAGTATGTAACTATATACAAATAAAACTACATGTATACTAACGGATAAAAGTAACTGTGCATAACATAAACGTTATTGGAGTGAGTGAGTGAGTTCAGTTTTACGCCGCTTTTAGCAATATTCCAGCTATATCACGGCGGCGGACACCAGAAATGGGCTTCACACATTATACCCATGTGGGGAATCGAACCTGGCGAACGCTTTAACCACTAGGCTATCCCACCGCCCCTGACGTTATTCGAAAAGTAGCAAAGCACTTTGCATGGAATTTGATGTCACGTATCACGCGAGGCACGTGCACTTTGTGTACAATGACCTTTCTCATTTTTTTGCATGCTTTTTGACACCTAAAGTTCACACACCTGATATTGAAAATGGAAGAACGTTTGGTTATTTTCTAGCAGCTAGATGTTGTGGAAAACATGTTAATTTCAACCTAAACTGCGCGTACGTCATGCGTCCCCGCGCCGTGGGTATGCTTGAGACTGGACCCCTCTAAGGATATCGATTCCAGACTGCTAGATTCACTGCTCGTACCATTCCTGGCTTACGTCCAATCAGTTCCTGGATTTTACCGAACCGACTGAGGGAGCACAACATCCGGCCCCGACGGCCTGCAATATGTCCAGTTTTGCTTCAACGTCACCAACAGGCACGTCTTGCCTGGTGCAGACAACATCTACGGTACAGGAGACAAGATTTGGATGGTGTTTTGTGCACTGACAAGTCGAAAGTTCATCTGGACAGCTCAGATGGCAGGGCAAAGGTGTACAGACGGCGAAGTGAGCTGTATGGTGAAGCATTCGTCGGCAGTTTGGTGGCGAAAGCTTTATGGTATGTGGTGGCATCAGATGGTCGGACACAACCTGTCATTGTCAATGGCAGTCTGACAGGTCTGCGATACAGGGATTAGATTGTTGGGCCTCATTTGCAGCCGTCCATTCAAGGACAGAGACGTAACTTCAGAAAAGGTAATGCCCGTACACATGTCACTCGTGTTATGACAGATTTCCAGTGAGTGAGTGAGTTTAGTTTTACGCCGCTGTTAGCAATATTCCAGCAATATCACGGCGGGGGACAGCAGAAATGGGCTTCACACATTGCACCCATGTGGGGAATCGAACCCGGGTCTTCGGCGTGACGGACAGATTTCCAGAGACAGCTGAACATTCCGAGACTCTCTTGGCCAGTTGTTTATCTGGAGCTGTCCCCTATTGAGTATGCTTAGGATGAAATGGAGCGATGTTTACGTCAAGCCCAGACTCAACCATTGACGCAAGCTGAATTTAGACAAGCGTTAGTTCAGACATGGAATTATACTGAACCGCAAAAGAAACCAGCCTACCACAAATTTTGCCAGACATGTTTCTTCTGAATGTTACTACATTTTTCACTATTTACAGTTTAGCTAGACATGGTTCGTAGCCAATGTTCAAGAAAATTTGGTTTCAGATGCTGTATTTGATACAAAAAAACATGTCGTCAAAACGCACTTACTAAACTAATTATGGGAAGAGGTTTTTGTGCGTATTTCATGAAAATGACAATGCACGTGCATCCCGAGGTGTCATCCCTATAAGAAGAGCCACCGAACATGCACCGAATCATTCACTGTTTGACAGTAGCGACATGCCACGATTATCGAGGGAACAGAGGGACCAAGCTTTAGGAAGATTGAATGCTGGCCAGACTGCAAGACATGTTGCAAATCATTTCTCTGTTCATGTTCGAACAATATACCGCCTGCAGCAACGTGTCCAAGCCACTGGAAGCACAGCCGACCGTCCTCGCAGTGGAAGACCGCCTGTGACAACGTTGAGGCAAAATCGGCAGATTGTCCGTCATCACCTGCAAAATCGTTTCGCTAGGGCTATGGAAACGGCACGGACAACCATTGGCAATAACCAGAGACCAATCAGCGCCGACACAGTGCGGAGGCGTTTGAGGCAGAGAAACGTCAGATGTCACAGGCCTTACCGGGGTCCGATCCTCACTGTTCGACATTGTCATGCTCGTCTCCAGTGGGCCACACATCATCAGAATTGGCGTCACCGCGAGTGGCGAACTGTAGTCTTCTCCGACGAAAGCCGATATTGCGTCTCGGCGGCTGATGGCAGAGTGAAGGTGTGGCGACGACGCGGGGAGCGTTTTGCAGATGATTGTGTCCTGGAAAGAGACTCATGGGGAGGTCCGAGCATAATGGTGTGGAGTGCTATTGCTCTCAATCACAAACTAGGCCCTATGGTGTTCCAGAATATTGGTCGTAATAGAGGAAATGGTGTAACATCTGCCCGCTACATTGATCAATCGCTGAGACCCTTCGTCGTGCCACATTTTAGTCGTCATGGAAACCACGTCTTCCAGCATGACAGCATGCCCATACTGCCAGAGCCACTACAGACTTTCTCCGTCAACATGGCATACAAACTCTTCAGTGGCCTGCCCTCAGTCCAGACTTAAACCCGATAGAACACTTGTGGGACGAGATTCAAAGGAGGCTCTATGATGTGCGACCAAGGCCGACAACTGCAACTGAACTCTCTCAGGCATATCACCGAGTATGGGCACAAGTTCCTACAGCCTTTATCAACCGTCTCATCCACTCCATGTACAGACGATGCAACGCTGTTGTCAACGATCAAGGAGGCCATACACGTTATTGAGTTTCGGATCGCACTGTCACGCCACCTGTCGTCATTTTGACTTGTCATTGTCTGAAATTCGTCTTTAAGTATTGATTATTAAACATGTCCATTTTGAAATCTTTCCGACAATTATTATGTTATTTACATGTGTTTGAATTAAACTGATTACCAATTTCAAAAAGGGAGTGACGTTTATTTTGCGGCTCAGTATATATTCCGCAAGCTTTCTCCAATCGCTTCGTGTCCTCCAAGCATCGATCAGTTAACACTACCTTTGACATACCTGTCTTGCCCAAAAGTCCTTTAATCTGAAGTTTCTCTATGATTGCAGCCTCCTTTTCTTTGGTGTCAAACTTGACCAGCGACCCTCCTTCAGACTGACACACACCCAAAGCTGCATCCCAAGACAGTGGGGTCACGTGTCTCTTGACGTTGATCTTCACCTTCCCAGACTTGAATGACTGATAACCTGGTCTCATGGCTGTAATTGATAATGTCAGTATTACACGAAATTTGAGCGAACAAAATTTGAATTTCTAGACCAGATTTTGTCAGCAATTGAACTTTAATATTTAAAATAAATATAAATGACGCTGATACGCTTTTTTTGTGAGAGATAGTGATTGAGTTTAGTTTTACGCCGCACTCAGCAATATTCCAGCTATATGGCGGTGGACTGTAAATAATCGAGTCTGGACCAGACCGTCCAGTGATCAACAGCATGAGCATCGATCCACGCTATTGGGAACCGATGACATGTGTCAACCAAGTCAGCGAACCTGACCACCCTATCCTGTTAGTCGCCTCTTGCGACAAGCATGGGTTGCTGAAGACCAATTCTAACCTGGACCTTCACGGGTCTGTAAGAAATAAAAGGTGAATGCACATATTTAAAAAAATGGTCTTTGGTCCTGGCGTAGTATACACAATGGAACGGGATCAAGTCCTTCCCAAAGCCTTTATAAGAATCTCATTTTCGCTAGGGCAACCCATTATTTCAGCAACCACAAATCCATTTTTTTGACCCGACACCAAGGTTGCTCGAACTTCCAATTAGACATATAGATTTGCTACAATATACATGATTCACTCCGACAACAAAAACTATGGCAAAGCAAATCGTAGCAACTTTCCAAGAAATGGGCATTCGGTGCAGCAAATCGATCGCATACCACCTCCTACTGGAAAATACAAGGTTGTATAAAAAAGGGGAATCCTACTTTCCAATAGTCAACGTTTACTTTATGTTGAGTTATAGTCCAACTCACTCCAGCCTTTGTGTTTACATTTCACAATGTTTTTGGTACCATCGAACATACTCCTTCCACCAAGACTTTAAGAGGTTTTAGAAGCTGAAGTTGTAAAGTCGTCTCAGAAGTTCTTTGATCAAGGTTTCCGCATTTAAGGCCACAGCAAATCTTTTGAAACAATTTATTCTGGACATGTGTAGGACATTACAATTGTGTGAGCGAGTGACTTTGGTTTAACGCCGCTTTTAGCAATATTCCAGCAATATCACGGCGGGTGACACCAGAAATGGGCTTCACACATTGTACCCATGTGGGGAATCCAACCCGAGTCTACGGCGTGACGAGCGAACGCTTTAACCATTAGGCTACCCCACCGGATATTTCAATATTTCGGTTGTCAGGGACAGTGATTTAGTCTGATTCAGCTCAAAATTTCTATATGCACCATACGTTCCTGACAACTGACTTACGTTATGTATATTTTAATTACCAACTTTGTTTTACATAAGTCTTTCATAACCCAAAAGGAGTGGCTCAAGATATTTTTGTATATATAGCTTTTAATGCAATGTAATTTATGTACCACAATTGAGGCGAGACTATAATAAAATGTTTGGCTGAACAGCAAGCTGTACATCAATGCAATAAAACTTTCATATGTATTCTCCTTTTGAGTCGATGGTAGAACTCAAGGCTAATTTTCTGGATCAAAATCTGTATCTCCACTTATGAATCCGTACGAGTGCAGACTATCAACCATATTGTACAGTCTGAGCACCCAAACCATTCAGTTGCTACATGTAATAATGTGCAGAACGAACACACAAACAATTTGCAGTGTTGGAAAAAACGGGACTTACTTTAGAAGCTGAGGGCCCTGACTAAACTCTTAATGCACTTTGACCACTTAGTGGAAATGATTCAAGGTAGAACTCCATGGTAACAAACTGTGTATCTGTACCTATGAATCAGGTAGGAGTTCAGGCGATGAACCACATGGAGTCTGACTGCCCAATCCATTTAGCCACCACTTGTAATGGAGTGCTCAAGAAGACAAACGCACTAACACTAACAGCTTTTGGAGGAACAAATGTCACCAATGGGACGTACTTTAGAAGCTGAAGGCCATGACTAAGCTGTCATTTAATATCATATATTTGAAATTGACACATATATACATTTACTGCAGGCCATAAGCACCCATTCAACTACTGAAGCTACTGGCCAGACAAGAAATCTTCAAACTATGAGCAGGCACTGGAGCTGCGCGAAGACGATTCAATTCAAGCATAAACCAGGATGCCTACCTTTCGGCTTTGCAGTCACTGTGAGTCCTACTTGGGCACAGCGGAGATCCCACCCGATAGAATGAGAACAGTTGGATGCCCTCAACTGAGCACATGCAATCTGTGTCTTGTTGGAGGTTGATATTCCTAGGTCCTGGTTCTCGCTCCAAACACTGTGAACACCCAACAATAGTATCACCAGAGTAAGGACTGTCATGCTTCAACTTCCGTATTGTGTGTGACTGTAGTCTCTGTGCATGCGTGTGTATGTATGATACTGATCCTTTGCCCTGAAACATCGACTAATGGTTTACAGACATATATGCCATGATACAGCCCAAAACCTTTTAACAAGAACATTAATAAACGATAATGTAAATGTTTGAGATGATAAGAGATCAGAAATCATGAAACATTCATTGACAACGAATACTGTACTGTCATGAACCACTTGCTGGTGACTTCCGTTTTGCTTCTCAAGTTTCACTGATACATCTTAAAACAACTCAACATGTCCCTATTTGTTTCTTGTTTTATGAACGAGGAGACTAACACAGTAATCGTTACTGAACTATAGAATCAGTAACTTCCCTCACAAGATCTCGTCATGGTATCTAATACGAGCTCGTACATCCTCGATAATCTCTAGGGTATACGTTACGATCACTCTCCACTATACCCTGGAGGCATGCACGGCTTGGCCCGATAATTATATTACCTCCCTTTGCTGGCTCCGCATTCTCACAGTAGCCAATCAGCTAAGCCGCCGTTGCATCCGAGCTTGCCAGTGTCAACAAAGATAGCGATCACGGTCGCAAAGGTTTGTTCGCAGTGCCACTCAGATTTTTGGGAAAATACTGCAGACAAATTGACAGATCTGAAACTTTCAAAAAATATATATAAGAACTCCTTCTACCTCTTTCAGAGTACCTCTGCGTCAATTGTGTTGCCAAGTTTAAACGGTTAGATAATTTAAGAAGCGAAAGTGAGTTGTGATTGGTTCGCTCAACTTTCCAGCGTAGACCCCTGATTGGATAAAAAGCCAGTCAAAGGAGGTAATACATTCATCGGGCCAAGCTGTGGATGCATCCTGGGTATAGTGGAGAGTGATCGTAAGGTATACCCTGGAGATTATCGAGGATGGTTAGAGTAGTGCCAGTGCTAGTTTTATGAGACCTCGTCTGTAACCGTATGTACCTTGATGCCGACGTTTTGATACAACAGATGATACAAGCCCCTGTGGCTATGTTGTTTTCCGATTTATAAAAACAATCACATGCTGCCATAACCGATTTAAGTTTGTTTGTCTATTGTTAAACGTCTGACCCATATTCCAACTGTATGACGGCGGTCTGTAAATGATCGAGTCTGGACCGGGCAATCCAAAGATTGACATCATGATCATTTACCCCAAGTACTCGGAACTATTTTTTATCAAAATACGCCAACCCTGACGCTTATTCTGCTTGGTTTGTTTATAAACCCGTGAAGATCCGGGTTAGAATTGATCTTCAGTAACCCATGCTTTCGGTAAGAGGCGACTAACGGGATTGGGTGGCCAGGCTCGCTGACTAGGTTGACATCGTATCCCGATTGCGTAGATCAATGCTCATGCCGTTGATCACTAGATTGTTTGGTCCAGACTCGATTATGTAGACCGCCGTTATATAGCTGGAATATTGCTGAGAGCGGCGTAAAACTAAACTCACTCACTCACTCAAATTTTAATGTTTAAGATTCAGGGGAGCGGTGGGGTAGCCTAGTAGATAAAGCGTCTGCTCGTCACGCCGAAGATCCGGGTTCGATTCCCCACATGGGTATAATGTGCGAAGCCCATTTCTGGTGCCCCTGCCGTGATATTGCTGGAAGCGGCGTAAAACAGTACTCACTCACTCACTCACTCATTTTAAGAGTCAGAAGCAAGTGAGCAAACATTTAAACTCACATCTGCAATATTTCAGCCATATCGTTAGTACCAAAGCTTTGTATCAATAACAAAAATAACGAACGTAAACGATAGACTACGCCAGTTGTTTATTTCTTGATTAAACAAACAAAACAAAAGGAAACATACTTTCTGAAGTAAAATTTATGAATATCACGAGATAATCGCTGACGCAAGCGAGATCAATTGATTGACCGATTATTCGATCAGTCTCTCCAGCACTACTTCTCAATACCATTCAAGGACTTCCATGAAGCCATGCTTGTAACACCCGTGAAGATCCGGGTTAGAATTGGTCTCCAGCAACTCATGCTTGTAAGAGCGACTATCGGTATCGGGTGGTCAGGCTCGATGACTAGGTTGGCAGTAACTCGACACATGCCATCGTATCTCAATTGCGCAGATCGATGCTCATGCTGTTGATCACTGGATTGTCTGGTCCAGACTCGATTATTTACAGACCGCCGCCATATAGCTGGAATATTGCTGAGTGCGGCGTAAACCTAAACTCATTCATCCATGTCAGCCAGCTGTGACGATCCTGCACATGTTGCTGGAGGTCAGTGAGGTCGCACGATTCACAATTTCCAATCTGTATGTGCAATACTAGAAACATCCATAATTGTACTAGGGTCTACATATATCCAGGAACTTTCAGTACATATCGTCAAATTAACATTACAAAGAAAACAAAATTGTGTTGCCTTATTTGAAATTCTTAATAAGGGTGAGTGAGTGTTGTTTTACGCCGCTTTGAGCAATATTCCAACAATAGGGAACACCAGTGGGCTTCACCCATTGTACCCATGTGGGGAATCGAACCCGGGTCTACGGCGTGAAGATCGAACGCTTTAACCACTACACTACCATACCAACCCCTAAATCATGATAGGGCTAACCTTGTTTGGGGACCTTTTTTGTGATTGCTTATTAAAGAAAACATTCCCATTTGCAATCTTTAAAACGCATTTAGAATATACTTTTGGAAACAAAAAATTAGGAGATTTGCTATTAACGTTAAGATATTTGTTCAATAAATCATCATTATAATTAGCTAAAAAAGCTTAAGATGGTTTCAAACCAGACAAAAGACAGAACAAACAGAAAAGTGAGGTTTATTGCCATAAACAGAATATTGCGATAAACGACAAACAACTTGATACTTCTTGGCTTATCTGTAATACATTTTGGAGAGTAAAATATTTCCCAAATAGAAATCGTCACACAGATTAGAGGCACCCGCGGATGATGCTATACTGACAGCCGCCAACACCGTATGGATTCTCTCATGAAATTGCAAATCGCTAAATTCACCAGAAGATGTTATTAAAGGAAACTGGCTAAAGTTCCATACGGTGGCCTCTGAAGAATGCCAATAGTTATCTGAGTATTAAGAATTTTAAAAGCATATAAATATTTATCCCTTGTACAGCTTCCAGGAATGGAACACTAAACCACTTTCATATATATTTTCCACGGGTAACCAATATAGTCACCAACATGCATCTACCCAAGACACTGATTCACCCACATGCATACAACCAAGTCACCGAGTCACCAACATACATCCAGCCAGCAAAGTCACCGAGTCACCCACATGCATACAGCCAAGTCACCGAATCACCAACAGACGCCCAGCCAAGTCACCAAGTCACCCACATGCATACAGCCAAGTCACCGAGTCACCAACAGACATCCAGCCAAGTCACCGAGTCACCCACATGCATACAATCAAGTCACCGAGTCACCCACATTCATACAGCCAAGTCACCGAGTCACCCACATGCATCAGCCAAGTCATCAAGTCACCAACATGCATCCAGCCAAGTCACCGAGTCACCCACATGCATACAATCAAGTCACCGAGTCACCCACATGCATACAGCCAAGTCACCGAGTCACCCACATGCATCAAGCCAAGTCACTCAGTCACCCACATGCATCCAGCCAAGTCACAAAGTCACCCACAAGCATACCAGCCAAGTCACCATGTCACCCACATGCATCAAGCCAAGTCATCAAGTCACCAACATGCATCCAGCCAAGTCACCGAGTCACCCACATGCATTCAGCCAAGTCACCGAGTCAACCACATGCATTCAGCCAAGTCACCGAGTCAACCACATGGATACAGCCAAGTCACCGAGTCACCCACATGCAACCAGCCAATTCACCGAGTCACCCACATGCATCCAGTCAATTCACCGAGTCACCCACATGCATCCAGCTAAGTCACCGAGTCACCAACATGGATCCAGCCAAGTCACAAAGTCACTCACATGCAGCCAGCCAAGTTACCAAGTCACCAACATGCATACAGCCAAGTCACCCACATGCAACCAGCCAAGTCACCGTGTCACCCACATGCATCCATCGAAGCCACCAAGTCACCCACATGCATCCAGCCAAGTCACCAAGTCACCCACATGCATTCAGCCAAGTCACCGAGTCACCCACATGCATCCAGCCAGGTCACCGAGTCACCCACATGCATCCAGCCAAGTCACCGAGTCACCCACATGCATTCAGCCAAGCCACCAAGTCACCCACATTCATCCAGCCAGGTCACCGTGTCACCCACATGCAACCAGCCAAGTCACCATGTCAACCACATGCATTCAGCCAAGTCACCAAGTTACTCACATGGATACAGCCAAGTCACCGAGTCAACCACATGCATTCAGCCAAGTCACCGAGTCAACCACATGCATTCAGCCAAGTCACCAAGTTACTCACATGGATACAGCCAAGTCACCGTGTCACCCACATGCAAGCAGCCAAGTTACCGGGTCACCCACATGCATTCAGCCAAGTCACCGAGTCAACCACATGCATTCAGCCAAGTCACCAAGTTACTCACATGGATACAGCCAAGTCACCGAGTCACCCACATGCAAGCAGCCAAGTTACCGGGTCACCCACATGCAACCAGCCAAGTCACCATGTCAACCACATGCATTCAGCCAAGTCACCGAATCACCCACATGCAAGCAGCCAAGTCACCGAGTCAACCACATGCATTCAGCCAAGTCACCGAGTCAACCACATGCATTCAACCAAGTCACCAAGTTACTCACATGGATACAGCCAAGTCACCGAGTCACCAACATGCAAGCAGCCAAGTTACCGGGTCACCCACATGCATCCAGCCAAGTCACCGAGTCACCCACATGCATCCAGCCAAGTCACCGAGTCACCCACATGGATCCAGCCAGGTCACCGAGTCACCCACATGGATCCAGCCAAGTCACAAAGTCACTCACATGCATCCAGCCAAGTAACCAAGTTACCCACATGCATACAGCCAAGTCACTGTGTCACCCTTATGCTACCAGCCAAGTCACCGATTCACCAACATGGATCCAGCCAAGTCACAAAGTCACTCACATGCAGCCAGCCAAGTCACCAAGTCACCCACATGCATACAGCCAAGTCACCCACATGCAACCAGCCAAGTCACCGAGTCACCCACATGGATCCAGCCAAGTCACAAAGTCACTCACATGCAGCCAGCCAAGTCACCAAGTCACCAACATGCATACAGCCAAGTCACCCACATGCAACCAGCCAAGTCACCGTGTCACCCACATGCATCCATCGAAGCCACCAAGTCACCCACATGCATCCAGCCAAATCACCGAGTCACCCACATGCATTCAGCCAAGTCACCGAGTCACCCACATGGATCCAGCCAGGTCACCGAGTCACCCACATGCATCCAGCCAAGTCACCGAGTCACCAACATGCATTCAGCCAAGCCACCAAGTCACCCACATGCATCCAGCCAGGTCACCGAGCCACCCACATGCATTCAGCCAAGTCACCGAGTCACCCACATGGATCCAGCCAAGTCACCGAGTCAACCACATGCATTCAGCCAAGTCACCGAGTCACCCACATGGATCCAGCCAGGTCACCGAGTCACCCACATGGATCCAGCCAAGTCACCGAGTCACCCACATGGATCCAGACAAGTCACTAAGGATGAACATATGTCATTGTCAGCATTAATTCAGTTCACTTACAACCACGACATGATTAACGGGATTGAAACATAGGAATTGTCTTAATGGCGATTGCTGTCAAAATATATCGAAATGAACTGCTGAAAACGGATGTGCGTTACTTTGTTCTTGAAGAGTGTAATTCTAACGTTTCAATACCGCTTCTGATGGTTTACTTTTATCTTATTTGAAGGAAACTAAACTGAGAGATGAGATAAAGCTTTACGTCTATAATGCCAGTTTTACCGTTCACTAAGACAATGGATCTTTGTCATCAGTTCTTTTTTCCATTAAAAATATATTTATTTTTGACATGAATAGCTGCAAAACTGATCAACACTGACTCACTCGACCCCTTTTAACAATAAAAAACCTGATCTCCTTTCTGTGAGTGTCTGTGTTTTTGAAACGATGACAACCTATCAAGTTACATTATCATGAAAAGAATTCGTTTAAATGTGTTTGTGACGTAAAAGCTGATGATTATATGACATTGCCAATATGTTATATATCTACGAGACCAGACCATCGATTCTCCGTTAAGAAACACGATCAAAGGGAAATTGTTTTTGTATGTACGACTATCAAGTTTAGCATAATGGTTAGGCTGAACACCCTGGTTCGAATTTACACGCGGGCACAATGTATGAAGCCCATTTCTGATCTCCCCGCCAATATATTGCTGGCATATTGCTAAAGTACCATTGTCAGTCGATCGGTCGGTCGGTCGGTCGGTCGGTCGGTCGCTCACTCACTCACTCACAACGATTGGTTTTCGGTAAAGTATCGTTTTTTAGGAAATGGGTGATGATATACGAAGGGTTGAGAGGCAGAACAACCTTAGTCAGACTTAGGTTGTTTTGACAAAATGATATCCAGCTAACCGTTATGTTCAGATCTATATTGTGGTGAAATGTCACGTTGATACGTTAATATTTTGCAGAATTACAGCGTGTTGAATATGCATGATTTATCCAAAAAGACCTAAGTCAGATTTAGGTTGTTCTGCCCCTGAACGGGCCTGACTTAGGTCTTTTGCCTCAATACTCTTCTGAAAGGAGGTCAAAATAGGTCTCGTGAGCACATGTAACGCTCTGAGAAAAAAAACTTGCTCCAATACTTTAATTAAAACTAGTAAGTATTGTTCAATTATTTCAAATATAAGAGTCAGAGCATACTGTAATAATGATTTTGTGTGAAAATGACAATATATGTACATAAAACATGCTCAAATGCGGTTTCAGGGCTTATGTTGTTTTGGAACAAAATCATTTGAAACACATAAAACACATAAATAATATTTTTAAAAAACCAACATTCAGTCAGTATTAAATTATCGTATTCTATTTTATAGAAACTTTTAATAGAAGTCATCACACAAAGGACGCTAATTATCAGCTAATATACACTAAACGCCAAAAGAAACGTCACCCTCCTACCTTAATGACGGAGGTACCTATCTTCAACTGGCGTTGTGATGCGTGGACGTCCACTTCTTGGTCTGTATACGGTGATCCTAGTCTGTCTGAAGCCCTGAATAAGTCTTAAAGCCATGATACGGTGGCATCCGAGTGCGTTGGCAACGGCATTGTATGTCGACCCCATCTGCACCATCCCAATGGCTCTTTCTCTCCCTTCAGCTGTTAATCGTGGCATATTTCCCGTACTTGTGTATCAGATCATGTATTCTAGGTTCTTTTTATACCCTTATAGAATCATTCTACATGTGATATGGATGCAAATATTGCTTGAATATTGCTGCGTTTTTGGCGATTGATATTGCTATGTGTAAACAGATAATGGAAAAATGTTACTTTGCAAGCAAAAATGTTAACAAAGATAATTTTAAAAGTTCCAAAACATATTTTCACAATATCAAAGACACGTTTTACTTGTTTTCACTAATGCAAATCAACAGAAAATGTTTTAAAAGACTGAAATCATAGGAGTGATTATTTTACAATTTTACACACTCTACAACAGTTGTTTCTTGTTTTGGTGACTTTTAATGGGTTATCTGTGTCCCAAAGCAAATTTTATTTCAGCCTTTCTTTTGGACATCTAAATCACTATTATTGGTTGATTTTGGCATGGACGAAAATAGGACAATTTAACTCTTCTGAAAACGATGCATTTCACCTAAATATGAATGCATTTTAGAATTTGTTTTTCGTGATATGCATAAAACTGTTGTTAAATTTTCTTGTAAACTAATACCTTCTAGCATATCTTTGATAGTTTCTAAGTAATTCATAAAGGTAGGAGGGTACCGTTTCTTTGGGGATTTAGTGTATATGCAGAATAGCATTCACAGAGTCAGTACATTTCGGACTAAACATTGGAATCTGTATATCCCATTTTGCGGATCAAACGGACCCCGATTATGTGCCCGTCTCCCATTCATCTGATGATACTGATGACTGTAATGACAGTAAAGCTACTCCGCTACTTAATGTAGACTTGTCAAACTCAGTTTGCAGTTGCTTCAGTTTGACGTATTGAATACAGTCACTCAGTTCGAGTGTGTTCCGGTTCTACCCTCAGGAAAGTCAGATCAACCTGTTCTGCAATGGCATTTGGCAAGATTCAGGAAAAGCATTCTAAATTTGCTGACCTCGCCTTTGAAATGTCTCGCTTGCATCCCAAGTACACTGTCGTCGGGCTCCCCATTGTTCTCGGTGCCATTTGCGTGGCAAATCCTGATCTCTTGGCGCACATCGGGAGAGTGCCCGGGTTCTCCACCGGGAGCATATCCCTTCTGACATCCTGGGTAATGCAGAAGGCTGCAGTGTTAGGGAGCCTTTTCATTCTCCGGCAAGTTCTTGGTAGGTTCGACTGGGCAGTGTTTCCTGGGAGAAGTCCCATTCGCTGTCTGGGCTGCGTGTATAGGGGGCAAGGGCCCTGAGCTGATGATGAGCCTTACCAGCCTGATTGTTCCAGGATCACCCGAACGCTCCCTGTTGCATTTATCTTAATCTGTAATAATAGGACGCCTGTCTTGCTCATTACTCCGTTATTGATGCGTACTCGAAGTTTACACTCACATAAACAAGAGTCATCAGAAGATGACACATCCACCAGGCCCCCACATATTTAAAAGAACCAATCAGCTGACAGTTACTTAAAGTCCAGCTTTATTTTTTTTTTAGACTAAGTCCAAATCATTTTCATGGAAATCATGAAAACTATAAATGCTAAAAATCTTTATATAGCAAAAGGCACCACTTCAAGATCTGCCCCATATATCTGCCAAGTTCTGTTGAAAGATATTATACGGTTTTCGAGTTGTGCTCCGGAAACGAAGCCCACCCCTCCAATTTGAGACTAAGTCCAAATCGTTTCCATTGAAACCGGGAAAAATAAAAATGACCCAAATCTGCAAATAGCAAAAGGCACCATTTGGGGATCTGCCTCACATATCTGCCAAGTTTTGCTAAACAATATTTAGAAAGTGTACTCCGGAAACGAAACCCACCCCTCCTTTTTGAGACTAAGTCCAAATCGTTTTCATGGAAACCGAAAACATGAAAATGACAAAAGTTTGTAAATAGCAAAAGGCACCACTTCAAGATCTGTCTCATATATCTGCCACGTTATTTTGAAAGATATTGAACGGTTTTCGAGTTGTGCTCTGGAAACGAAGCCCACCCCTCCCTTGTGTTAGATCCACCACCGTTACACTGTTTTCACATGCTGGGGTGGAGGCAAGGGAAATAGTTAAGATTACTGGGCACAAAAACTGCCAGAGTCTGTCCTCATATAACACTGATTCGTCAGCAGCGCAAAAACAGCAGTATTCCGCCATACTCCAACTTGGTCTAGCGGACATGACATAAACAACACACGTCCTAACCTGTCCGCTTCCGTCCCCGCCGTAATGCCCAGTCCTTCAACTTCCACTTCCACTGTCCAGGCTTCCCACATAAAAGCTGGTACCCAGCGGACACACAACGTTGAATCAACGTTGAATCAACGTTGAATTTTGGTTGTTTGGTTGATCAACCTTTCATAAACGTTGATTCAACGTTTATCATTCGACCAAAGAAAGTTAGTCGAGATTCGTTTAGTTGTCAACGTTGTTTCAACGTAAGGAACCAACAAAATGTCAACCAATTGTTTCCTTGGCAAATCTGATACATAATTCATATTGGTAATAGGTATCCAACTTAGCAACTATCATTTCGGAACATTAATTTCATAAAAGATCAAGATCGAGCTAGTGACACATATAATCTTATATATTGTTTGATTGTGCATCGATCAACGGACGGAAATATTACGTAAATCGCAATTGAAAATGAAAACATCAATGATTTTAGGTATAAAGTCATCAGTTATCCGAATTGCATTACATTTGATATTTTCCCACAAAACTGTCAAAATTGTATAATTCCCGACAATTTGCTTTCAAACATATGCCAGATCGCCTCGTTTGGCCATATCCGGACATGCGCACAATTATCGCGCGCGCAAAGGCAGCTGATCGTTGTCAGTTTACTTTGGCGAAGTTCAACGCAATATCGTTCTATTTTCAACATCTTCACGGCATGCTGGTGTTTATTTGGTAAGTATGTCCTTCATGTATAATGAAAACGTAGGAATGTTGCTTAAATCTAGCAGGTCAATGTAGCAAGAAACTCCGAATTAGGGCTCATGTTTTATCTCACAAGGGAACCGGTATGTCACGAACATGTTTATCAAAATTTAGTGGAAGCCCGTGTTTTCCATGAACTTGTTTTGTTATTTTTCAATATATTTGCATGCATATATGTGGCATTTTATTATATAATCGAATAAGATTTCCCTTCGTACCCATCACCTGATTTGAATTTTGCAAATATACATTTTCAAATAATCAATGAAGTACATCAATATAAGGGACCATTCATAATTATATGGCTGCAGGTGGCGGTGTCACCCATTTTGTTCAGGGGAGCTAAGGGGGTCAGCATTTTTGTACACACGCACTATGTTTAATATGATGCTTAGAAATTATGGGAAGGGGAGAGGGCGTCATAGATATTGTACATGACATGCAGGGTGGGGCGTCACTTATTTCGTACATACACTTTAAGGGGGGAGGGGGGGGGGGGAAAGGGTAATTCACATTGTACATGCTTCTTCATAAAAATCATCATCACCCCCAAGCCATACGTTATGAACGGTCCCTAAGGGCAGCTATACAAAATCGAATAGAATTTATCAACATTTTATATTGCATCACATTATTATGAACATTTGTTCGTTTGAATAAGTCTATCAGTAAATTATGGATTGAGCACGCTCTGAACCCTGTATACATATGCATATTTTTGGGGGGTGGGGGGTGGAGAATGGCGAAAGGAAATCTTTCTCAGATCATGCAACGAAAATTCACATCAAAATGTCTTGTGCAAGTCTTTGTTAAGGATGAAATTGCATATAATTTATTTGAACTTTTATTTATTTACAAAATGTGTAACTTCACTAATGATTCTTTGATGGGACAATTAACAAAACTGCACTCACAGACTTTCATTCTTACACTTGTTTGGAAGGGATGTGATGATTCATGTCTCTTAAAGGTTAAAATGTTACATACAAAAGAAGTAATTTAGTAAGGAACATTTAATTATGAAATAAGATATCATTTTAATGGAATTTGCAGAAATCTCATCTTCGAAGACTGAGTGGCATCAATTTTGTGGATCACATAAAAGGAGCAAAGCTAAGGTAACATGTTTTTAACATTTCACTTGTTTCCAGTATATCCACCACAAAGGTTGATCATGTAAGAGAATAATTTGACAATGATTTCTCCCGGAGATGTTTAGTTTAATGAGCACTCCCTTGCTTGGCGCCATATTGTTTTTCGCCGTAAAGAGCTGGATGCGAGAAAGCACGCGAGGGGACAGAAGTCATAAATTTATAGAGATATACATGTATAGATGTTTATTGCTGGGAGACACACTCTTCAGGTATTTGGTCAGCTGTAGAATTTGAATATGATGCTTCTTTATTATTGTCAAAGTGTAGGTTTTTCATTATTTTGCATTTAAATGTGCAGTGAAACCACACTCCGGCACAGCGATGGGTAGGAGAGTGCAGTGAAACATACTGAGATTTGGAAGAGTCCATTATTTAGAATACAGGTATTGTTAGATATCAGGATTTTATGTACATGTTCCCTTGTCAAGATCATCTATCGAGTATATTAGAGAGAAGGTGTATATTTGTAGTGTTTTAAATCAGAGTTATTTTCAGTGTATGACCTACATTTCAATATGTTTGGGCCACCTGTCACCCCTTTGGTCAAATAGAGTAGGACTTCCATTTCTTGGAATTGAGAGTCAGAGATACACTGTTTCCAAGAATTTGCGTGTGCCAGCGATGTTTGTTTACGAGTACATTTAAGTCTTTTTTGAGTGTAGATTGGGAGTTGTAAGAGATGTTATTCAGTGTCTTATTATTCAGGGTATGATAGATTATTTCTGGCAGTGTAGAGTTTAATCTCATTATTTTATTGTTCATGATTGAGAGAAGCATAGTTATGACGTCGCAGATATAATATGCACACATAATTCATTATATGAGAGATTTTCTAAGCGTTCCTATAAGAGATTAAGTGTAAACATTTCTGAATTATGAAGAAGTTATTTATCTGAGTTTTATGAGTGTACAAATGACAAAGAGAGACAGAGTAGATAATAGGGAATATATTGTATACTTATGAGAGCTCATTATTGTTTTCAGAACTCCATGATCCATACTTCCTTGTGTTTGGGAATAAATGGTGTTGGAAGACCTCCCACAATAGACTTGTTCTTTGACCTGTGAACCACCACCCATTTTGTTTTCTTATCATTTAATTTAAAATGGCTTTTGTTACAATTTATGACTCCTGTTAGCAAAATTGCTACATCAGTACAACTCCTATTTAATTTGAAATAATCGTTTCCGAGAATCTCTAAAGAAAACTAAATCTGACAGAATAACAACAATCTTCCATTGTTTTGCAGGACAATGTCAAACAATTTGATGTCAAGAATGAATGTTGATGGGCAAAACGGCAAGTTTTCTTTTAAGAATACAAGGTTGTATTCAATCATCTCTCATCTCAAATAATATATGACAGTAAAGCATCGTCTAATTCATCCTAATTCATAGTCTAATTGAATAATCAACTTGCAATTGAGGATTTTCTTTGAAAATGTTTAAGAAAACTTCCATTCCTTTAGTTGAAAATATAAATTGTTTACATTTTTCGTCACATTTTGTATTGATGCTGTTCATATGTTCACATGGCAAGTTACAGCAGTGAAATGAACCTTTCAAGTGATTGATTAAACAGATACTTGAATCATTTAAGACAATATATCTTCCATATAAAATTGGGGCGGTGGGGTAGCCTAGTGGTTAAAGCGTTGGCTCGTCACACCGAAGACCAGGGTTCGATTCCCCACATGGGCACAATGTGTTAAGCCCATTTCTGGTGTCCCCCGCCGTGATATTGCTGGAATATTGCTAAAAGCGGCGTAAAACTAAACTCAGTCAGTCAGTCAGTCCATATAAAATTATTCATGTATTTAAATATAAAATTTCAGAATGTGTCCTATCTCATGGGAATGAGATGGGAATGCATCCGAAGCAAATTTCAAGAAAGAGTTAGGAACGTTTCTGAAGTATCCACCTGACCGCCAGGCAGGGAGTGGCAGAAAGAAGAGAAGCTGTATGTCAGTTTAATGCTATATGCAGATGATATTGTGTTATTATCACAACAGAGATCACCAACAGACTATGTCATGTGTGATGTTTTACATTATGCTTTAAACCACGTTTCTCTGTGTGCGTTTGTGTTCATAAAGATTTCATAAAAAGTGACTGGTTTTATGTACTGTCTTCAGGTATAGTTCCTGTTCATCTTGGATCCCTTTCATGGTGAAAGTAATTGCATTGTGTTTATTCAGAGGTCTGTCTAATAGCTGAAATTCAGACAAAATGTCTTCTCGGGACAATTTCCACCTTTTCAAGATAACAATACAACAGTAAATAGTTTTTCTTAATTTGGAATACTCTTTTCTTCTTACTGGAATTATACGTCCAACTGACATAAAACTTAAATGAACATTATATTGAACGTGGAATTTTAACCAAGTATTTTATCAGGTAAATATTTTTACTGCAATTTTATGTGTGAACACTGTTTATTGCAGGTAGCTTTTTGGGTGGATGCATGAGTTTGGTGCTACTTTAAGGTAGTTTAAAGATGAAGTGCGAGTCTATTTACAGGAAAGCGTAATACCTCCCAGACACAACCACGGAACAACCCATTTTCAACGTTAATAATATGTCAAACTTCAACGTTGATTCCACGTCGGATATCTACGTCTAAAAAACTTTCATATACAACCTTTTTTCAACGTTGATAATAGGTCAAACTTCAACGTTGATTCCACGTCGGATATCTACGTCTAAAAAACTTTCATATACAACCTTTTTTCAACGTTGATAATAGGTCAGACTTCAACGTTGATTCCACGTCGGACATCTACGTCTAAAAAACTTTCATATACAACCTATTTTCAATCTAATTTCAACGTTGAGGACCAACCTATTCTCAACGTTGAAACAACGTTGATGTGCCTGCTGGGTATGACGTTGATGTGCCTGCTGGGTATGACGTTGATGTGCCTGCTGGGTATGACGTTGATGTGCCTGCTGGGTATGTCGGGTCTTATCCAGATTGGGAATAGTAGCGTCGTTAATAACAAAACACGTCATAATTTAATTCTGGACTCACAAAAGTCCAGAAACTCTCCGCACTGTGGACACTTTCTTGACAAGGGATTTGACCAAATGGAACATGCAGTTGTTATGAATACATGCCAAGGATGAAAAAATGCACAAAAAAATCTTCGAAAACTTTAAATTTAAACTCGCTCGCCCATGGGCGAGCGAGTTTAAATTAAAAGTTTTCGGATTTTCTTTTTCATTTTTCATCCTTGGCATGTATTCATAACAACTGCATGTTCCATTTGGTCAAATCCCTTGTCAGAAAGTGTCCACAGTGCGGAGAGTTTCTGGACTTTTGTGAGTCCAGAATTAAATTGTGACGTGTTTAATGCATTTGGGATTACATTCGTAGTGAAATATAAATTCTAGTACTTTGGCGGGTTGACAAAGGCACCTAAACGTTTTAAAGCAGAGTGAGCGAACTGACACACTCCGCGACGGGAGGTGAAAAAAGGAAAGATTTACGTATTTGTTTACATTCTCGCTGAAAACAGCGCTTGGTAGTCTTTCTTGGACAATTTCCAGGATGATCACGCTCATGTGGAATGTTGCAGATTCCGATTCCGCTGCCAATTACAACAGTAACAGATTTGTTATACTTTTCGTACGTTTCAGGGATGCATTTCCCAGTATAACAGTGTGATATAGCTTACGTCACCGAGTGTGTTCACGTGACATCAGTCATACCATGGTGTGACCTTCACCTTGTTCTCTGCACAATGTGATGTGCTGCATTGCGTATGGTAATAAAAGACTTGGCAGGTTGAGTAGGGTCTAGTGTTTTTCACCAACAGCAGAAATACCTTGTCGTTACATCTGTGTGGAAGTCCCTGTTGTATTTGGTGCTTGTGGCGAGGTAACAGCCTGGGTGAAAACACAGCCAGCATGGCGATTGTTTCGTCTTTCACCTTTTCCCATTGGTAACTTTACCCCAGATTTCTTACACCCCCACTGGGCATCCACAGACTCATTTAGATAGGACCCTGTCATAACTGATCAGTCCCACCCTCACACTGTCATAACTGATCAGTCCAACCCTCACCCTGTCAAAACTGATCAGTCCCACACTCTCCCCGTCAGAACTGACCAGCCCCACCCTCACCCCGTCATAACTGACCAACCCAACCCTTCCAAAGTCATAACTGATCAGTCAAGCCTTCTCCCCGTCATATCTGACCAGCCCCACCCTCTCCCCGTCATAACTGACCAGCCCCAACCTCACCCCGTCATAACTGACAAGCCCCACCCTCTCCCGTCATAATTGATCAGTCCCACACTCTCCCGTCATAACTGATCAGTCCCACCCTCACCCTGTCATAATAACTGACAAGCCCCACCCTCTCCCCGGCATAACTGACCAGCCCCACCCTCTCCCCGTCATAACTGACCAGCCCCACCCTCTCCCCCGTCATAACTGACCAGCCCCCTCTCCCCGTCACAACTGACCACCCCTCACCCCCCGTCATAACTGACCAGCCCCACCATCACCCCGTCATAACTGATCAGTCCCACCCTCACCCCGTCATAACTGATCAGACCCACCTCACCCCCGTCATAACTGACCAGCCCCCACTTTCTCCCTGTCATAACTGACCAGCCCCACCTCGCCCCCGTCATAACTGAGCAGCCCCACCTCACCCCGTCATAACTGACCAACCCCACCATCACCCCGTCATAACTGACCAGCCCCACCCTAACCCCTGTCATAACTGATCAGACCCACCCTCACCTCCGTCATAACTGACCAGCCCTACTTTCTCCCCATCAGAACTGACCAGCCCCACCTCACCCCTGTCATAGCTGATCAGTCCCACTCTCCCCCCTCAACCTGTCATAACTGTCCAGCCCAAACCTCATCCCATCATAACTGACCAGCCCCACCCTAACCCCGTCATAACTGATCAGTCCCACCTCTCTCTCCCGTCATAACTGACCAGCCCCACCATCTCCCTGTCATAACTGATCAGTCCCACCCTCTCCTGTCATCACTGATCACTGATCAGTCCCACCCTCTCTCCGGCATAACTGACCAGCCCCACCCTCTCCCCTGTCAAGTAACTAACTGACCAGCCCCACCCTCTCCCCGTTATAACTGACCAGTCCCACCTCTCCCCCGTCATAACTGATCAGTCCCACCCTCTCCCCGTGATAACTGACCAGCCCCACCCTCTCCCCTGTCATAACTGACCAGCCCCACCCTCTCTCCCCGTCATAACTGACCAGCCCCACCCTCTCCCTGTCATAACTGACCAGCCCCACCTCTCCCCTGTCACAACTGACCAGCCCCTGACCTCACCCCGTCATAACTGACCAGCCCCACCATCACTTCCAGTCATAACTGATCAGTCCCACCTCTCACCCTGTCATAACTGATCAGACCCACCCTCTCCTGTCATAATTGATCAGTCCCACACTCTCCTGTCATAACTGATCAGTCCCACCCTCACCCCTGTCATAACTGACCAGCCCCACCCTCTCCCCGGCATAGCTGACCAGTCCCACCCTCACCTGTCATAACTGACAAGCCCCACCTCACCCTGTCATAACTGACCAGCCCTACTGTCTCCCCCTGTCATAACTGACCAGCCCCACCTCTCCCCTGTCATAACTGACCAGCCCCACCTCACCCTCTGTCATAACTGACCAACCCCACCATCACCCCGTCATAACTGACCAGCCCCACCTCTCCATCAGAACTGACCAGCCCCACCCCTCACCCTGTCATAGCTGATCAGTCCCACCTCCCCCCCGTCATAACTGGACTAGCCCCCACCCTCATCCCATCATAACTGACCAGCCCCACCCTCATCCCATCATAACTGACCAGCCCCACCCTCACCCCTGTCATAACTGACCAGCCCCACCCTCTCCCTCTCCCCGTTATAGCTGACCAGTCCCACCCTCTCCCGTCATAACTGACCAAGCCCCACCCTCACCCCTGTCATAACTGACCAGCCCTACTGTCTCCCCTGTCATAACTGACCAGCCCCACCCTCTCCCCCGTCATAACTGACCAGCCCCACCCTCATCCCATCATAACTGACCAGCCCCACCTCACCCCTGTCATAACTGACCAGCCCCACCCTCACCCCATCATAACTGACTAGCCCCACCCTCACCCCTGTCATAACTGACCAGCCCCTGCCCTCACCCCGTCATAACTGACCAGCCCCACCCTCTCCCTCCCTGTCATAACTGAC
The DNA here is from genome assembly GCF_003918875.1 of Haliotis rubra. Classification (NCBI taxonomy): domain Eukaryota; kingdom Metazoa; phylum Mollusca; class Gastropoda; order Lepetellida; family Haliotidae; genus Haliotis; species Haliotis rubra. The sequence goes on from NW_025765936.1 coordinate 1,112,573, forward strand.
CAGCCCCACCATCACCCCTGTCATAACTGACCAGCCCCACCCTGACCCCGTCATAACTGACCATCCCCACCCTCACCTTTGTCATAACTGACCAGCCCCCACCCTCACCCCTGTCATAACTGACCAGCCGCACCATCACCCCGTCATAATTGACCAGCCCTGCCTCACCCCGTCATAACTGACCAGCCCCACCCTCACCCCATCATAACTGACCAGCCCCACCCTCACCCCGTCATAGCTGATCAGTCCCACCCTCCCCCTGTCATAACTGTCTAGCCCCACCCTCATCCCATCATAACTGACCAGCCCCACCCTCACCCCGTCATAACTGACCAGCCCCACCCTCACCCCATCATAACTGACTAGCCCCACCCTCACCCTGTCATAACTGACCAGCCCTGCCCTCACCCTGTCATAACTGACCAGCCCCACCCTCACCCCATCATAACTGACCAGCCCCATCATCACCCCGTCATAACTGACCAGCCCCCACCTCACCCCTGTCATAACTGACCGTCCCCACCCTCACCCTGTCATAACTGACCAGCCCTGCCTCACCCCCGTCATAACTGACCAGCTGCACCATCACCCCGTCATAATTGACCAGCCCCACCATCACCCTGTCATAACTGACCAGCCCCACCCTCACCCCGTCATAACTGACCAGCCCCACCCTCACCCCATCATAACTGAATAGCCCCAACCTCACCCCGTCATAACTGACCAGCTCCACCCTTACCCCATCATTACTGTCTGGCCCAACCCTCACCCCGTCATAACTGACCAGACCCCACCCTCACCCCGTCATAACTGCCCTCACCCGGTCACCCCCCACCCTCACCCATCATAACTGACTGGCCCCACCCTCACCCCGTCATAACTGACCAGCCCCACCCTCACCCCGTCATAACTGACTGTCCCCACCCTCACCCTGTCATAGCTGACCAGCCCCGCCCTCACCCCGTCATAACTGACCAGCCGCACCCTCTCCCCGTCATAACTGACCAGCCCCACCTTCACCCCGTCATAACTGACCAGCCCCACCCTCACCAGCATACTATCAGTTTAAGTATGATAATGTACATTTTACGTATATTTCAGATATTTTTTTCGCAAAGCTAATTTCATTATCTACATTAAGCCTTCAGGTCTTTGAATGCTATTTAGAAGCCATAAACATAAGGAAGAGAGTTTTATGAATGTCAACGTTTTTGTTATCGGGAACACGTTTCAGGGTATAGACTTACTCCTTCATCAGGTGAAAAATTATTACATTTAGCCTTATTCAATATGATGCCATAGATGGACATAGGCTATATGTTTTGGGCTTTTTTATCCTTTGCATTTTTTTGGCTTGTTTGAACAATATTTACAGACGAAAGTGACACATTTAGCGCAGTACACCATATCTCTAGCCCCCTACACAAGTGTTAGATGAAACGTTGGCATAACTGCAACACGTGCTTTAGAACATTTTGTTTATCTATAAGGGCATTATTTAAATCGTAACTCATTCCTTTCATGTTCTGTGGAAAGAATGGCAGCCAAAACGTTTCACCCATAACAAAATTTCGGACAACTTTTCAAGCCGGCTTAGTATTTACATTCAATATTTGAATTTATCCAATCGGATAGGATTATACCCGTGAAGATCCGGGTTAGAATATTTGTCTTCGGTAACCCATGCTTGTCGTAAGAGGCGACAAACGGGATCGGGTGGTCAGGCTCGCTGGCTTGGTTGACACATGTCATCGGTCCCAAATTGCGCAGATCGATGCTCATGCTGTTGATCACTGGATTGTCTGGTCCAGACTAGATTATTTACAGACCGCCACCATAAAGCTGGAATATTGCTGAGTGCGGCGTAAAACTAAACTCACTCACTCACTCACTCATCGGATAGGATTGGTTGATTTGTTGGTTGTTGTTGTTCAACAGTATTCCTGCTATATGGCGGCGGTCTGTAAATATTCGAGACAATCCTGTGTTCAACAATATGAGCATCGATCTGCACAATTGGGAACCGATGACATGTGTCAACCAAATCAGCCAGCCTGGCCACCTGATCCCGTTAGTCGTCTCTTAAGACAAGCGTCGGTTATTAAAGACCAATTCTTTATGGGTCGCTTATGGAATGAGTGAGTGAGTTGGGCTCAGCATGATTCCAGTTAAATCAGGTCTAACACGGATTTTCACAGATGCATCGGATAGGGAATTTAATTAAATATTCTACATTACTGTGCACTTTTATAGCCTAAGGTAGATTTAGGGCCGCGTGAGTAAGACTTTCGCACAACGTTCACTTTTCAGACTTGTGTGTCAGAACAAACACAACAACTCGGCATCCAGGGGTTAATATCATCAACACTATTTGAACGGCATCCAGGGGGTTAATATGATCAACATTATTTGAACGGCATCCAGGGGGTTAATATGATCAACATTATTTGAACGGCATCCAGGGGGTTAATATCATCAACACTATTTGAACGGCATCCAGGGGTTAATATCATCAACACTATTTGAACGGCATCCAGGGGTTAATATGATCAACATTATTTGAACGGCATCCAGGGGGTTAATATGATCAACATTATTTGAACGGCATCCAGGGGGTTAATATCATCAACACTATTTGAACGGCATCCAGGGGTTAATATCATCAACACTATTTGAACGGCATCCAGGGGTTTAATATGATCAACATTATTTGAACGGCATCCAGGGATTAATATCATCATTATTTGAACGGCATCCAGGGGGTTAATATCATCATTATCTGAACGGCATCCAGGGGTTAATATCATCATTATTTGAACGGCATCCAGGGGGTTAATATCATCAACATTATTTGAACGGCATCCAGAGGTTAATATCATCAACATTATTTGAACGGCATTCAGGGGTTAATATCATCAACATTATTTGAACGGCATCCAGGGGGTTAATATGAACATTATTTGAACGGCATCCAGGGGTTAATATCATCATTATTTGAACGGCTTCCAGGGGGTTAATATCATCAACATTATTTGAACGGCATCCAGAGGTTAATATCATCAACATTATTTGAACGGCATCCAGGGGTTAATATCATCAACATTATTTGAATGGCTTTCAGGGGTTAATATCATCAACATTATTTGAACGGCATCCAGAGGTTAATATCATCAACATTATTTGAATGGCATCCAGGGGTTAATATCATCAACATTATTTGAACGACATCCAGAGGTTAATATCATCAACATTATGTGAACGGCATTCAGGGGTTAATATGATCAACATGATTTGAACGGCATCCAGGGGGTTAATATCAACATTATTTGAACGGCATCCAGGGGTTAATATCATCATTATTTGAACGGCTTCCAGGGGGTTAATATCATCAACATTATTTGAACGGCATCCAGGGTTAATATCATCAACATTATTTGAACGGCATCCAGGGGTTAATATCATCAACATTATTTGAATGGCATCCAGGGGTTAATATCATCAACATTATTTGAACGGCATCCAGAGGTTAATATCATCAACATTATTTGAATGGCATCCAGGGGTTTAATATCATCATTATTTGAACGGCATTCAGGGGGTTAATATTATCAACATTATTTGAACGGCATCCAGGGGGTTAATATAATCAACATAATTTGAACGGCATCCAGGGGGTTAATATCATCAACATTATTTGAAGGGCATTCAGGGGGTTAATGTTATTAATATTATTTGAACGGCATCCAGGGGTTAATATAATCAACATTATTTAAACGGCATCCAGGGGTTAATATCATCAACAATTTTTAACGGCATCTAGGGGTTGAATATCATCATTATTTGAACGGCATTCAGGGGGTTAATATCATCAACATTATTTGAACAGCATCAAGGGGGTTAATATCAAAAACACTATTTGAACTGGTGACAAAGACCATCAGGCAAATGATTTTAAATGCATGAGGAATTCAGGGATGTGTGCGTTGCAGCTGAGTGTTAAATATTTGTGACGTAACAGGCGTCTGATGACCAGCTTACGTGAAACATGATTCTGTAAACACTATCAAACATAACGCAGAGCTCACTTCGGGATTTGTGTTTGCCTACTTCCGAGACAGTCCAAACGATTTCAGGGTTAAAGGGGACGTTTCAGAATAACCATTGTCGATTTGCTAAAAAAGACCACATACCAGTGATCTCTAATAGACAATTTTTCAATTCAGTTCAACGGGTAACTATCTGATATTTACATTTGCAACATACAGTAAACGATGCAGAGAATGGCTTCATTAGTCAAAAATGGCGAGATTTACGAGGTATATAATTCTTACCGGGCATATCAGCAATTGTACTTTGTCTAAATAGCAATGTTACATCAAGAAACAGAGAAGTGGGGGAAATATTTGTCTTCCTGGCATCCATTGAATTAATAAAGCTGAGATGATTTGGGTGATGATTGTTATAAGTTTTTATTTTGTATACTGTGTGTTTAGTCACTGAAGTAAGGGTACATTTCGCTGTGGCACCAAAAGGGTTAAATTTCAGCAGTAATTTGGAGATAATCCTATTGTGTTTACATTTTGGAAATGATTATAGTTGATTGAACGCTGCTAAATGTTTCATTTGTAGCTAATTCTGCCATGACATTTAAGTATGTTCCTTTTTGATTGGCTGTTACTAAAAAATTAGAATGTTTCATTTAGCAGCGTTCAATCAACTATAATTACTTCCAAAATGTTAAGACAATAGGATTATCCCCATTCTACCATGACATATGCACCATGAATAAAACGCGTTTTAAATATGCACTCATTACCCTTGCGTAGTAAACCGGCTCTCAATATTCCTAAGCGCAGTGAACTGGCTCTCAGAAGCGGTTATTGAAAATTTCTCACTTCTAATTTTTTAGTAACAGCCAATCAAAAACGAACATACTTAAATGTCACGGTAGAATTAGCTACAAATGTCCATTCTTCCTTTGTTAAACGATCTAACGTATCCTTCCCGACCACATAATGGTATTTGACAAATATGTTGTATGGCACGAAGCCAGCATTGCGCTGCTCTATGTCCTATCTTGTTGAGAAGACCGCCGGGCACCTCAGTGTATATTTGTGACGTCACCACCAGTGTGACGTCACTGTCACAGTACAAATGGCGCCACGTCATCTGGGTGAATCTCGGCTCAGTCTGAGGTCACAGAGTGCAGCGACATGTAAACAAACTGTTTGTTGTTGTCTGTTTCACATTTAACACAGAATTATGTTAAGACGGACGACGTTTGTGTACAATCACTCACCGTTTATGTTTACACTCACTTCACAATTTTCTTACCTGATCACGCGAGGTTCCAAACACAACAAATGACAAAAAGTGTGAAAATACATTCAACAAGTTTTATTTATATTCACAAAGGAAAAGGAAATCATGTGAATCGTGACACACGACTACGTAAACGGCACACACCTCGTCAGTGTCAGTGACGACATGTGCTCCGTCTCTGTCCACACCAACACCACACTGACTTCAGTGAGCACCACGTGAAACCAGGAGATCCAACACTCGCTGACGTCTCCCGCGTCTCGCCCAGAAGGCCGCTGTCCACCCGTTGTTGTTCCTGGCGTTGATGTCCACCACGTTCAGGGACAGGATCAGCTTCACGGTCTCCCAGTCTCCATCTATACAGGCCAAGTGAAGGATGTTGTCACCGTCCCTGTCCACTAGTGACACATCAGCCCCTCTACCCACCAGGAACGCCACCACATCTCTGTGACCCCTGAGTGCCGCCTCCATCACTGGTGTTGTGCTGCTCCATCCTCCTCTAGTGTTGATGTCCACGTTACCCGCTACCAGGATCCGCTTCACTCTCTCCAGGTCACCGTCCCTACTGGCGGAGTAGAGGTCACGGTCTGTTGCTGGTGATGGACAACAATACAACATGACGGGAATGTCAACATGTGGTTTCTGGAATTAACGATGGTGTGTTGAATACATAACTCTCTGTTAGAGCCAGATGTTGCAATATTGTGTGTACGGCTGGAGAGTGTTAACGTGTGTTGCACTTTACAAGTTGATAATGTCAGTACAACTGTTGTTTGGTATATATTAGGGTAATAAGATAAGCGTTGGTTTATGTCACAGTGTTTTGTTTGTTGTTTAACGCCACACTCAGCAGTATTCCAGCTGTCTGATGGCGACCTCAGCATAAATACCCGGTTAATGTAAGAATCTCCACGGGTATGTACATCAGCGTGTTAAACGCAGGGAGAATTAAGGACTTATAGTTTCCTGCCTGCTGGGTTCTCCCACCTACCCCATAGATCAGAGTCTTGTGTCGCCACTGGCTTTGGTGGTACCGTCTTGCTCTGGCTCGGATCAGTCGAGGCTGAAACAGGGAATATGTTGATCAGAAAACTATACATGGCGCATACCCACAGTTTTCGCCTTTCCACATATGTTTTGCCTTTCAGTATTATGCATTATCAAACTCTAAATACATCTGTTATGGAAGATGTATTAAATATATATTTCGTTCAATTTGATTGACAGAACAATTCATCGAGACCACGTGTCTGTTGAGGAAAAAAGGTACACTTCCTAAATTTAGTTTTTACAGTTTGAAATCCTGTGATTGACAGCATGAACGTTGATCGATACCATAGGTTAGACTCATCCCTCAAGTCAGAATCTCCACGGGTATATATACACCAGCATGTTAAATGCAAGGAGAATTAAGGACTGAGCTTCCTGCCTGTTGAGTTTTCCCACCTACCGTGTAGATCGGAGTCTTGTGTCGTCACTGGTGGAACCGTCTTGCTCTGGCTTGGATCAGTCGAGGCTGAAACAGGGAATATGTTGTTCAGAAAACTATACATAGCACATAAGCATTATAAGTACTACCCTCAGTTTTCGCCTTCCCACATGTTTTGCCTTTTAATATTTTGTAGGGATAAATTCTAAATACATTTGTTATAGCAGAGGTATTAAATATATATGGTTTGATTTGACTGAGATACCTGTTCATCAAGACCACGTGCCTCTGCAAAAAGGGGAAAAAAAGGAACACTACCTAAATTTATTTTTACAGTTTGAATCTGAAAATGTAATAAGCTGTGCAATTAAAAGTAAAAAGCTCAGATGCTCCTCTTTGTTGAAATGTTGTAACTGAATAAATTGTTATTATTTTGTTTTGAACATAAACATGAACGGAGAAACTCAAGAATCTGTTCGCCTACAGGGTTAGGGTTAGGTTAGGGGCGACTATATATACTACGGGGACTTCATATATAAACATACATGATTATTCACATTATTACACTGAAAGAAAAAATAGATAAACAAACAAAAGCATCTGCACTATACTGGCCAGCGACCAGTAATCGCCAACACCTGTTTGATTTTACCTCTCGTAGCCTATAGCTTTAGTGATATGTCAGTGTGTGAAATACTACGAAAGTACAAATCATGCTGTCTTCTCAAGCGCTACAGCCAGGTGTTGGGATAACTGGTACGCAGCGATAACTGGTCGCTAGCCAGTACCTACTCCTCCTTATGGAATCACCATCTGTTAAGTTTGAATTGATAACCGTGACTGGAATTCAAAATGCCTTTCCTTGATGTCCCCACCCCACCCCAGCCCACCCTCCCTGTTTAGTGTACATGGTATTTTAGACAATTCCGTAAATTCTAATGTGAAGCAGATTAAACTTCAGTGTTTATCTCGCAGTGTGAAGGGTAGCATGGCAACTTGACTTGGTGTTTGTGCAACACAGTTTAAAGTTGGTGTCAGACTATATAACGGGGAGTGGTCACTCCTCGAAAACCCCTTAGCGTATGCCTCGGCTCGTCACGTGACCAGTGCAGCCAATATGGCGGCAGCTTAGTTTTTAAGATTGAGCCCGGTTTATTTTCAACAGCTGATTACATTCGCTGAGTGTTGTGACAACTGAAAACCTACCTGTAGAAGATAAGTTACCTATTCTGTCACTTCATTTTAAGTCAAATAATTGTTATTAGTGTCAGTATTAGTGCAGTAGATTTGTAGTAAAGTTGCAAGTCGGCATGTTGTAGCTCACTGGCTTCAGTTCTCGGTACACAGTGAAGAAAGACTAAATTCTATCGCTATTTAAATTTTAGAAGGGAAATATACCTTTAGTTGAAAGGTGTTTGCAAGTAATAGTGGTAGTTTTATAACTTTAAAAACATAGTTAGGGTGTATTTGAGGTGTGTGATCTGTTCTGATCCGCCATTGATGCTTGTGATGCTTGAGTGTTATAGTTCTAAAGCTGCTTTCTTTCTGGTTGATCTTAGTATTTGACAAAACTGGAAAGGTGTTTACAAGGCTTTGTGATAGTTTTAAACTTTCTGTTTTTGAGGGGTGTGTGACAGTGTCAGTTAACATTCTGTCAATGTCCATGCCATTCCACACATGCAATAATATATCTGAATTAAATACTAATGTAAAAATGTCTCAAAGTAGATTTTAAAAAAAAGGACAGCTGATGTTAACACATGTGTTCTACCGATAGGTTTGCGTTCTTTAACATGTTTGGGGAGGGGTGGCCGTGGTGTATCATTTATTCTTTCATTCATTCACATATGTATTTCTTTCTGTTGTTCTTTTTCCTTACTTCTTCATTAATTCACTTATAATTCTTGCTCTTAATTTTTGCTATAAGTCATTCATTCATTCATTCATTGTAAAATTCCGACTGATACAATAAACTGGCTGAGGTACTGTTAAACGTGGCCGAAGTTGCGCTGGGAACGAACCAAGTCCCTGTGTGCGTTGGAGCATGACGAGTCACACGCTAATTAATAATGATAATTATAATAATAAGGGCCTGATGATGTACGCCTCTCCGTGGTGGGCCTAGATGGGGGGATTATATTCCCTGAACCAAACGTCCATCACCCAGTTAGGGCTGACCCCCGAAGCTGTTTTTTCACTGGGTTACAGACAGCCAAAAGGAAAGTTTAAGTTCACTTCCGTAGCCCAGTCAGCCTTCCTCCGGTAGTGACACCAACCATACTGGAGATGGGACTTGCCCCAGGGGAAGGCACAGAACCCGACCAAGAATATCTTGGTCAAACCACCTTAAAACCAAACTACTTGAGTGTGCGAGAGCGACAGGATGGCCTGAAAATCCACGTATCACTGGCAAGTCGCTGAAGCTGCATTGGGACAATGCCATGCCCATGTATGCTTACCTGACGGAGCAAAATCTCCGAGATCAATTCCGGCGGCTAAAATCTCTTGCCCCGTGAGCCAGTTCAACCCACAACTGGTGCCCGTCAGGAACCTTTGCATGCTCAAGTGGCAGCAGACCCAAAACTTCTAATGGACGTCCGTGTCAACCTCTTTCCTCTTGCTGATGGAAACTCTTCCGGCATAGAGCCCATTGGCCCCGAAATTTCAGACCCTCACTCTTCCTCTTCCTCAGTTGCAGATCTTTCCGAAAATCCTGTGTATATTTTGTTTCATTCTATTTATGATGAAATATCTGGCATACCTTTAGAAAATCGGAGGCCAATTAAACAAACAAATGAATCTTTTCCCAAAAATGAAATCAATTTATTAAATGATATTATTTCTATGAAACTTTCATCGGACTGTTCATTACATGAAGTTAATTGTTGTGTCTATCCTGCCGCTCGAACCTTGGAGAATATTCACACAGTTTCAAAGAAAAAACATCTAATACTAAGAACAATACAACAAAGAAAAACCGGTTTCAAGTAAAACTAACGGAAACTAGAAAATACATTTCCTGGAGTGAGCTGTGTCTGAAGTTAAGATCATCAGGGAGTCCAATGTCAAAACGACAAAAGTCAATTTGGAGAAAATTTATATTACAATACAAGACAACAAAAGAAAAGGTACTTCTCCAAATTGTCGATTCCCTTAGGGCCAAAATAAAGGTTTGGACTGAAAGATGGGAAAAGAAAAATAAATTCATCAAACAAAATAAACTTTTTAGAAACAATGAAAAGCACTTCTACAGGCAACTGAAAACAAAGGGTGATGGTGAACATGACAAACGGCCTCCTATGGGTGCCAATGAAAGGTTCTGGAAACAGTTGTGGTCTGTACCCGGCAACTGCAACCTTGAGGCACCATGGGTCCGTGATTATGACCATGCAATGCATGAGAAGGTAACTAGGTCGTTTGTCTGTTACATCTGACCAGATTGCCTGAAAAGTGTTATAAAAAAGTCCAAATCTAATACAGCTCCAGGGCCTGATGGCATTCGAAACCGGTATTGGAAACTGTCCCCCTGTGTCCGAACACCATTACTACACTGTTTCAATACTCTCGTGGACACAGGTGATGTTCCTCCATGGTTCTGCAAAGGTCGCACAATACTTCTCTCCAAGAAAGGAGACTTGACTGATCCCAAAAACTTCCGCCCTATCACATGTTTGAATACACAATACAAAATATTCCCAGAGTGTTTGACAAACCTTGTGTCATCTTACTGCTCTTCCAATGATATAATTTACAGAGAGCAGAAGAGAGCAAGAAAGGGATGTTGGGGGTGCAAGGATCAACTTCTTGTACAGAAAATGATTTTGGAAGAGGCTAAACATATCACCGCAACCTCTCCATGTGCTGGATTGACTACAAAAAAGCATACGACTCTGTCCCTAACGAATGGATTCTGAAGTCTCTTCATTGTATTGGCCTCCCTGAGCGACTACTTGATTTACTCAAGTCTTTAATGAGTTGCTGGTCGACTCAACCTGAGATGTGGTTTTGACTCCGAGGTCCATCCATGGTACGACCCTGAACATGTCCAGGGCGTCATGGAAAAATGCCTTGTGAGCCCTAGGCTTACTTTACCTTCTAACCCAAAGTTTACATGCCTTGTGAGCCCTCGGCTGACTTTACATGCTAACCCAACGTTTACATGCCCTGTGAGCCCTGGGCTGACTTTACCTGCCTACCCAACGTTTACATGCCTTGTAAGCCCTAGGCTGGCTTTACCTGCTAACCCAACGTTTACATGCCTTGTGAGCCCTAGGCTGGCTTTACCTGCAAACCCAACGTTTACATGCCTTGTAAGCCCTAGGCTGACTTTACCTGCTAACCCAACGTTTACATGCCTTGTGAGCCCTAGGCTGGCTTTACCTGCTAACCCAAGGTTTACATGCCTTGTAAGCCTTAGGCTGACTTTACCTGCTAACCCAACGTTTACATGCCTTGTAAGCCCTATGCTGGCTTTACCTGCTAACCCAACGTTCACATGCCTTGTAAGCCCTATGCTGGCTTTACCTGCTAACCCAACGTTTACATGCCTTGTAAGCCCTAGGCTGGCTTTACCTGATAACCCAACGTTTACATGCCTTGTGAGCCCTAGGCATGCTTTACCTGCAAACCCAACGTTTACATGCCTTGTAAGCCCTAGGCTGGCTTTACCTGCTAACCCAACGTTTGCATGCTTTGTGAGCCCTGGGCTGACTTTACCTGCTAACCCAACGTTTACATGCCTTGTAAGCCCTAGGCTGGCTTTACCTGCTAACCCAACGTTTACATGCCTTGTGAGCCCTAGGCTGGCTTTACCTGCAAAACCAACGTTTAGATGCCTTGTGAGCCCTAGGCTGGCTTTACCTGCTAACCCAACGTTTGCATGCCTTGTAAGCCCTAGGCTGACTTTACCTGCTAACCCAACGTTTACATGCCTTGTAAGCCCTAGGCTGGCTTTACCTGCTAACCCAACGTCTACATGCCTTGTAAGCCCTGGGCTGACTTTACCTGCTAACCCAACGTTTACATGCCTTGTGAGCCCTAGGCTGGCTTTACCTGCTAACCCAACGTTTACATGCCTTATGAGCCCTATGCTGACTTTACCTGCTAACCTAACGTTTACATGCCTTGTAAGCCCTATGCTGACTTTACCTGCTAACCCAATGTTTACATGCCTTGTGAGCACTAGGCTGGCTTTACCTGCTTACCCAACGTTTACATGCCTTGTAAGCCCTAGGCTGGCTTTACCTGATAACCCAACGTTTACATGCCTTGTGAGCCCTAGGCATGCTTTACCTCTAAACTTTTTACCCCAACGTTTACATGCCTTGTAAGCCCTAGGCTGACTTTACCTGCTAACCCAACGTTTACATGCCTTGTGAGCCCTAGGCTGGCTTTACCTGCTAACCCAAGGTTTACATGCCTTGTAAGCCCTAGGCTGGCTTTACCTGCTAACCCAACGTTTACATGCCTTGTAAGCCCTATGCTGGCTTTACCTGCTAACCCAACGTTCACATGCCTTGTAAGCCCTATGCTGGCTTTACCTGCTAACCCAACGTTTACATGCCTTGTAAGCCCTAGGCTGGCTTTACCTGATAACCCAACGTTTACATGCCTTGTGAGCCCTAGGCATGCTTTACCTGCAAACCCAACGTTTACATGCCTTGTAAGCCCTAGGCTGGCTTTACCTGCTAACCCAACGTTTGCATGCCTTGTAAGCCCTAGGCTGACTTTACCTGCTAACCCAACGTTTACATGCCTTGTAAGCCCTAGGCTGGCTTTACCTGCTAACCCAACGTCTACATGCCTTGTAAGCCCTGGGCTGACTTTACCTGCTAACCCAACGTTTACATGCCTTGTGAGCCCTAGGCTGGCTTTACCTGCTAACCCAACGTTTACATGCCTTATGAGCCCTATGCTGACTTTACCTGCTAACCTAACGTTTACATGCCTTGTAAGCCCTAGGCTGACTTTACCTGCTAACCCAATGTTTACATGCCTTGTGAGCCCTAGGCTGGCTTTACCTGCTTACCCAACGTTTACATGCCTTGTAAGCCCTAGGCTGGCTTTACCTGATAACCCAACGTTTACATGCCTTGTGAGCCCTAGGCATGCTTTACCTGCAAACCCAACGTTTACATGCCTTGTAAGCCCTAGGCTGACTTTACCTGCTAACCCAACGTTTACATGCCTTGTGAGCCCTAGGCTGGCTTTACCTGCTAACCCAAGGTTTACATGCCTTGTAAGCCCTAGGCTGGCTTTACCTGCTAACCCAACGTTTACATGCCTTGTAAGCCCTAGGCTGGCTTTACCTGCTAACCCAACGTTCACATGCCTTGTAAGCCCTATGCTGGCTTTACCTGCTAACCCAACGTTTACATGCCTTGTAAGCCCTAGGCTGGCTTTACCTGATAACCCAACGTTTACATGCCTTGTGAGCCCTAGGCTGCTTTACCTGCAAAACCCAACGTTTACATGCCTTGTAAGCCCTAGGCTGGCTTTTTACCTGCTAACCCAACGTTTACATGCTTTGTGAGCCGTCGGCTGACTTTACCTGCTAACCCAACGTTTACATGCCTTGTAGAGCCCTAGGCTGGCTTTACCTGCTAACCCAACGTTTACATGCCCTGTGAGCCCTGGGCTGACTTTACCTGCTAACCAAACGTTTACATGCCTTGTAAGCCCTAGGCTGGCTTTACCTGCTAACCCAACGTTTACATGCCTTGTGAGCCCTAGGCTGGCTTTACCTGCAAACCCAACGTTTACATGCCTTGTGAGCCCTAGGCTGGCTTTACCTGCTAACCCAACGTTTGCATGCCTTGTAAGCCCTAGGCTGACTTTACCTGCTAACCCAACGTTTACATGCCTTGTAAGCCCTAGGCTGGCTTTACCTGCTAACCCAACGTTTACATGCCTTGTAAGCCCTGGGCTGACTTTACCTGCTAACCCAACGTTTACATGCCTTGTGAGCCCTAGGCTGGCTTTACCTGCTAACCCAACGTTTACATGCCTTGTAAGCCCTAGGCTGACTTTACCTGCTAACCCAACGTTTACATGCCTTGTAAGCCCTAGGCTGGCTTTACCTGCTAACCCAACGTTTACATGCCTTGTAAGCCCTAGGCTGGCTTTACCTGCTAACCCAACGTTTACATGCCTTGTAAGCCCTAGGCTGGCTTTACCTGATAACCCAACGTTTACATGCCTTGTAAGCCCTAGGCTGGGCTTTTTACCTGCTAACCCAACGTTTACATGCCTTGTAAGCCCTAGGCTGGCTTTTACCTGCTAACCCAACGTTTACATGCCTTGTAAGCCCTAGGGCTGGCTTTGCATCTGCTTACCCAACGTTTACATGCCTTGTAAGCCCTAGGCTGACTTTACCTGCTAACCCAACGTTTACATGCCTTGTAAGCCCTAGGCTGGCTTTTGCTACCTGCCTTGTAAACCCAACGTTTACATGCCTTGTAAGCCCTAGGCTGGCTTTACCTGCTAACCCAACGTTTACATGCCTTGTAAGCCCTAGGCTGACTTTACCTGCTAACCCAACGTTTACATGCCTTGTAAGCCCTAGGCTGGCTTTTACCTGCTAACCCAACGTTTACATGCCTTGTAAGCCCTGGGCTGGCTTTTACCTGCTAACCCAACGTTTACATGCCTTGTAAGCCCTAGGGCTGGCTTTACCTGCTAACCCAACGTTTACATGCCTTGTAAGCCCTGGGCTGGCTTTACCTGCTAACCCAACGTTTACATGCCTTGTGAGCCCTAGGCTGGCTTTACCTGCTAACCCAACGTTTACATGCCTTGTAAGCCCTATGCTGGCTTTACCTGCTAACCCAACGTTTACATGCCTTGTGAGCCCTAGGCTGGCTTTACCTGATAACCCAACGTTTACATGCCTTGTAAGCCCTGGGCTGGCTTTACCTGCTAACCCAACGTTTACATGCCTTGTAAGCCCTAGGCTGGCTTTACCTGCTAACCCAACGTTTACATGCCTTGTAAGCCCTAGGCTGGCTTTTTTACCTGCTAACCCAACGTTTACATGCCTTGTAAGCCCTAGGCTGGCTTTTTACCTGCTAACCCAACGTTTACATGCCTTGTGAGCCCTAGGCTGGCTTTTTACCTGCTAACCCAACGTTTACATGCCTTGTAAGCCCTAGGCTGACTTTACCTGCTAACCCAACGTTTACATGCCTTGTGAGCCCTAGGCTGGCTTTACCTGCTAACCCAACGTTTACATGCCTTGTGAGCCCTATGCTGGCTTTTACCTGCTAACCCAACGTTTACATGCCTTGTGAAGCCCTATGCTGGCTTTTTACCTGCTAACCCAACGTTTACATGCCTTGTGAGCCCTAGGCTGACTTTACCTGCTAACCCAACGTTTACATGCCTTGTAAGCCCTAGGCTGGCTTTACCTGCTAACCCAACGTTTACATGCCTTGTGAGCCCTAGGCTGGCTTTACCTGCTAACCCAACGTTTACATGCCTTGTAAGCCCTAGGCTGGCTTTACCTGCTAACCCAACGTTTACATGCCTTGTGAGCCCTAGGCTGACTTTTTACCTGCTAACCCAACGTTTACATGCCTTGTAAGCCCTAGGCTGGCTTTACCTGCTAACCCAACGTTTACATGCCTTGTGAGCCCTAGGCTGGCTTTACCTGCTAACCCAACGTTTACATGCCTTGTGAGCCCTAGGCTGGCTTTACCTGCTAACCCAACGTTTACATGCCTTGTAAGCCCTAGGCTGACTTTACCTGCTAACCCAACGTTTACATGCCTTGTAAGCCCTAGGCTGGCTTTTTACCTGCTAACCCAACGTTTACATGCCTTGTAAGCCCTAGGCTGACTTTTACCTGCTAACCCAACGTTTACATGCCTTGTGAGCCCTAGGCTGGCTTTTTACCTGCTAACCCAACGTTTACATGCCTTGTAAGCCCTATGCTGACTTTACCTGCTAACCCAACGTTTACATGCCTTGTAAGCCCTAGGCTGGCTTTACCTGCTAACCCAACGTTTACATGCCTTGTAAGCCCTAGGCTGGCTTTACCTGCTAACCCAACGTTTACATGCCTTGTGAGCCCTAGGCTGGCTTTACCTGCAAACCCAACGTTTACATGCCTTGTAAGCCCTAGGCTGACTTTACCTGCTAACCCAACGTTTACATGCCTTGTAAGCCCTAGGCTGGCTTTACCTGCTAACCCAAGGTTTACATGCCTTGTGAGCCCTAGGCTGGCTTTACCTGCTAACCCAACGTTTACATGCCTTGTAAGCCCTAGGCTGGCTTTTACCTGCTAACCCAACGTTTACATGCCTTGTAAGCCCTATGCTGGCTTTACCTGCTAACCCAACGTTTACATGCCTTGTAAGCCCTAGGCTGGCTTTACCTGCTAACCCAACGTTTACATGCCTTGTGAGCCCTAGGCATGCTTTACCTGCAAACCCAACGTTTACATGCCTTGTAAGCCCTAGGCTGGCTTTACCTGCTAACCCAACGTTTGCATGCCTTGTAAGCCCTAGGCTGACTTTACCTGCTAACCCAACGTTTACATGCCTTGTAAGCCCTAGGCTGGCTTTACCTGCTAACCCAACGTCTACATGCCTTGTAAGCCCTGGGCTGACTTTACCTGCTAACCCAACGTTTACATGCCTTGTGAGCCCTAGGCTGGCTTTACCTGCTAACCCAACGTTTACATGCCTTATGAGCCCTATGCTGACTTTACCTGCTAACCTAACGTTTACATGCCTTGTAAGCCCTAGGCTGACTTTACCTGCTAACCCAATGTTTACATGCCTTGTGAGCCCTAGGCTGGCTTTACCTGCTTACCCAACGTTTACATGCCTTGTAAGCCCTAGGCTGGCTTTACCTGATAACCCAACGTTTACATGCCTTGTGAGCCCTAGGCATGCTTTACCTGCAAACCCAACGTTTACATGCCTTGTAAGCCCTAGGCTGACTTTACCTGCTAACCCAACGTTTACATGCCTTGTGAGCCCTAGGCTGGCTTTACCTGCTAACCCAAGGTTTACATGCCTTGTAAGCCCTAGGCTGGCTTTACCTGCTAACCCAACGTTTACATGCCTTGTAAGCCCTAGGCTGGCTTTACCTGCTAACCCAACGTTCACATGCCTTGTAAGCCCTATGCTGGCTTTACCTGCTAACCCAACGTTTACATGCCTTGTAAGCCCTAGGCTGGCTTTACCTGATAACCCAACGTTTACATGCCTTGTGAGCCCTAGGCATGCTTTACCTGCAAACCCAACGTTTACATGCCTTGTAAGCCCTAGGCTGGCTTTACCTGCTAACCCAACGTTTGCATGCTTTGTGAGCCGTCGGCTGACTTTACCTGCTAACCCAACGTGTAATGCCTTGTGAGCCCTAGGCTGGCTTTACCTGCTAACCCAACGTTTACATGCCCTGTGAGCCCTGGGCTGACTTTACCTGCTAACCAAACGTTTACATGCCTTGTAAGCCCTAGGCTGGCTTTACCTGCTAACCCAACGTTTACATGCCTTGTGAGCCCTAGGCTGGCTTTACCTGCAAACCCAACGTTTACATGCCTTGTGAGCCCTAGGCTGGCTTTACCTGCTAACCCAACGTTTGCATGCCTTGTAAGCCCTAGGCTGACTTTACCTGCTAACCCAACGTTTACATGCCTTGTAAGCCCTAGGCTGGCTTTACCTGCTAACCCAACGTCTACATGCCTTGTAAGCCCTGGGCTGACTTTACCTGCTAACCCAACGTTTACATGCCTTGTGAGCCCTAGGCTGGCTTTACCTGCTAACCCAACGTTTACATGCCTTATGAGCCCTAGGCTGACTTTACCTGCTAACCTAACGTTTACATGCCTTGTAAGCCCTATGCTGACTTTACCTGCTAACCCAGTGTTTACATGCCTTGTGAGCCCTAGGCTGGCTTTACCTGCTTACCCAACGTTTACATGCCTTGTAAGCCCTAGGCTGACTTTACCTGCTAACCCAATGTTTGCATGCCTTGTAAGCCCTAGGCTGGCTTTACCTGATAGCCCAACGTTTACATGCCTTGTAAGCCCTGGGCTGACTTTACCTGCTAACCCAACGTTTACATGCCTTGTAAGCCCTAGGCTGGCTTTACCTGATAGCCCAACGTTTACATGCCTTGTAAGCCCTAGGCTGGCTTTACCTGCTTACCCAACGTTTACATGCCTTGTAAGCCCTAGGCTGGCTTTACCTGCTAACCCAACGTTTACAAGCCTTGTGAGCCCTAGGCTGGCTTTACCTGCTTACCCAACGTTTACATGCCTTGTAAGCCCTAGGCTGACTTTACCTGCTAACCCAATGTTTGCATGCCTTGTAAGCCCTAGGCTGGCTTTACCTGATAGCCCAACGTGTACATGCCTTATGAGCCCTATGCTGGCTTAACCTGCAAACCCAACGTTTACATGCCTTGTGAGCCCTAGGCTGACTTTACCTGCTAACCCAACGTTTACATGCCTTGTAAGCCCTAGGCTGGCTTTACCTGATAACCCAACGTTTACATGCCTTGTAAGCCCTGGGCTGACTTTACCTGCTAACCCAACGTTTACATGCCTTGTAAGCCCTAGGCTGGCTTTACCTGATAACCCAACGTTTACATGCCTTGTAAGCCCTGGGCTGGCTTTACCTGCTAACCCAACGTTTACATGCCTTGTAAGCCCTAGGCTGGCTTTACCTGCTAACCCAACGTTTACATGCCTTGTAAGCCCTAGGCTGGCTTTACCTGCTAACCCAACGTTTACATGCCTTGTAAGCCCTAGGCTGGCTTTACCTGATAACCCAACGTTTACATGCCTTGTAAGCCCTAGGCTGGCTTTACCTGCTAACCCAACGTTTACATGCCTTGTGAGCCCTAGGCTGGCTTTACCTGATAACCCAACGTTTACATGCCTTGTAAGCCCTAGGCTGGCTTTACCTGCTAACCCAACGTCTACATGCCTTGTGAGCCCTAGGCTGGCTTTACCTGATAGCCCAACGTTTACATGCCTTGTAAGCCCTAGGCTGATTTTACCTGCTAACCCAACGTTTACATGCCTTGTGAGCCCTGGGCTGGCTTTACCCGCTAACCCAACGTTTACATGCCTTGTGAGCCCTATGCTGGCTTTACCTGCTAACCCAACGTTTACATGCCTTGTAAGCCCTATGCTGGCTTTACCTGCTAACCCAACGTCTACATGCCTTATGAGCCCTAGGCTGACTTTACCTGCTAACCCAACGTTTACATGCCTTGTAAGCCCTATGCTGACTTTACCTGCAAACCCAACGTTTACATGCCTTGTGAGCCCTAGGTTGGCTTTACCTGCTAACCCAACGTTTACATGCCTTGTGAGCCCTAGGCTGGCTTTACCTGCTAACCCAACGTTTATATGCCTTGTGAGCCCTAGGCTGACTTTACCTGCTAACCCAACGTTTACATGCCTTGTAAGCCCTGGGCTGGCTTTACCTGCTAACCCAACGTTTACATGCCTTGTGAGCCCTAGGCTGGTTTTACCTGCTAACCCAACGTTTACATGCCTTGTAAACCTCTATACTTAACTTCTTATTCTCATATCTGACGGTTGTACTATCAAGATAGATTGTTAATTAAGCGACAAAGCTCTTCAAACAGTCTCACCTGTTGTAGTTCCAGGATACGTCGTGGTTGGAGTCGTGGGTGACACCTGCGACAATGACGAACCTTCATTTCCATCACTCGGTTTTACCTCTTTCCTCATACCACAACTTGTATTCAGCGTAATAAAGTCCTCCGTAAGTCCACTGATTACTTCCTTTGTATCAAGCAGATCTTCTTTGGTCTGGTTCAGTTGAGAGGTTAAACTCTGCATGTCTGTGGGTAACTTCTGCTGGATTTTCTGTAGGCCATCCATGCACGATTCAACCTCGTTTCTCATCATCACACAACGTGTATTCAGCGTCATGAAGTCAGCTTTCAGGCTGTCAACTTCACGGAGAACACGTCGGCTGATAATATTGCTAATATATTTTTCTGTCAGGATGTCAGTAATTGCTCGGTTGACTAGACGCCTTATCAGGGTAGGGACGAATGTTCCGGTCAGTTCTTCTTTTAGTGACAACTCAAACTTTTTAAAGTCCTTAATCATTCTAATCTGATTACCACCAGTTGTGAGTTTCCATGCATCAATATCTCTTTCAACCTGGCCAACCCGTGTATCCAACTCTGACAAACTGGCATCAGCCTGTACGTCTTTGGCACCGCAGAGCACGAGACTGATGAATATAATAGTTGGTACCTCCATTGTGCACGTGTACTGTCTAGCGCGCAGCTAAGAGGACGACTGCCTCGCCGCCGGGTAAACGTGGTAATATAGCCCGACTCAAGTGTTTGACAGAATGCCAGCTCGGGGAAACACATGCTCCACCAGTAGTGTGCCTACACGTGGCAGCATAACAACCGACATTGCGATACGTACCTGAGAATATTGAAATGGATATAAGTGCCAAGTACTCCGTAGATACAAGACTGTTCTGTGTATTGTCACTGTTAAAGTAACATCAAATATATTGTAAATAGAAGCGACAAAACCCTTTAGACATTCATCAGAAATCTCTGCTAAAAGCGTTATAGCTGGGATTACACTTTGCCAGTGAAGTGCAGATTCTAGTACATTTGTTGGGTTGAGTCCACAAAGGGGTATTCATAGCTTTCGGCCGTGAGAGTCGTGCCAATTTACATTTATCAGAGGGGTGCACAAAGTCCGTGGTCCACACTACCAGAAGTCCGACTTACATTGTTGTGGCAGCCTCGGTAGCTGAATAAGTTAGATGGCTGACTTTGTGTGCTGGCGATTAGGTGCCAGACCCTGAGAGTGTGGCTTGGAATGCCGGATGAGAATCAGCGTAACTAAATAGATAATGGTGCATGTTCCTGTAGTTGAACCCCAAATAAAACACCTCCTACTTTCATTGAATAATACATATCAGGGGCCTCAATGTATTACTGTACGGGTTATATGTCGCGCATTACATTACAGAGGTTTGTAGGGTAGCCTAAAGGTTAAAGCTTCTCCTCGTCACGCTGTAGACTCAGGTTCGATTCCCCACATGTCGCGATAATTGCTTGAATATTGCTAAATGCGGCGTAAAACGATGATCACTCTCTCACATTACAGGATATAAGTCACGTGTTACTTTACAGGATTTATCGTATATCATAAAGGGGAAGTGTACACGATAAAATCACAGTTATTCTTATGTGAAACAAAATGAAATATTTTCAGTATTTGATATCAATGTTTGAAATTATACACTCATTTTTCTTACAATGAAAGTATAACGTCCCTCAAAATAAGTGCTGAAATGTTATGCCATCATGTGGTCCTTGTTTGCCGAGCTAAACAGTCCAGAGTTACCGCCCTTTGATTATGACGTAATTGGTGCCACTTGAATTTAGACTGGTCTCCTGTCTAGTCCCAAATCAAAAGATAATAATAATGAAATTAATCACGTGAGAAAAGTTTGTGCTAATACGAAAAAAGCATAAGAACTCTAAATGTAAGCAGTAGGACAGATTGATCGTGTGTATTTTCATTCATAACCTCACGTCAATGAAAATACCAAATATGTGCAATAATGTTCACGTACGTATGACATCACTATCGAGAAGAGACATTCTCAAAATACGCCGGATTTTTCGACGGGAAATTTCGTTGTTTCAAGTAACGTGTATACATAAATGTGACATGTAAGTTGTCCGAAACATTCTGACAATCTGCTGGTTCTTATTTTCTTTTTGTTTTCATTGTGACCAAGGGAAATAGTCAGAAATGAGGAGAACTTCCATCGTCGCCGTGCGTGAATTTTTCATCAGTCATGGCGTCACGCTTTCAGAAACTATAATATGTTGTGATGAATCTCGGAAATCATTGGATTACACCTATTTTAGTTAACTATCGCTTGCTACAAAAACTAATGAGCAAGTGTATGCAACAAAGTAGGCGAACAGATACACAGAGTGAAATCAGAATTCGACTTTGTTTACATTTCAAACGACGTGGTCCTTTCCCAGCGCGGCATCAGATATATTTCCTTAGATTTAACTGAAAACACTTGATATTGGTGACAAAGACCATTTGATATTTATTACCTGTATGATGAATTCAGGGATTCGTGTAAGAGTACGTGTGACGTGATTTTATAAACACTCTGCAATATGGCTGAAAATTCACTCTGACGTTAACTAAACTAACTGTGTGTATTTCGTAATGTGTCAAAACTGGCCAGAATTGCGATGCAGTATACTTACCTTACAATGAGCAGATGATGTCATAGAAAACAGAATTTCAAACAGAATTAAAAATGCCAATTGCTGTATTCTTCGTGACGTATTTGGATATGGTATCGATCATGTCGATCATGTCGATAGGTGGAAAGAGTGGAGGTGGTTGGACATGTATTAACGATTTATGTAGGAATTATGTAACAGACGTAAAATGCCGGCACATTCACCGATGGCAAGCTAGATGTAGTGCATAAACGTTTTAGTTTTTGTGAAAAACGATAATGTAGAAAGACGACCAACTCATCTTCAGTGTTGTACAATTTGGTTACGTGGTAACACTTGTTTTGCATTAAATTACAATGTGTTACTGTTGTCTATTATATCACAGTACATATATGTAAAGTGAATGTAGTCATTGTTCAGGTATCAGGTCCTCTTCAACACTAAAAGATGATTAAGGAAAGCAACGGCTTGCTTACAAACGACGTTCTAAGCACCATGGGTATGTTGCCCCCTGGAATGGTGAAGATATTGTCCGACCTAGTGTGGTCATCAAAATACAGCATTATCTCTGGAGATGTTATGTACAGCATGGAAATACTCGCACCTGAGCCTTTGTCGGCGTCGGAATACAACAAGATAACCACACAGGAGACTTGTGGCCGTATGCACATGTCGGGCGTAGCTAACGTCAGGCGTAACACACTACGTCGGGCTTAGCAGCGCCCTGCTCTTACACGTCATGCACAACGTCGGTTAAGCCCAGGCGTTACTACGCCCGGCTTACGGATTTACGTAGAGGCGCAGTGTGCTATTTTCAGATTTACAAACGTTTTTATACCACCGGGAAATGGCGCGAAACAACTTCGCGGGACATTCGTTGCAGCCGTAATCATGGAAGGTCAAAGAAAACCGAGAAAACCAACTTTACTGATGATGAAATAATATGTCTTTTGGAGATGTACGGAGACAATAAGGAACTTCTCATCTCCACACTTTCAAACAACATAACTAATCGGCGTAAACAAGACGTTTGGAAGAAAATTACAAACCTGATCAACTCGAGATCGTCTGGCATAACCCGGGATTTGGATGAAGTAAAGAAAAAGTGGAAGGATCTTTTGAGAAAAGCTAAGAAAGACATTGCTGCGCATAAAAACCCAACAACTGGAGGAAGTCCTCAACACAAAGACTCGGCTTACACGTCCTGGGTTTTAGACATTATCGGTACAGAGTCATCGTCTCTTGTCGGTATAGAGGAAGGTGTAGAATCTGGCCATACTGTTTCGGCACCGTTTTCACAGATATCACGGGCATCATCAGATTTCCCTGAACCATCAACTTCGTCAGTACTCCAGTCATCAGCAACGACCGTCGGAACATCAGCAACAACGACAGTGACTGCTCCCCAATGGCCTGACACCACCCCTCAGTCTTCTGAATATGGTATGTAGGCTAGGTCCTGGCCATGTTTTTAATTGTTTTCTTATTAGCAGATCTACATCTACCAATGTAGATTAGTTCAGTTTACGAACATTTATCAATCTATTTACGCATATAAATTTACGAACATTGATTTGTTCATAGTAGTGCAAATTTATATCTATCATATCTTCAAATGATAGAATTTAGTAGATCTACTAAATTTGTTCAAGGCTATGGGTCTAGTTGAATTGGGGTTTTTACACCATAAAGTATATTCTTGTTTGTCTCAAATGTGTAGATTGTCACAACTCGACAACATATAAAAAAACAATACTATAGAAATTTTTTGTCTACTTGATTCAAGGGAGATAATTGGTCTAGTGGTTAGTTACGTCGCCTTCTGTACTGGTGACCTTGGTTCGAAACCCCACAGAAGAACTAACATTTCTATTTTATTTTATTTTTTTGGATATTGATTTTACATTGATTTACAATTTTACAATTTTGTCGATCTATAAATGTTAAGGACATGAATGTTTTAATGAATTATCGGTTTAACATTTGCAAATAATTTTTACACCATGACCCTCCTTTTTAGACAAGAGTGCGCCGCGTCTCACGAAGCGAAAGGCCACTGATGATGACCTCTACCAGCAGCTGCTAGCTCAGGAGATCGAGAGGGCCAAAGCACAGACTGAGAGAACACACGTTGGAACTGAGAGAGCAAGAGCGGAGACATTTACACTCTTCCTATTCTTCCTGAGTGTTGAACTGAGATATGCAGACTAAGTAATATGCGCATTCTCAACTGTACTGAACTTTAAAGTGATATGATTCAACTACATTTAAACCTTACTTAGTCACGTTATGTATGAAATGAGTATGTTTATTCAAGTTAATTACAGTAAAATATCTTTAATGTAATATTCAACAATATTATTGCAGTGTACAGGAACTGTATTGGAATTATAACATTGAGCTCTCAGAATGTATATCTCTGTTGTTATTTGAAAACTTTGATGGAATGTACGCTGAGTCTGCTGAGTTACTGCCCAAAGAATCTCTGAATTATCCTGTCTCTTTTTAACTTGGCATTGTGGGGTTCGGTTACGTTGTGAATGTCCAATCATTGTCACCATTGTCATCGCCCTCATAGTCGTCTTCGAGTGGCGTCCCGAACTCAATAGCCATGTTGTGTAGCACAAACACTGCACTTATAATAGCGCAACATCGTTTTGGTGGGTATCTTAACTCCGAGTGAACGCAATGGAACCGGGGCTTTATCGTCGAAGCATCTCTCAATACAGTTTCTTGTTGATGCATGTGCATAGTTATAACGTTCCTCCTGTCTTGATCTGGCATTCCTGACTGGTGTCATCAGCCAGGTGCGAAGAGGGTAGGCACTGTCCCCGAGAATGATGCCGTCTATTTGTCTGTTTTCAAAATCAACAAACATTTGACTCTCCCTTAGCATCCGCGAGTCATGAACAGAGCCGGGCCACTTTACAATACAGTTTAACACTCTCAGACTTGCATCACATTCACCTTGAACATTTATAGAGTGGTACCCTTTTCTGTTGACATAATTATATTCTTGTTCTTTTGGAGCCTGGATCCTAACATGTGTTCCGTCCACACATCCTACTACACCGGGAAACCCTGCCATATTGTAAAAACTGTCTTTCAGTGATTCGAGTTCGTTTTGATCGGGAAAGTAGATCCACTGGTTCATTCGCCGCTGAAGAGACAATAAAAATCTGCGAATTGTTCGATTAACCGTAGACTGATGAACATTGACAGTATCCCCAACTACATTTTGAAATGATCCCGTAGCATAAAACCGTAAGGCTACGAGTACCTGTATTTCCGGGGTAAGGGTAGAATTGCGGTACGAACCATATTCAATATCACCTCTGATTGTATCCACTATCTTGAAAATGTCAATTCTCCTGAATCTAAATCTTCTGTACAGATCAAGGTCGTCGTATATTTCTAAAGGGTTTGACCTATCTCTCAATACACGGTTTCTGTAGAACTGTCGCCTGCGATATTGGTGTACGACTGCCGCCATTACAGGGCTACACCTGGCTTATGCCTGCTGGGTTGGTGGCGTAAATATAGAGCGCTACGTCTGGCGTAACTTTAGCTACGTCTAAGATATGCATACCGTTTTAACGTTACGCCCGGGCGCACATTTGACTTACGCCCGGACTAGAATTTACGCCCGACATATCCATACTGCCACAGGTGTTCACTAATCACAGTGATGACACCAGGTGTTCAGGAGACGGTGAGTGCAACCTGCCCAACCGGTGGCATTAACTATGAACACGTCAGAAAGTCAGAAACTGTTGCTCAGTTGAAAAAAACAAACATCGGGAACTTCTGAGACAAGTCAAAAGAGCAGATTGCTTCAGGTTGCATTTGTCACTGATGCGTCAGATGTTGGCGTGTTAAGTGGATCACACTTGGCAAGAATACAGGTAGGTTTTATCAGACTGGCATCAGAATGCATGTATGACGTAGTTGTTCTTGACAGAATGCCAAGACATTAGAAAGGAGGCAGCAAGAATGGTAACGCTGTATGTCATGATACATAAAGCAATGAAACGACTTAAAACCAATTCTCAGAGAGAATGCTCAGGCATATATTTCTGAAGTCGTTTTTGATTTGTATTTGTTTAGCAGACAAATAAACACAAAGTCAAATACGCACTCGGTACTACCTAGTAAACTGGTACAATTAGTAGAAATTTCCTTAAAATAGCTATTTTGTTTGTAGCAATCAAAACACGTGTCACAATTTATTCATTCTTGGTGTCGACAAAGCTGTCGATATTTTTTTTTACAATTGGCGTGTTTCCAATTGGGCATTCTCTCTGAGAATTGGAGTTAAACATTCAGGACGTTACTGTTTCCAATTCATACATCTTATTCATAGTATTTTCAAATCTATTATCTACACTAAAATGTATAATACTACGAATGATTATTCCACGTGCATGAGATCAGCGCCTGTTTTCACTTCATAGTATTGGCCTGCAGTTCCCTTGCTCGTTGTACACACTGGCTACTAAGTCTCCGCAATGTAAAGCTACTCCTATAGGAGAAAAGGTAACTTGATAGTGTTACGTGAAGGAATTTTAATGGTTTATTTCAGATTTTTTATTTCTGTCATCAGAATTCGCAGGTATTTCATGATTTTTGTCTAATTTATAGATTTATCTATCAATTCCAATTACTCATTTCGTGGAGTTCAGCATAAAAATCTATCCCAGATAGTTGAACTATGTGGGCAATTCAAGGGATCTCTTCTTGTATCCAGTAAAGCTTAATTTATTGTAAACGTTAAAAGTTACGTGCTAGTTTTAATTCCCTAACTGTGATCGTCTAGTTGTTTTACTGTCCTTCGTAGACAGGTTTTTATCAGACCATATTTCCCTCGAGAGAAGCATACAACTTGGTCGTGGGGAGGTCAGGCCTTATTCCTGTTGTCCACAAAGTCATGAACATTTACACAATATGTAAAGGCAAACAGGTTTATTATCATTTTGAGAATATTTACATTTTCTATATCACAATTATTCCACCACAGCATGAATTCTGAACACACGCACACTGTTTTACTATAGAAACATGCAAATACATCAGCATCATCGTGGTAAGGTTCTGTTTCAAGCTCCCTCGGTCAAAAATTTTGATGACCTCAGTCAGAATTTGTGTTGTTTACAAGTGTCGATCCATTTTGCTTAAATTTTGACACCTGCAAAAGACAGAAGATAAATATAGTTGCGTGAAAAAGCATAACATGAAGCATGTGAGGGAGAAGCTCCCCAGGGTCATGAAAAAATCTTAAGTCTAAAATTTGCTTAGCACAAAAAAATCTTTAGTCTAAAAAAAGTTGCTTAGCTAAGATTTTAGATAAAACTGGATCATGAAACTGTCGCAGCAAACTCTTGACTAAGACTAAGACTAAGACAGTTACCATGGCAATTTTAGAATGATGTCATTATGTCCGGTCACTCTTAATTAATTGAGGAGAATACTTTAGTAGCAGGCACCTGTTCCAAACAAGTCAACTGATGCCTTTATCCCTGCCGCGGTGAATTTTACAGTAGTGTCTCAAGGTTGGGATGTTTTCGAAAATACACTATCACGAACGCCTAAGTGCGCTTTCGGCCATATTGCAGAGGATAGTGTTTACAAAATCACGTTTCGCAAAGGCCGATATTGAGAAGCCTATTACATCAAGTATATTTCATATTCAGCTGCGACAAATGCATCACTGAATTCCTCATACATTTTAGTATCAAATAAGAAATGGTCTTTGTCACTAAAATCAAGTGTCTAGGTGATATGAAACGAAAGATATTGGGCATGAAAACGAACGCTGTGCGCGAAAGACAGCACTTGTTGAAATGTAAACAAAGAAAAATTCAGACTTTACACTGTGTACAGTAGCATTTTCTCCAATTTTCAGACACCCATTCGTCTATTCGTAGCATGCATAGGCTCAATACTTTAGAACATACATGGAAATAGTATCGTTGCAAGAAATAGCAAATTAAAAATAGATTCAATACAGTAATGTGATGTGTTTATACGAAATTAAAAGAAAATCCATTTTCGACATTTATTTCGAGTCATTTTTAATGTTGAGCGTATAACGTTATGCATAAGCAAATAAACCCATTTCATATATACTTATGACGTTCAGATATCATGCTGTAAATCCTTCGCTCACTCCGTAAAGACGCCAAATTAAAAAAATCGTAGCAGAGTGCTCTTATCGGTGCACGAGCAAAAGCGGAGAAATTTCCTGTTTTTTAAAGCATAACCAAATTTTGGACAACATTAATCAGTGTCTATTTCTCAAACCGCCAAGGTAGTCACACTTATATTTATACCAACGGATAGGAAATTCAATATTCTACATTTCTGTGTCATTTTATAGCCGTACGCTGATCCAGAACCACGCGAGCGCAAATCTCGCACAACGTTCACTTTTCAAACCGTATGAAAATGTGTGCCTGAAAAAAAACTCGGCATCAAAAAGGACTTAAGACTGGTAGGTAGCAGTCTCGGAAGACTAAAAAATGTACGTGATCCCCGATTTAAGACGATTTTTTGGACTTAAGATCAAAATGACAGATTTAAGCAATTTTTAGACTTAAGTCATTTTCATGACCCCGGGGCCAGGCCTTGCTGCAACACAATCAGTCACATCTGAGGGAAACTCGAACAACTGCCAATGTTGTTTCTAGAAATTCCAGCCATCATAAGGAGATGACATGTCCTCCCGAACTGTTGTTATTTTGAACATGAGTTTGGCGTCTCGTACCCCTCCTTTGGCTCATTGCCAAAGTAGTTACTATATGACTGATACACCATAACAGTTAACTCACTCACTCACTCACCCCATTGCCACTGGATACCCTTGACAGTTAAGTGAATTAAAACCTATTGCTGTTTTGTATCATCAAATCATCAAAAAGCACCACTTCACCACTAGTCTGATCTCTTCCCTCTTGGATTAGAAACAGTTTTGGATTTCTGCTCCAGAAACAATAACATCCTCATTTTCAGTATTATTCATTATTTTCAATTAACTTGACATCATAAAACCATGAAAAAAATAAATCCAATGCATTGGAAAGGCCCTATTATGATTAATCTGTATGGTTTGTTTCATCTAGAAATTTCAAGAGTTTTGGAGTTATCATTCAGAATAGTGCAAAACCCTTAATTACAACTTGTCATAACGAAAATATAAAAAAAAATATCTTAAAATTGACCCTGGTCCTAAAGTGCGACAAAGGATTTTCTCCATTTCGGCCTATGGAGGTGCTGCATAGTGAACGCTGTGTATCTAAGCTAGGTCTGATTGACCCTGGTCCTAAAGTGCGACAAAGGATTTTCTCCATTGCGGCCTATGGAGGTGCTGCATAGTGAACGCTGTGTATCTAAGCTAGGTCTGATTGACCCTGGTCCTAAAGTGCGACAAAGGATTTTCTCCATTGCGGCCTATGGAGGTGCTGCATATAGTGAACGCTGTGTATCTAAGCTAGGTCTGATTGACCCTGGTCCTAAAGTGCGACAAAGGATTTTCTCCATTTCGGCCTATGGAGGTGCTGATAGTGAACGCTGTGTATCTAAGCTAGGTCTGATTGACCCTGGTCCTAAAGTGCGACAATGTATTTCCTCCATTTTGGCCTATGGAGGTGCTGCATAGTGAACGCTCTGTATCTAAGCTAGGTCTGATTGACCCTGGTCCTAAAGTGCGACAAAGGATTTCCTCCGTTGCGGCCTATGGAGGTGCTGCATAGTGAACGCTACGTATCTTAATGAACCCTGGACCTACCTCTCACACCGCCTCCCCATCAGGTGTGGCCGGCGGGTTGTAGAACGAATGTTTAGCGGCCATCATGTCATTCAGTTTCTTCAGCTCTTCACACTCAGCCAAAACTTTGTTCTTCTACAAAAGAAAATAACTGATGATAACCCTATTACCTGACAGATCCCAGAAGAACAAACAACACAATTCAATATCCTCTGAAATTTCAAAGAGCACGGGTTCACACCGTTTTTAGCAATATCCAGCCACACTACAGAAAGAAACACCAGAAATGGGCTTCGAACATTGTACCTTTGTGGGAAATCGAACCAGGGTCCTCAGCGTGACCAGTGAACACTTTAACCTCTGGGCTATGCCATCAGGCGGCATAACGAGTGGTGACTTGGTGACTTGGTGACTTATTGGATAGTGTAGATTAATGCTCATTACATCAATCACTGGACAGTCTCATCGAGATCTGATAGCAACAGGTTGTTGTCAAATAGACGGAGTGAGTGAGTGAGTAGGGAATCCACCGGGGTCTTCAGCGTGACAAGCGAACCCTAAATAGATGGAATCTTGCTGAGTGTGAGATTAGACAAGGAACAAGGAAACAAAGAATCAACGTCGAAGCTGACGTACATGCAGACAGATCCTCATGAGACCGGTGCCAAGTGTGACATTAGACAAGGAACAAGGAAACAAAGTATCAATGTCCAAGATGACGTACATTTATACAGATCCTCATGTGACCGGTGCCAAGTGTGACATTAGACAAGGAACAAGGAAACAAAGAATCAATGCCGAATCTGACGTACATGCAGACAGATCCTCATGAGACCGGTGCCAAGTGTGACATTAGACAAGGAACAAGGAAACAAAGAATCAATGTCCAAGATGACGTACATTTAGACAGATCCTCATGTGACCGGTGCCAAGTGTGAGATTAGACAAGGAACAAGGAAACAAAGAATCAATGCCGAATCTGACGTACATGCAGACAGATCCTCATGAGACCAGTGCCAAGTGTGACATTAGACAAGGAACAAGGAAACAAAGAATCAATGCCGAAGCTGACGTACATGCAGACAGATCCTCATGAGACCGGTGCCAAGTGTGACATTAGACAAGGAACAAGGAAACAAAGAATCAATGTCGAAGCTGACGTACATGCAGACAGATCCTCATGAGACCGGTGCCAAGTGTGACATTAGACAAGGAACAAAGGAAACAAAGAATCAATGTCGAAGCTGACGTACATGCAGACAGATCCTCATGAGACCGGTGCCAAGTGTGACATTAGACAAAGGAACAAGGAAACAAAGAATCAATGTCGAAGCTGACGTACATGCAGACAGATCCTCATGAGACCGGTGCCAAGTGTGACATTAGACAAGGAACAAGGAAACAAAGAATCAATGCCGAAGCTGACGTACATACAGACAGATCCTCATGAGACCGGTGCCAAGTGTGACATTAGACAAGGAACAAGGAAACAAAGAATCAATGCCGAAGCTGACGTACATGCAGACAGATCCTCATGAGACCGGTGCCAAGTGTGACATTAGACAAGGAACAAGGAAACAAAGAATCAATGTCGAAGCTGACGTACATACAGACAGATCCTCATGAGACCAGTGCCAAGTGTGACATTAGACAAGGAACAAGGAAACAAAGAATCAATGTCGAAGCTGACGTACATGCAGACAGATCCCTCATGAGACCGGTGCCAAGTGTGACATTAGACAAGGAACAAGGAAACAAAGAATCAATGTCGAAGCTGACGTACATGCAGACAGATCCTCATGAGACCGGTGCCAAGTGTGACATTAGACAAGGAACAAAGGAAACAAAGAATCAATGCCGAAGCTGACGTACATGCAGACAGATCCTCATGAGACCGGTGCCAAGTGTGACATTAGACAAGGAACAAGGAAACAAAGAATCAATGTTGAAGCTGACGTACATGCAGACAGATCCTCATGAGACCGGTGCCAAGTGTGACATTAGACAAGGAACAAGGAAACAAAGAATCAATGTCGAAGCTGACGTACATGCAGACAGATCCTCATGAGACCGGTGCCAAGTGTGTGACATTAGACAAGGAACAAGGAAACAAAGAATCAATGTTGAAGCTGACGTACATGCAGACAGATCCTCATGAGACCGGTGCCAAGTGTGACATTAGACAAGGAACAAGGAAACAAAGAATCAATGTCGAAGCTGACGTACATGCAGACAGATCCTCATGAGACCGGTGCCAAGTGTGACATTAGACAAGGAACAAGGAAACAAAGAATCAATGCCGAAGCTGACGTACATGCAGACAGATCCTCATGAGACCGGTGCCACGTGTGACATTAGACAAGGAACAAGGAAACAAAGAATCAATGTCGAAGCTGACGTACATGCAGACAGATCCTCATGAGACCGGTGCCAAGTGTGACATTAGACAAGGAACAAGGAAACAAAGAATCAATGTCGAAGCTGACGTACATGCAGACAGATCCTCATGAGACCGGTGCCAAGTGTGACATTAGACAAGGAACAAGGAAACAAAGTATCAATGTCGAAGCTGACGTACATACAGACAGATCCTCATGAGACCGGTGCCACGTGTGACATTAGACAAGGAACAAGGAAACAAAGAATCAATGACGAAGCTGACGTACATGCAGACAGATCCTCATGAGACCGGTGCCAAGTGTGACATTAGACAAGGAACAAGGAAACAAAGAATCAATGCCGAAGCTGACGTACATGCAGACAGATCCTCATGAGACCGGTGCCAAGTGTGACATTAGACAAGGAACAAGGAAACAAAGAATCAATGACGAAGTTGACGTACATACAGGCTGATCCTTACGAGACCGGTGCTAGGTGTGACATTAGAGAAGGAACGAAGAAACAAAGAATGAACGTCGAAGCTGACGTACATGCAGACAGATCCTCATGAGACCAGTGCCAAGTGTGACATTAAACAAGGAACAATGAAACAAAGAATCAATGCCGAAGCTGACGTACATACAGACAGATCCTCATGAGACCGGTGCCAAGTGTGACATTAGAGAAGGAACAAGGAAACAAAGAATCAATGTTGAAGCTGACGTACATGCAGACAGATCCTCATGAGACCGGTGCCAAGTGTGACATTAGACAAGGAACAAGGAAACAAAGTATCAATGTCCAAGATGACGTACATTTATACAGATCCTCATGTGACCGGTGCCAAGTGTGACATTAGACAAGGAACAAGGAAACAAAGAATCAATGTTGAAGCTGACGTACATGCAGACAGATCCTCATGAGACCAGTGCCAAGTGTGACATTAGACAAGGAACAAGGAAACAAAGAATCAATGTCCAAGATGACGTACATTTAGACAGATCCTCATGTGACCGGTGCCAAGTGTGAGATTAGACAAGGAACAAGGAAACAAAGAATCAATGCCGAATCTGACGTACATGCAGACAGATCCTCATGAGACCAGTGCCAAGTGTGACATTAGACAAGGAACAAGGAAACAAAGAATCAATGCCGAAGCTGACGTACATGCAGACAGATCCTCATGAGACCGGTGCCAAGTGTGACATTAGACAAGGAACGAGGAAACAAAGTATCAATGTCGAAGTTGACATACATGCAGACAGATCCTCATGAGACCGGTGCCAAGTGTGACATTAGACAAGGAACAAAGACACAAAGTATCAATGTCGAAGTTGACTTACATACAGACAGATCCTCATGAGACCAGTGCCAAGTGTGACATTAGACAAGGAACAAGGAAACAAAGAATCAATGTCGAAGATGACGTACATGCAGACAGATCCTCATGAGACCGGTGCCAAGTGTGACATTAGACAAGGAACAAGGAAACAAAGAATCAATGTCGAAGCTGACGTACATGCAGACAGATCCTCATGAGACCGGTGCCAAGTGTGACAATAGACAAGGAACAAGGAAACAAAGAATCAATGCCGAAACTGACGTTCATACAGACAGATCCTCATGAGACTGGTGCCAAGTGTGACATTAAACAAGGAACAAGGAAACAAAGAATCAATGTCGAAGCTGACGTACATGCAGACAGATCCTCATGAGACCGGTGCCAAGTGTGACATTAGACAAGGAACAAGGAAACAAAGAATCAATGTCGAAGTTGACGTACATACAGACAGATCCTCATGAGACCGGTGCCAGGTGTGACATTAGAGAAGGAACGAAGGAAACAAAGAATCAATGTCGAAGCTGACGTACATGCAGACAGATCCTCATGAGACCGGTGCCAAGTGTGACATTAGACAAGGAACAAGGAAACAAAGAATCAATGTCGAAGCTGACGTACATGCAGACAGATCCTCATGAGACCGGTGCCAAGTGTGACATTAGACAAGGAACAAGGAAACAAAGAATCAATGCCGAAGCTGACGTACATGCAGACAGATCCTCATGAGACCGGTGCCAAGTGTGACATTAGACAAGGAACAAGGAAACAAAGAATCAATGTTGAAGCTGACGTACATGCAGACAGATCCTCATGAGACCGGTGCCAAGTGTGACATTAAACAAGGAACAAGGAAACGAAGAATCAATGCAGAAGCTGACGTACATACAGACAGATCCTCATGAGACCGGTGCCAAGTGTGACATTAGACAAGGAACAAGGAAACAAAGAATCAATGTCGAAGCTGACGTACATGCAGACAGATCCTCATGAGACCGGTGCCAAGTGTGACATTAGACAAGGAACAAGGAAACAAAGAATCAATGTCGAAGCTGACGTACATACAGACAGATCCTCATGAGACCGGTGCCAAGTGTGACATTAGACAAGGAACAAGGAAACAAAGAATCAATGTCGAAGCTGACGTACATGCAGACAGATCCTCATGAGACCGGTGCCACGTGTGACATTAGACAAGGAACAAGGAAACAAAGAATCAATGTCGAAGCTGACGTACATGCAGACAGATCCTCATGAGACCGGTGCCAAGTGTGACATTAGACAAGGAACAAGGAAACAAAGAATCAATGTCGAAGTTGACGTACATGCAGACAGATCCTCATGAGACCGGTGCCAAGTGTGACATTAGACAAGGAACAAGGAAACAAAGAATCAATGTCGAAGCTGACGTACATGCAGACAGATCCTCATGAGACCGGTGCCAAGTGTGGAATTAGACAAGGAACAAAGGAAACAAAGAATCAATGCCGAAGCTGACGTACATGCAGACAGATCCTCATGAGACCGGTGCCAAGTGTGACATTAGACAAGGAACAAGGAAACAAAGAATCAATGCCGAAGCTGACGTACATGCAGACAGATCCTCATGAGACCGGTGCCAAGTGTGACATTAGACAAGGAACAAGGAAACAAAGAATCAATGTCGAAGCTGACGTACATGCAGACAGATCCTCATGAGACCGGTGCCAAGTGTGACATTAGACAAGGAACAAGGAAACAAAGAATCAATGTCGAAGCTGACGTACATGCAGACAGATCCTCATGAGACCGGTGCCAAGTGTGACATTAGACAAGGAACAAGGAAACAAAGAATCAATGCCGAAGCTGACGTACATGCAGACAGATCCTCATGAGACTGGTGCGAAGTGTGACATTAGACAAGGAACAAGGAAACAAAGAATCAATGTCGAAGCTGACGTACATGCAGACAGATCCTCATGAGACCAGTGCCAAGTGTGACATTAGACAAGGAACAAGGAAACAAAGAATCAATGTCGAAGCTGACGTACATACAGACAGATCCTCATGAGACCGGTGCCAAGTGTGACATTAGACAAGGAACAAGGAAACAAAGAATCAATGCCGAAGCTGACGTACATGCAGACAGATCCCTCATGAGACCGGTGCCAAGTGTGACATTAGACAAGGAACAAGGAAACAAAGAATCAATGCCGAAGCTGACGTACATGCAGACAGATCCTCATGAGACCGGTGCCAAGTGTGACATTAGACAAGGAACAAGGAAACAAAGTATCAATGTCGAAGTTGACGTACATACAGACAGATCCTCATGAGACCGGTGCCAAGTGTGACATTAGACAAGGAACAAGGAAACAAAGAATCAATGTCGAAGCTGACGTACATGCAGACAGATCCTCATGAGACCGGTGCCAAGTGTGACATTAGACAAGGAACAAGGAAACAAAGAATCAATGTCGAAGCTGACGTACATGCAGACAGATCCTCATGAGACCGGTGCCAAGTGTGACATTAGACAAGGAACAAGGAAACAAAGAATCAATGTCGAAGCTGACGTACATGCAGACAGATCCTCATGAGACCGGTGCCAAGTGTGACATTAGACAAGGAACAAGGAAACAAAGAATCAATGCCGAAGCTGACGTACATGCAGACAGATCCTCATGAGACCGGTGCCAAGTGTGACATTAGACAAGGAACAAGGAAACAAAGAATCAATGTCGAAGTTGACGTACATGCAGACAGATCCTCATGAGACCGGTGCCAAGTGTGACATTAGACAAGGAACAAGGAAACAAAGAATCAATGCCGAAGCTGACGTACATACAGACAGATCCTCATGAGACCGGTGCCAAGTGTGACATTAGACAAGGAACAAGGAAACAAAGAATCAATGCCGAAGCTGACGTACATGCAGACAGATCCTCATGAGACCGGTGCCAAGTGTGACATTAGACAAGGAACAAGGAAACAAAGAATCAATGACGAAGCTGACGTACATGCAGACAGATCCCATGAGACAAAGAATCAATGTTGAAGCTGAAGTGTGACATTAGACAAGGAACAAGGAAACAAAGAATCAATGACGAAGTTGACGTACATACAGGCTGATCCTCATGAGACCGGTGCCAGGTGTGACATTAGAGAAGGAACAAGGAAACAAAGAATGAACGTCGAAGCTGACGTACATGCAGACAGATCCCCATGAGACCGGTGCCAAGTGTGACATTAGACAAGGAACAAGGAAACAAAGAATCAATGCGGAAGCTGACGTACATGCAGACAGATCCCCATGAGACTGGTGCGAAGTGTGACATTAGACAAGGAACAAGGAAACAAAGAATCAACGTCGAAGCTGACGTACATGCAGACAGATCCTCATGAGACCAGTGCCAAGTGTTGAATTTGACAAGGAACAAGGAAACAAAGAATCAATGACGAAGCTGACGTACATGCAGACAGATCCTCATGAGACCGGTGCCAAGTGTGACATTAGACAAGGAACAAGGACACAATGAATCAATGCCGAAGCTGACGTACATGCAGACAGATCCTCATGAGACCGGTGCCAAGTGTGACATTAGACAAGGAACGAGGAAACAAAGAATCAATGTCCAAGTTGACGTACATGCAGACAGATCCTCATGAGACCGGTGCCAAGTGTGACATTAGACAAGGAACAAGGAAACAAAGTATCAATGTCGAAGTTGACGTACATACACACAGATCCTCATGAGACCGGGGCCACGTGTGGAATTTGACAAGGAACAAGGAAACAAAGAATCAATGACGAAGCTGACGTACATGCAGACAGATCCTCATGAGACCGGTGCCAAGTGTGGAATTAGACAAGGAGCAAGGAAACGAAGAAACAATGTCGAAGCTGACGTACATGCAGACAGATCCTCATGAGACCAGTGCCAAGTGTGTAATTTGACAAGGAACAAGGAAACAAAGAATCAATGACGAAGCTGACGTACATGCAGACAGATCCTCATGAGACCGGTGCCAAGTGTGACATTAGACAAGGAACAAGGACACAATGAATCAATGCCGAAGCTGACGTACATGCAGACAGATCCTCATGAGACCGGTGCCAAGTGTGACATTAGACAAGGAACGAGGAAACAAAGAATCAATGTCCAAGTTGACGTACATGCAGACAGATCCTCATGAGACCGGTGCCAAGTGTGACATTAGACAAGGAACAAGGAAACAAAGTATCAATGTCGAAGTTGACGTACATACACACAGATCCTCATGAGACCGGGGCCACGTGTGGAATTTGACAAGGAACAAGGAAACAAAGAATCAATGACGAAGCTGACGTACATGCAGACAGATCCTCATGAGACCGGTGCCAAGTGTGGAATTAGACAAGGAGCAAGGAAACGAAGAATCAATGTCGAAGCTGACGTACATACAGACAGATCCCCATGAGACTTTAGGATTTCTTCTTTCAGAGTAATATGGATTACGTAATAGAACATGGAACCTGAAAATTATATAATGTTTTATACTAACGTGCACCAGGCGATTCATAGGGCATCACTATATTAATCAAACAACATAAAGACTAACAATTCTTCATTCTAAACAGGGGTGCAATAAATTGTTCGTCTACATTTAGTAAAGTATATGTTTACTTTATACTTTTTGTTAAAGAACTATATATTCAGTGATCCGTTGTTTTGGGGATTGTATATACTAGTATACATCAGTGAATGATGTAAGGAAACACTTTGCCAGTCTGTGTCATGTTATTTGTCTTTCTGGTTTTTTATTTGAACCGAACCTTCCTGTGTGTCGATACCATCCACTGTCATCTTCGGCAAAGCAAAAGTACTGAAAATGACTTTTCAAACTTGGATACGTAGTAAATGTCGCCTTTTGTGACAGATAACGAAACCGCGATTAACTGGGTTGTTTTCTGTATGTCGCCAAATGCAAGCATCGGTTATTTAATTGGGAAAAAAACACTTTTGCATTACGTCACATATATTTCACGTTCAGATGCGACATTTTCTCAAATTATGAGACATCCATTCGTCAATTCAATGCATTCGTTGTCTCGGTATTTTCGGTAGACGCACAGAATAGATTTTGTAGCAAGAGTTAGGTCATTAAAAACAGAGATACTGCAATGATTTGGTGAATTCAAACGACGCAAAATCAACGATGCAACGACAATGGTATTCATCGACATTCCTAACTTCACTAAGAAAACGAAAGCAAATACCAATACGTAGTCAGTCAGGGTGTTTCTCATTACTTACACCACAAACGATTCCTGAATCAAAGAAAGGACCCTCGCCAAATCCTGAGAAGTCAGTGAACTCGCCATTTTATAAAAAAAAAAAACACAAAAAACAACACTGTCGTTGATAGTGATGCAGTATCTCAACTTTGTTGTACATATTTGGCAATTTGTTTGAGATGGAAGTCGGTTGAATAAGATTAAACACAGTCATACTATTAAGCTAAGCATACTATCAGTTTAAGTATGATAATGTACATTTTACGTATATTTCAGATATTTCTTTCGCAAAGCTAATTTCATTATCTACATTAAGTCTTCAGGTCTTTGAATGCTATTTAGAAGCCATAAACATAAGGAAGAGAGTTTTATGAATGTCAACGTTTTTGCTATCGGGAACACGTTTCAGGGTATAGACTTACTCCTTCATCAGGTGAAAAATTATTACATTTAGCCTTATTCAATATGATGCCATAGATGTTCATGTTCATTTCATGTTCTGTGGAAATAATGGCAGCCAATACGAAGCCTTATATATAATTAACGGAAATTATGTGAGGTACATATGTTGATCAAAGAACATTCAAATATCGTCTTTTCCGACGTCGCAAAAAAATAAATACTCCATAAAGCAAATCATGGTGTAATGTTTTCAGGAATTTCTTTACATTTGAAGATGTAACTTGTACTCTGTTAATGATGATGAAAAATTACTCAGAATATCTACACAAACAGCGGAATATGGGAATCTAAGAACTTATGTAGATATGGGACAGGACCATCCATTTCGCTGTTGCATGATTTGTCATGTTGTGTAATTTCAATATTTCCTGTAATTTGTGACACTACAACGTATCCGGTTACAAAGTGGATCCTTGCTTTGGAATAGTCTGGTTCACCGTGAACAACAGATACAACCAGACATTATTTGGTTCCCTCACACATTCCATGAGGACGAAAACAGATATCATCGTGCAGTGCTTTGGAGACATTTACTGCAGTCTTTTTTGTTTGTTTGGTTTTGTTTTGGTTTTGCTTTTGTTTTGTTTTGGGGGAGGGGGTGGGGTGTCACCCATAACAAAATTTCGGACAACTTTTCAAGCCCGGCTTAGTATTTACATTCAATATTTGAATTTATCCAATCGGATAGGATTATACCCGTGAAGATCCGGGTTAGAATATTTGTCTTCGGTAACCCATGCTTGTCGTGAGAGGCGACTAACGGGATCGGGAGGTCAGGCTCGCTGGCTTGGTTGACACATGTCATCTGTCCCAAATTGCGCAGATCGATGCTCATGCTGTTGATCACTGGATTGTCTGTTCCTGACTAGATTATTTACAGACCGCTGCCATAAAGCTGGAATATTGCTGAGTGCGGCGTAAAACTAAACTCACTCACTCACTCATCGGATAGGATTGGTTGATTTGTTGGTTGGTTGTTGTTCAACAGTATTCTTGCTATATGGCGACGGTCTGTAAATATTCGAGACAATCCAGTGTTCAACAGTATGAGCATAGATCCACGCAATTGGGAACCGATGACATGTGTCAACCAAGTCAGCCAACCTGACCACCCGATCCCGTTAGTCGTCTCTTAAGACAAGCGTCGGTTATTAAAGACCAATTCTTCACGGGTCGCTTATGGAATGAGTGCGTGACTTGGGCTCAGCATGATTCCAGTTAAATCAGGTCTAACACGGATTTTCACAGATGCATTGGATAGGGAATTTAATTAAATATTCTACATTACTGTTCACTTTTATAGCCTAAGGTAGATTTAGGGCCGCGCGAGTACGACTTTCGCACAACGTTCACTTTTCAGACTTGTGTGTCAGAACAAACACATCAACTCGGCATCCAGGGGGTTAATATCATCAACATTATTTGAACGGCATCCTGGGGTTAATATCATCAACACTATTTGAACGGCATCCAGGGGGTTAATATCATCAACACTATTTGAACGGCATCCAGGGGTTAATATCATCAACATTATTTGAACGGCATCCAGGGGGTTAATATCATCAACATTATTTAAACGGCATCCAGGGGGTTAATATCAACATTATTTGAACGGCATCCAGGGGTAAATATCATCATTATTTGAGCGGCATCCAGGGGATTAATATCTTCAACAATATTTGAACGGCATCCACGGGGTTAATATCATCAACATTATTTGAAGGGCATCCTGGGGTTAATATCATCAACATTATTCGAACGGCATCCAGGGGTTAATATCATCAATATTATTTGAACGGCATCCAGAGGTTAATATCATCAACATTATTTGAACGACATCCAGGGGATTAATATCATCATTATTTGAACGGCATTCAGGGGGTTAATATTATCAACATTATTTGAAGGGCATCCAGGGGGTTAATATAATTAACATAATTTGAACGGCATCCTGGGGTTAATATCATCAACATTATATAAACGGCATCCAGGGGTTAATATCATCAACAAGTTTTAACGGCATCCATGGGTTTAATATCATCATTATTTGAACGGCATTCAGGGGGTTATTATCAACAACATTATTTGAACAGCATCAAGGGGGTTAATATCAAAAACACTATTTGAACTGGTGAAAAAGACCATCAGGCAAATGATTTTAAATGCATGAGGA
The DNA here is from genome assembly GCF_003918875.1 of Haliotis rubra. NCBI lineage: Eukaryota > Metazoa > Mollusca > Gastropoda > Lepetellida > Haliotidae > Haliotis > Haliotis rubra. The sequence goes on from NW_025765936.1 coordinate 1,153,939, forward strand.
ATTCAGGGACGTGTGCGTTGCAGCTGAGTGTTAAATATTTGTGACGTAACAGGCGTCTCATGACCAGCTTACGTGAAACATGATTCTGTAAACACCATCAAACATAACGCAGAGCTCACTTCGGCGTTTGTGTTTGCCTACTTCCGAGACAGTCCAAACGATTTAAGGGTTAAAGGGGACGTTTCAGAATAACCATTGGCGATTTGTGATCTCTAATAGACAATTTTTCAATTCAGTTCACCGGGTAACTATCTGATATTTACATTTGCAACATACAGTAAACGATGCCGCGAATGATTTCATTAGTCAAAAATGGCGAGATTTACGAGGTATATAATTCTTACCGGGCATATCAGCAATTGTACTTTGTCTAAATAGCAATGTTACATCAAGAAACAGAGAAGTGGGGGAAATATTTGTCTTCCTGGCATCCATTGAATTGATAAAGCTGAGATGATTTGGGTGATGATTGTTTTAAGTTTTTATTTTGTATATTGTGTGTTTAGTCACTGAAGTAAGGGTACATTTCCCTGTGGCACCAAAAGGGTTAAATTTCAGCAGTAATTTGGAGATAATCCTATTGTGTTTACATTTTGGAAATGATTATAGTTGATTGAACGCTGCTAAATGTTTCATTTGTAGCTAATTCTGCCATGACATTTAAGTATGTTCCTTTTTGATTGGCTGTTACTAAAAAAATAGAATGTTTCATTTAGCAGCGTTCAATCAACTATAATTACTTCCAAAATGTTAAGACAATAGGATTATCCCCATTCTACCATGACATATGCACCATGAATAAAACGCGTTTTAAATATGCACTCATTACCCTTGCGTAGTAAACCGGCTCTCAATATTCCTACGCGCAGTGAATCGGCTCTCAGAAGTGGTTATTGAAAATTTCTCACTTCTAATTTTTTAGTAACAGCCAATCAAAAACGAACATATTTAAATGTCATGGTAGAATTAGCTACAAATGTCCATTCTTCCTTTGTTAAACGATCTAACGTATCCTTCCCGACCACATAATGGTATTTGACAAATATGTTGTATGGCACGAAGCCAGCATTGCGCAGCTCTATGTCCTATCTTGTTGAGAAGACCGCCGGGCACTTCAGTGTATATTTGTGACGTCACCACCAGTGTGACGTCACTGTCACTGTACAAATGGTGCCACGTCAGCTGGGTGAATCTCACAGAGTGCAGCGACATGTAAACAAACTGTTTGTTGTTGTCTGTTTCACATTTAACACAGAATTATGTTAAGACTGGCGACGTTTACGTACAATCACTCACCGTTTATGTTTACACTCACTTCACAATTTTCTTAGCTGATCACGCGAGGTTCCAAACACAACAAATGGCAAAAAGTCTGAAAATACATTCAACAAGTTTTATTTATATTCACAAAGAAATGGAAATCATGTGAATCGTGATACACGACTACGCAAACGGCACACACCTCGTCAGTGTCAGTAACGACATGTGCTCCGTCTCTGTCCACACCAACACCACACTGACTTCAGTGAGCACCACGTGACACCAGGAGATCCAACACTCGCTTATGTCTCCCGCGTCTCGCCCAGAAGGCCGCTGTCCACCCGTTGTTGTTCCTGGCGTTGATGTCAACCACGTTCAGGGACAGGATCAGCTTCACGGTCTCCCAGTCTCCATCTATACAGGCCAAGTGAAGGACGTTGTCACCGTCCCTGTCCACCAGTGACACATCAGCCCCTCTACCCACCAGGAACGCCACCACATGTCTGTGACCCCTGAGTGCCGCCTCCATCACCGGTGTTGTGCTGCTCCATCCTCCTCTAGTGTTGATGTCCACGTTACCCGCTACCAGGATCCGCTTCACTCTCTCCAGGTCACCGTCCCTGCTGGCGGAGTAGAGGTCGCGGTCTGTTGCTGGTGATGGACAACAATACAACTTTATGACAGGAATGTCAACATGTGGTTTCTGGAATTAACGATGGTGTGTTTAATACATAACTCTCTGTTAGAGCCAGATGTTGCAATAGTGTGTGTACAGCTCGAGAGTGTTAACGTGTGTTGCACTTTACAAGTTGATAATGTCAGTACAACTGTTGTTTGGTATATATTAGGGTAATAAGATAGAACGTTAGTTTATGTCACAGTGTTTTGTTTGCTGTTTAACGCCACACTCAGCAGTATTCCAGCTGACTGATGGCGACCTCAGCATAAATACCCGGTTCATGAAATCCTGTGATTGACAACATGATTGTCGATTGATACCATTGGCGAGACTCATCTCAGAATCTCCACGGGTATATACATCAGCCTGTTAAACGCAGGGAGAATTAAGGACTTATAGCTTCCTGCCTGCTGGGTTCTCCCACCTACCCCATAGATAAGACTCTTGTGTCGCCACTGGCTTTGGTGGAACCGTCTTGCTCTGGCTCGGATCAGTCGAGGCTGAAACAGGGAATATGTTGATCAGAAAACCATACATGGCACATACCCACAGTTTTCGCCTTTCCACATATGTTTTGCCTTTCAATATTATGCATTATCAAACTCTAAATATATTTTTTATGGAAGATGTATTAAATATATATTTCGTTCAATTTGATTGACAGAACAATTCATCGAGACCACGTGTCTGTTGAGGAAAAAAGGTACACTTCCTAAATTTAGTTTTTACAGTTTGAAATCCTGTGATTGACAGCATGAACGTTGATCGATACCATAGGTTAGACTCATCCCTCAAGTCAGAATCTCCACTGGTATATACACATCAGCGTGTTAAATGGAAGGAGAATTAAGGACTGAGCTTCCTGCCTGTTGAGTTTTCCCACCTACCGTGTAGATCGGTGTCTTGTGTCGTCACTGGTGGAACCGTCTTGCTCGGGTTCGGATCAGTCGAGGCTGAAACAGGGAATATGTTGTTCAGAAAACTATACATAGCACATAAGCACTATAAGTACTACCCTCAGTTTTCGCCTTCCCACATGTTTTGCCTTTTAATATTATGTATGGATAAATTCTAAATACATTTGTTATAGCAGAGGTATTAAATATATATGGTTTGATTTGACTGAGATACCTGTTCATCAAGACCACGTGCCTCTGCAAAAAGGGAAAAAAAGGAACACTACCTAAATTTATTTTTACAGTTTGAATCTGAAAATGTAATAAGCTGTGCAATTAAAGTAAAAAGCTCAGATGCTCCTCTTTGTTGAAACGTTGTAACTGAATAAATTGTTATTATTTTGTTTTGAACATAAACATGAACGGAGAAACTCAAGAATCTGTTCGCCTACAGGGTTAGGGTTAGGTTAGGGGCGAGTATATACTACGGGGACTTCACATATAAACATACATGATTATTCACATTATTACACTGAAAGAAAAAATAGATCAACAAACAAAAGCATCTGCACTATACTGGCCAGCGACCAGTAATCGCCAACACGTGGCTGTGGCGCTTGCGAAGACAGTTTGATTTTAACTCTCGTAGCCTATAGCTTTAGTACGATATGTCAGTGCGTGAAATACACACGAGTACAAATCATGCTGTCTTCTCAAGCTCTGCACAGGTGTTGGCGACTCTTTAACTGGTCGCTAGCCAGTACCTACTCCTCCTTATGGAATCACCATCTGTTAAGTTTGAATTCATTAACCGTGACAGGAATTCAAAATGTCTTTCCTTGATGTCCCCACCACACCCCACCCTCCCTGTTTACTGTACATGGTATTTTAGACAATTCCGTAAATTCTAATGTGAAGCAGATTAAACTTCAGTGTTTATCTCGCAGTATGAAGGGTAGCATGGCAACTTGACTTGGTGTTTGTGCAACACAGTTTAAAGTTGGTGTCAGACTATATAACGAGGAGTGGTCACTCCTCGAAAACCCCTTAGCGTATGCCTCGGCTCGTCGCGTGACCAGTGTAGCCAATATGGCGGCAGCTTAGTTTATAAGATTGAGCCCGGTTTATTTTCAACAGCTGATTACATTCGCTGAGTGGTGTGACAACTGAAAACCTATATGTAGAAGATAAGTTACCTATTCTGTCACTTCATTTAAGTCAAATAACTGTTATTAGTGTCAGTATTAGTGCAGTAGATTTGTAGTAAAGTTTCAAGTCGGCATGTTGTAGCTCACTGGCTTCAATTCTCAGTACACAGCGAAGAAAGACTAAATTATATCGCTATTTAAAATTTAGAAGGGAAATAAACCTTTAGTTGAAAGGTGTTTGCAAGTAATAGTGGTAGTTTTATAACTTTAAAAACATAGTTAGGGTGTATTTGAGGTGTGTGATCTGTTCTGATCCGCCATTGATGCTTGTGATGCTTGAGTGTTATAGTTCTAAAGCTGCTTTCTTTTTTGTTGATCTTAGTATTTGAAACAAAACTGGAAAGGTGTTTACAAGGCTTTTGTGATAGTTTTAAACTTTCTGTTTTGGTGTGTGTGTGTGTGTGACAGTGTCAGTTAACATTCTGTCAATGTCCATGCCATTCCACACATGCAATAATATATCTGAATTAATTACTAATGTAAACATGTCTCAAAGTAGATTTTTTAAAAAAAGGACAGATGATATTAACACATGTGTTCTAGGGATAGTTTTGCGTTCTTTAACATGTTTGGGGAGGGGTGGCCGTGGTGTATCGTTTATTCTTTCATTCATTCACATATGTATTTCTTTCTGTTGTTCTTTTTCCTTATTTCTTCATTAATTCACTTATAATTCTTGCTCTTAATTCTTGCTATAAGTCATTCATTGATTCATTCATTGTAAATTCAGATTGATACAATAAACTTGCTGAGGTACTGTCAAACGTGACCGAAGTTGCGCTGGGAACGAACCAAGTCCCTGTGTGCGTTGGAGCATGACGAGTCACACGCTAATTAATTAGACGGGGTCTTCCCACTTACCCAACTCCTATTGTTTCAGTAGAAGAAATCACTGGGGCGTGATAATCCCTTTAAACACTTTTTTTGTTCCCTGTGAAATAGTATCCGGGACCAAATGTGATAAATATCAACTACTTCTGACTCAATGATTACGTATAGGTATTAATTATATATATACAAGTTATCCAGTTATACAACTAAACACAACATCAACATCATATGAAATCATATCACATATATGCACTGCAATGCACTTGGTATCGAGTTAAATGTGATACTGAGTCAATGTATGGCACCATTTCTGAGCTGAAGAATACATGTCTCTACCCAGCCTTGTTCCTTGTTAAAAAAAGTCCTTATAAATGTTGGGGTGGCTTTTGGCAAACACATCACTCATTTGACGATGCCATCCCTCTACATGATTTGTACATCCTTGTAAGATATCACAAGGCCATCTTTAGTGTTGAACGTTGATCGACAATCGTTCTCCCAACACTTCCAATGGATTAAGGATTTCGTCTGGTCTTGATACTGAACTTACAGCCCCTGTAGGCCAAGTACTGACCGCTGCATCCACTCGGTATGAAACGAGTGTTTACTTGAACGTTTGCCATAGTGCAATGGAGAAACAAGGAAATTTCCATAATACTTGTCGTTGGTCACTTGTTATAGTTCACTCTATTAGAATTCAATTTGTAGCAAATGATATGAATGTAGGTCACTTAGTTTATCTTGTGAAATATGTTCAACGATGGTCATGAGATTGCTCTGATTGGCCCTGATTAGAGTGCTGGGTGAAGTTATGTCACAGCCAAAGCTGGGGGAACAAATTCACCCTGCACAATCACTGACCCGTAACTGTTTATCTTTTTTTATCCCCCAGTTAATTGGGTAAGTGGTAATGAGCCGCTGACACAACCGTACTTGATGTTGGAAGCAATGTGCTTTGAAATAAACAACAAGGGTACAAACATGTAGCAGTGTGTGGTGGTAAAGATCGAAATGTCGGCTACCCCAGTGATTAACATTCCGTCAGTTTCAATGTTAGAAATAACGAGAATAAAGCAAATTTGCCCTTCCTTAATCTACAGAGTCCTTCAAAAACCAAAAGTATTCGCACACTTGACGTAACTTCCATAGACTTACATGTTAATTTAGTGTAGCATAAACATTTTTCATGAATTTAAATTTCGCAAGATCCAAGTCAATTTTTGCACTTTTGTGAGGAATCATCTTACCTACAATCACATAATTTCTGTGTAATTTTCCATTGCTGTAACAAGTTAATCTAATGTACAGTGCCGTGAACTCCTTTAACATGGCGGCCTATGGGATTGTGCATTGTGGAACCATACGAAAGTTGGTAAATGTGATGTCATTAGTTAAATAGTGGTCGGAAATTTAACAGAAATTATGTGCGCAGAGCCATAAATTAGCCTGTCAAATTTTTCAAAGATCCATCCTAAACTCACTTCATCAAAATTATTTATGCTGCACTGAAATAACATGTTACAAGTCTATGGAAATAACAAGTCTATCAGGTGAAACGCTGCGTTGCTATGTTTACCCAGACCTTCCTTCGTCCCGCCGGTGACAGGCTAAACAAACGTCTGGGTGTAAATATTGTGTGAAGCAAGCACTTGCTTCCTACAACATTCATACTGCTTTACAGGAGTCGTACAATATACATTTACACTATTTCATCAATTTCCTAATGCAGTTTAAAAGCAGAAACTTAGAACTTACCCACCAATAACGTACGTCCTAACACGAGCGACACAGCTCAATGGAAATATTTCTACCCGACCCATGTTTGGCCTTCGGTTTTGTCAGATGAAAGCAACATATTACAACAGATTTTGAATTACCTATGCCATGGCTTACATGGCATATTTACAATTGTCCAAGCATATCAGGTACTTCCCTAATTCACCGATTGTTTGCATTATACAACTCCTAATATTTGTTAACCAAAATATAAATTTTCCATTTCAATGCGTGTTATATGTGGATATCCTAAGACCTCAGAGGCTTAGATGTATGTAAGCTGCGATGATTCTGTCAAACAAGACCATTTACGTACTTACAGTGAGCGTAAAACATTAAATGTTACCTTGAAAGACAAACTGTGCATTCTGAGCCTGTTGTTATAAGTGTGTACAAGAATTCCTCAACTCAGTCGGTTAAGATGTGAAACAGACACCGAGATAGATGTTCAGATACAGTATCCATAAGTCGTCCACCTGTTCAGAATACCATGGTCTTAGTCAGTTCCCTGTTAATTTCATGCCATGAATATTGGGTAATGAAAGTAAAACATGCTGGCTAGTAAAGCATGGTATGCTAGCTGCAGCGTTTACCATGACATCACCCAATAGTAATTATAAGCTGGTGATATGTTTCATAATATTTCCGACATTTATACCTCTGCAATCAGGCAGTTTGGTAAAAGTGAAGTAATTTAAAAACGAAATACACAATTTGCAGTCTTGCACTTCCTAACTCCCCGGAGTAACCTCTTCCATGCTTGGAGAACCACTTGGTGTGGTGTTATTCATGAAAGGGCGATTTCGCTCCACTACCAGGGCATTCCACAAATGTTGGCATTCATGGACAAGCAAAGAAAGGGTTCATTATCTAGTGACGTTCAGGTTTCTGACATAAAGGGATTGTTTTACTTTGTCAGGTCATAATGACGCAAACATAAAAAGTGCAGTGTTTAGTTGACTGGAGCTGTGCAAGACAGGTCTGAAATGAAGGCTCTGGCCTGACAACACCAGGTCTAGTATTGACGAATGGGTCTAGGCGATTCTACTGAAAGCAAGACCAAATGCTTGGGATAGGGGTAATACTGTGGTCGTAGAAGTGGTGCTGTGATCTGACGAAACCAGTTCGAGTCTAATCAGGTGTCCACTTCCTAACTGAAGTAGTAAGTTCACCCAGAAATCTAAACTACAGAAAAAAAAAGTCATTGTGAACACAGTAGAGTTGAAATACCAAATTCAAAGGCAGTACAAATGCCCCATATATTTATACAGCCTCATTACTGGAGTTGTACATGGGGTGAAGGGGCGATTATAGGAAGTGTGACGATTACATTGTAATGGTAGTCCAGCCTGAAGAAACCAGTTCGAGTCCTGGGTGGTGGGGCAGATGGAGGGACAAATGTCTAAGCTAGTGACCAGCACTGTAAGTTCTTGTTCCTTTAGCCGAGAATCGCCTGTCTGTCGACTGTCTCCCACTGTCTGTCAATTGACATTGTGCCTCAAGGTATCAGTCGTTGGGAATGTCACTGTCTAGAAGCGATTCCTGAGATACAAAGTACACAAGTACCGGCTTATGTACACTAGGTCTGCCTGTGTCAGTTCGTAGTCTGTCTGGTGTGTACCCGGTATGTCTGTAACGTTGTATCAGGTTACATACAAAAACACGACAACTGAAATTTCTCTGTGTCCCAGATACAAAATAAAAACAAAATACACATGGAAACATTTAAATCATATGTCGATGTGTATTGTAAGCCCTATGTTGGCATCACCTGCTAAACCAACGTCCATATGCCTTCCAAGTCCAAGGTTGTCCCCATTTCGATCTGCCCAACACTCACTGTGCACCATTGGCATGTCATGTCCTGTTAACCTTATGTTCAAATGCCCAATACAATCATGTCCAATAAACATTATGTTGCCATGCCCAATAAACATTATGTTCACATGCCCAAGAAACCCTTTGTTGACATGTCCTGTAATGACATAGTCTGTTTGTTCACACTTTTTATTGGTAAATAAGCGTTTGAAATAAGGGTAGCTTAAAACTGTCATATTCAGAAATGAAACGTTTTCACAATATAATAACACAGAAAGTTTATCTCTTATACTGTTTCAAAAGATGCATATTTAGCACGTATGCAGTATGACTGTAAACATTGGCTAAATTTTAAAAAAAATAATGTTATTGTCATATCTTCTGGTTGGAATATCAAGATAGAACGTTAATTAAGCGACTGAAATTTGCTAAAACTCTCACCTGCTGTACTTCCGGGATACGTCGAGGTCGAAGTGGTCAATGACACCTGCGACAATGACGATGTTGTCAGCGAACTTTCATTAACATCCTCCTCCTTAATCTCTTTCTTCGTCCAACAACAAGTCATATTCAGTGTCATCAAGTTCTCCGTAAGACCAGTGACTTTTTGTTTTGTTTCAAAAATATCAGCATTGGTCTGATTCAGTTGAGTGGTTAAACTCTGAATGTCTCTGGGTACTTTTATCTGGATTTCCTGTAGACCATCCATGCACGATTCAACCTCGTTTCTCATCATCACACAACTTGTATTCAGCGCAATTAAGTCCCCTGAAAGACGATTGATTTTTTGCTTTGCATCAAATAGATCATCGTTGATCTGATTTAGTTCAGATTTAAGCATCCTTGCATCACGCAGGTCAGCTAGCGTCTGATTCAGCTGCAGCTGTAATGCACGGATGTCTTCGGTCAACTCGCCACGTTGTTTTCCAAGACTTTGTCTGTAAGTATCTCTTTCCCGTTCAACATGTCTCAACTCTTTTGTTAGTGCTTTAAGTTTTGTCTTTGTGTTTTGTACACTTACTTTCAGACTTCGAACTTCATCGAGGACACGTGCATTGATGACATACCCTATATAATCTTCTGTCAGGATGTCAATAATTGCTTGTCTGACGAGAGGCTTTATCAAGGGAGGGAGGAACGTTGTAGTCAGTTCTTCTTTCAGTGATGATTCAAACAACTTAAATTTGCCAATCAGTTCAGTCTCAGTATCAGCAGCTGTGCTCTTCCATGCATTCATCTCTCCTTCCACCAGTTGCACCTGTGAAGCCAAGGCTGCCAAACCTCCATCACCATGTACACCTTTCATACCACACAACACAAGAGTGAGGAATATAATTGTTGAAACCTCCATCGTATAAAGTGCTGTGTACTGTGCAACACGCAGCTAGGAAGACGACTGCCTCGACGCCGGTTATGCGGCTTTAATATTGCCAGACTCAAGTGTTTGGCAGAATGCCAGCTCGGAGAAACACTTGCTACACCAGTAGTGTGCGTACAGATGGCATCATAAGAACCGACATGGCGGATAACTACATGAGGATATAGAGGTGGACAGTGCCAAGTTCTCAGTCAGCACAGCACTGTTCTCTGTATCGTCACGATCAACGTAACATCAAATGTATTAACAATGTTAGCAAATGGCACCGTGAGTGCTGTAGTGATGTTTTCCAGATCATATCGACTCGTGGCCCTTGCATGGACAATAGGGGCACAGTTCGACCACCCATGCATTACTAGTTTGTACTCACCTCAAATGCGATCGTGCTGTACGACGTTAACGTGTGTAAAGCGCTCGGTAGGATATCTCCAAACTTGAAGTTTGGAAGTCGAGGGGAGCCTCAATTCTTCGGAAAACATGTCATTAACCTAATGTCCCAGTGGGACATAGTCCTAGTGTTGACGTCCATCATTCCAATGATAAGGCGACCCTGCCGCATACGAAATATCACAAGATACTTCTTACGTGTATTTTATGGGACACGTGTTGTTTGATATATCACAATATCCTTCTTACGTGTATTTTATGGGACACGTGTTGTTTGATATATCACAAGATACTTCTTACGTGAATTTTATGGGACACGTGTTTTTTGATATATCACAAGACACTTCTTACGTGTATTTTATGGGACACGTGTTTTTTGATATATCACAAGACACTTCTTACGTGTATTTTATGGGACACGTGTTGTTTGATATATCACAAGATACTTCATACGTGTTATTTTATGGGACACGTGTAGTTTGATATATCACAAGATACTTCTTACGTGTTATTTTATGGGACACGTGTTGTTTGATATATCACAAGATACTTCATACGTGTTATTTTATGAGACACATGTTGTTTGATATATCACAAGATCCTTATTACGTGTTATTTTATGGGACACGTGTTGTTTGATATATCACAAGATACTTCTTACGTGAATTTTATGGGACACGTGTTTTTTTATATATCACAAGACACTTCCTACGTGTATTTTATGGGACACGTGTTGTTTGATATATCACAAGATACTTCATACGTGTTATTTTATGGGACACGTGTTGTTTGATATATCACAAGATACTTCTTACGTGTTATTTTATGGGACACGTGTTGTTTGATATATCACAAGATACTTCATACGTGTTATTTTATGAGACACATGTTGTTTGATATATCACAAGATCCTTATTACGTGTTATTTTATGGGACACGTGTTGTTTGATATATCACAAGATCCTTCTTACGTGTTAATTTACGGACACGTGTTGTTTGATATATCACAAGGTCCTTCTTATTTGTTATTTTATGGGACACGTGTTGTTTGATACATCACAAGATCCTCCTTACGTGTTAATTTACAACTGATGATACTTTTTATTTTACAGGATATATCTTGTATCGTAGGTTACAGGATACGTGTTATGTTTACATTACATTTATTAAAGAATATATGTGCAGTGAAGACATCATGCCTTAAAGGTCGTGATTCACAACCAACACGTGTTAATGCAGGACACACAAATTGCATGTTTGCGTCTTTGTCGAAGCATTATACTCATAAGCTTGGTTTTTGTGTTTTTTGTCGTGTATAGTTACAGTGACTGTTTTAGATGCTCCTCAACAATTACATAATGTTTTTAGCAATGGCACAACTTGCTTACAAACAACGGTCTAAACGCCATAGGTATGCTAACTGGAATGGCGTAAACATTTTGGTCATCAAAACACAGCATCATCTCTGGAGACGTTACCTACAGCACGGAATTAGTCGCAGCAGAGCGATTGTCGACAACAAGACAGCCACACAGGGAAAACTGTACACAGATGGTTGACAGAAGACAACATCACCTACATCCAGAGACGTCGCGTCCACGTCGTTACCGCCAGGCAGATCTAGCTTGGTGAAGACAGTTTATCTTACCTTCACGTAAAATACTTTAATTTCATTGGTCAATGACGCTTTAACACGTTTCCGTGTCACCCCTCCCAGGAATTGCCAAACTCTCAGCCGAGAAACTATATGCTAACAATCGTATGACGTCATAATATGACGCATACAGTGCACGGAGTTCGAAAACCGTTCGATTAGCTGTTTTTGAGTTCACTTTGTACATATTTATTTGACTAACTTTCACTTCGTTATTTAAACTATTTTATACATTGAATCGTTTGCACACTCAACTTAAACATAATTAACCATTTTCATAGCAGTTAAGCTTGTCAGAATATGTTTCACTAATTTTACAAATCCAGTCAAAAAACAGACGCCATTTTGTTTACATGTCATATAGTCGGTAGTGATCTTCAAAATATAATGAAATGATAATTTGTACATTTTACATGGCGGTAAGATAAATACGTTGTATGCTTTCGTTCGCCTGCCAGCTCGGGTGACACTGCGACAAACAGGCGTTCATCAGACCGTATTACCCTCGAGAGAAGCATACAACTTATAATATCTCATGTTCAGAAGACGAGACTGGGTCGGTACACAATTCACAGTTGAGTCTAGATTTCATGTGAACAGCTCAGATCGCCACGCAATGATCTTCAAACCCCGATCATTTAATACTTTATATTCATACATCAGATCTTGGTTGACCATCATTAGTTATTATCTATATGAGACATGCTCGCTTGCATTGAGTGAGTGAGTGAGTTTAGTTTTATGCCGCACTCAGCAATATTCCAGCTATATGGTTGCGGTCTGTAAATAATCGAGTCTGGACCAGATAATTGAGTGATCAACAGGATAAGCATCGATCTGCGCAATTGGGAACCGATGACATATGTCAACCAAGTCAGCGAGCCTGACCTCCCGATCCAGTTAGTCGCCTCTTAAGATAAGCATGGATTGCTAAAGATCTTTAATAGTATTCCAGTTACATCAGGTCGTGTCAGCGTGATGAGGAAATCCAGAAGTGATCCAAATAACACACATCCGCTACGGTCACGAGTATTGTGTCGACTGGTTCCAGGAGTACCCAAGCGACGCAACTCTGCAGTGATTTGCGGATCCTTTTACGAAAACCGAACGTGACTTCATTGCAAGCAGGTTGTTGAATGTGAAAACATGTTACTGGTAGACATTCCTGTGGAAGCTGACAGTCCCCAGTATTTAACACACAGCAGAAGACTGCGCCGTAAGATTCAGGATCTTTCTTTGGGAAAGGATTTGCATAATTTGAAAAAAAGTATTAAGGCAGTTGATAAGACAGGTTTTGGTGAATGAGAACCAAATATATTTTTCCATTTCAAAGACGTGTTTACTGTCCATAATAATGTTAAATATTCCACACCATTTACAGCTATCAGGGGCTATCGCCGTTCTGGCGACCGCCTCCTATGTGAAGCGGATATAGCGTCTGTTTGGACAGTTGGGGGTCGAACCTAATATTGAATCGTCAGCCACAAGAGACTCTGGAAGAAACAGGCGAATATAGATGCAGATTTGAAGAGGACCAACAACATCCAAATCATCATTAAAATAACAGGGAAACCACCAGCCAGCCAGAAACAACAACCGATGGAAAAAGTGTACCAGGTTCCATGTAGTTGTGGACAGGTTGTTGTAGGCACCTACATGCCCACCATTCCATCATCCATCCATCCATCCAATCAGTCCACCCACCAATCCATCCTCCCCAAGCATGCACACAATCCATACGCCACACACACACACACACACACACACACACACACACACACACACACACACACACACACACACACACACACACACACACACACACACACACACACACACACACACACACACACACACACACAAAATCTCTTCTCCTCCTCCCCCTGCGCACCATTTCTTTCATCCAACCTGAAGACATGCAATTACAGTTGCATGTACTTACCACTGAAATCCTTACGTCACTTCACCATCACAGCAGCAGTAACGAATAACGCACTTATCAGTGAGTGAGTGAGTTAATATTTAACGTAACATCGGCAATATTTCAGCCATATCGTGACTACGCACTTATCAGCTCGTGGAATTTGCTTCCAGACCTTACATGGTTCCTTGGCTCGTTGTCGGTACACTGGGTTATAGGATGAACACGCTGCGTTGACGACATACCTACCACGGCATACCTACCATGGCACAACAACCCATTTTCGTCAACCAAAAGAACAAGCAAACATACAGTGAAACGCCATGAGCACTGTTTCGGAAACCTCGCTCGGCGACTGCTGTTGAAACATATAGAATAAATACGATGTTACAACCTGTATGTACCCTTGATACGTGTCTCTGTAAATCTGATAGAGATTAACATGGCTTCATTACACAGTGTGTAGCTGCATCAGAGGTTTCAGTACTGTTATAAATATGTCATAACTGTTTTGTAACAGTACATGAATAAAGCGACAGAACCATTCTCTGACTAGAAGGAATCCCCGCTCACAGCTAAGATTTAATACCTACAGTACCATAGAATATCTTAATGAATCCGTGTGGTAACAGTGATGATAATAGTGATACAGTGATGATAGCAGTGATACAGTAATGACAAGATTGACGAAATCAATAACTGAGTGATGATAACAGTTGTACAGTGATGACAACACTAATACAGGGGTGATAACAGGGATGAAGTCGTACTATCAACATTGACGAACTCAATCAGAGAGTAATAATAACAGTGATTATAACATTGATACAGTAATGACAACAGTGATTGATAAAAGTGATAACGGTAGTGTTAAGTTGGTAACAGTGACGACATGAATAAGAGTGTGTGATGATAACAGTAAGAAAATAATGATAACAGTAATTGATAACAGTGACACGGTGACTATAACAGCGATAAAGTGATGATAGCAGGAACTGATTACAGTGACGATATCCAAAAGAGTGAGTGATTGATAGAAGTGACACAGTGATACAGTAGTGATAACAATGAATATAACAGTGATGATAACGGCAACAGAGGGATGATAACAGTGATACAGGGATGATAACAGCGTTATTGGGATGATAACAGTAATAAAGGGATGATAACAGTGATACAGTGATGCCAACAGTGATACAGTAATGATAACAGTGACTGACAATAGTGATAACAGTTATGATAAAAAACGATATGACCAAGTGTGAGTTATAACAGTTATACAATGATGACGACAGTGATGATAACAGTCATACAGTTATGATAACAATGATTAATAACAGCGACACACGTGATAACACTGACGATATGAATAAGAGTGTGTGATGATAGCAGTGATACCGTTATGACAACAGATACAATTATGAAAAGAGTGATAACAGTGATGATAATAGTGACGATATCAATAAAAGTGATAACGGAATAACCTTGATGATAACTGTGATGCAATTATGATAACTGTGATACCATTGATTCAATTTTGATAACAGTGATGATAATATGACGATATAAACAAGAGTGAGTGATGACAACAATGATACTGTGATGATAACTGTGATAACACTGATACGGTGATTGATAACAGTGAAGATAAAAGTGATACAGTGATGACAACAGTGATGATAACAGTGCTACAGTGATCATAACAGTGATAATGAAGTAAGATACAGACAAAAGGAATGATGTCAACCCTACACAAGGGCACTAGAGGGTTCAGTTTCTGTTTATAAACAGAAAACTGAACCCTCTTCTGTCCTTGCTACGTTGTTTCACAAAAAACAAATGTTCAGAGTTGCCAAAACCTGTGCTATAGTAAACACATCTCAAACAACTCTCCCGGTAATGTGTCCACATCTACGATGGACAAGGGCGACACCGCGTATACTTTAAATACTGACCGTTTCTGTTTGTATAATATATCTGTGTATGACCCCAACGGATATCGTTCTTCTGCGTTGGCCTTATCCCTAGAACCCCCTGATTACTATGACAAACCCGGGTATCTCAAGCCGTGTTCCCTGTTGAGATGTCTGATAATATTGTTACAGTTGTCGAGGACGAAGCTAACGCGGTAGAAGACGTGATGTTGGACATTACCTATAATGCAACTTGAGCCATCACTTGTATCCGGTATATTTACACGGGTTGAATACACACCTGAAAAATAGACATGTGATTCTACTGAACAATTTGACAGATGAACATTGGCAAACAAACATTTGTATTGCATATCAACGGGGAATGTTTTCTAAAAACAAATAAGTCAACGTGTATCACTCACTGTTAAGCCAGGTAATGATCTGGAATGAAGTGCATTTTGTCGTAGCCAGACGATGTAGAGTGCTCCACAGTGATACGTTAGCCTTGTTTAGCTGGGACGCATGTGACTACGGTCTACACCAAACATGGATATGCGGACAGCGCCAGCCAGATCCAGCATCTCGCATCACCCACACGATGTCTGCATCACTTACACTGAAGTTCCTCTGGGAGCTGGTTGTGAGCGTGAACGGAATGTTCCACTTGTATCTGAAACACAGTGGAGGATCGTTAAATGTCCTAACATATTATGTACTGCTTGTACATCGTGACATCACACAACACGTCCAGTAATTAACATGTAACAACAGGAAGCTGAGCACCTGGGTCAGAATACTTAGCGAGAGAATATTGCTGAAGGCCGTATCACCAATCCCACTGCTATTCACGGATAGGGGTAAGTTCCCGTTATCCACAGAACATGAAGGAGATGAAAGATCGTTTACACTCAAGGTTTGACGTACAGTTGAGCATTGTCGTTAAAAAAGAATTCCACAAGTCAAGACCTATTTAATAATGATTCATGCACACGGCTCATAATATCGCCAGAGTGGTACAACTTGAAGGTGGCCATTAGCACTAATCACCCCAGAAACCCTATATGAGGCTTATATTATTGACCTGTTCACATATTTTCACCACAGATGCTCTGATGCTTTCCTACAACATGGCTGTCCATCAAAGCGTGTACAAGTGATCATCACTGGATACCAGCACCACTGCATACTATAATCACGTTATACCATCATCACTACTTACCTGCATCACTGTATATCATCATATCATACTAGTTATTATCAGAAAAAAAACAACATCATTACAAACCGTCATCATTACATACCAGTATCACTACATACCAACGCAATCATCACCACACCATCACTACAAACCGTCATCATTACAAACCACCGGATACCAGCATTACCACATACTAAAATATCTTTATACAATCATCACTACATACCAGCATCACTACATACCACCATCGTTACATACGATAATCACTACATACCATCATCACTACATGTCAGCATCACCACATGCCATCATATGTACATACCGTCGTCTCTACACGCCATCATCACTACATACAGTCACCCCTACATACCAGGATCCTTACAAATCACCTTGACTACATACCAGGATCACTACGAACCAATATGACAACATACGATCATCACTACAACCAGCATCACTGCCTACCATCATCACTACAAACGTGCATCACTACATACCAGCATCACTACAAACCATCATCACTACATACCCACTACATACCAGCATCAGTACATACCATCATCACTACATACCATCATCACTACAAACCATCATCACTACATACCAGCATCAGTAAATACCAGCATCAATACATACCAGCATCACTACAAACCATCATCACTACATCACTACAAACCATCATCAATACATACCACTATCATCACTACGTGCCAGCATCACTACATACCAGCATCACTACAAACCATCATCACTACATACCAGCATCACTACATACCAGCATCACTACATACCATCATCACTACAAACCATCATCACTACATCACTACAAACCATCATCACTACATACCAGCATCACTACAAACCATCATCACTACATACCAGCATCACAACATACCAGCATCACTACATACCAGCATCACTACAAACCATCACCACTACATACCAGCATCACTACAAACCATCTAGTTTCACAAGTGGAGACTGTATCAAAAAAACAATTCCACTAAAGTTGGGTAGCTGACATTGAAAGTAGTCCTAAGGGCTTTTACTATAAACATAGACACTCCCATACTTGAAAACTGTCTTCTCTTCCCAGCTTATATTTACTCTCCTATTTTGAAATACAGAACATGTAATCACAATCTCCCGGTAGAAACTAGTCGTTGGCATGGTATTGCTAGAGAAAACAGAACATGTAAACTTTGCAATTCACCAGCAATAGGCGATGAATTTCATTACTTATTTAAATGTGAAGCCTTTACAGATATCAGATTGAAATAGTTACCAACTAAAAATATGTACTTCCCCAATCTATCAACATTGAAGAAAATATTTAATAGTAGAAATTCAAAAGAAAAAAAAATCTCAGTTTGCTCGTTCTATAGACAACAAACCATTTAATAGTTCTAAATTTATGGCATTACTGTGTTTCATTTCAAACTGCTCTGTCTGTCATTTTGTCATGTTTGTTTATATGTATTTAAATGAATCATGTTTGACTTTCTCTTGTACCACCAAACGTGGTTATTTGAGAATAAACTGAACTTGAACATGAAATACAAACCAGCGTCACAACATACCATCTTCCCTTCATGCAATCATTTCTACATACCGTCAGCATAGTGTTGCCCATTTATGGTATAATTGGAGTTATACAGCAATAGCATATGATGCATTTGGGATTACATTCGTAGTGAAATATAAATTCTAGTACTTTGGCGGGTTGACAAAGGCACCTAAACGTTTTAAAGCAGAGTGAGTGAACTGACACGCTCCGCGACGGGAGGTGAAAAAAGGGAAGATTTACGTATTTGTTTACATTCTCGCTGAAAACAGCGCTTGGTAGTCTTTCTTGGACAATTTCCAGGATGATCACGCTCATGTGGAATGTTGCAGGTTCCGATTCCGCTGCCAATTACAAGAGTAACAGATTTGTTTTACTTTTCGTACGTTTCAGGGATGCATTTCACAGTATAACAGTGTGATATAGCTTACGTCACCGAGTGTGTTCACGTGACATCAGTCATACCATGGTGTGACCTCCACCTTGTTCTCTGCACAATGTGATGTGCTGCATTGCGTATGGTAATAAAAGACTTGGCAGGTTGAGTAGGGTCTAGTGTTTTTTCACATTTTCCCATTGGTAACTGTATCCCAGATTTCTTACACCCCCACTGTCATAACTGATCAGTCCCACCCTCACCCCGTCATAACTGATCAGTCCCACCTTCTTCCTGTCATAACCGATCAGTCCCACCCTCTCCCTGTCATAACTGATCCGTCCCACCTCTCCCGTCATAACTGACCAGTCCCACCTCTCCCTGTCATAACTGTTCAGCCCCACCCTCTCCCTGTCATAACTGATCAGCCCCATCCTCACCTCGTCATAACTGATCAACACCATCCTCACCTCGTCATAACTGATCAACCCCATCCTCACCCCGTCATAACTGATCAGCCCCACCCTCTTCCTGCCATAACTGATCAGCCCCATCCTCACCTCGTCATAACTGATCAACCCCATCCTCACCCCGTCATAACTGATCAGTCCCACCCTCTCCCAGTAATAACTGATCGGTCCCACCCTCACCCTGTCATAACTGATCAGCCCCACCCTCTCCCTGTCATAACTGATCAGTCCCACCCTCACCCCGTCATAACTGATCAGTCCCACCCTCACCCTGTCATAACTGACCAGCCCCATCCTCACCCTGTCATAACTGATCAGTCCCACATCTCCCCTGTCATAACTGATCAGTCCCATCCCTCCCTCGTCATAACTGATCAGTCCCACCCTCCCCTGTCATAACTGATCAGTCCCACCTCTCCCTGTCATAACTGATCAGTCCCACCTCTCCCTGTCATAACTGATCAGTCGCACCCTCTCCCTGTCATAACTGATCAGTCCCACCTCACCCTGTCATAACTGATCAGTCCCACCTCTCCCCTGTCATAACTGATCAGTCCCTACCTCTCCCTGTCATAACTGATCAGTCCCACCCTCACCCCTGTCATTACTGATCAGTCCCACCCTCACCCCTGTCATAACTGATCAGACCCATCCTCACCTCGTCATAACTGACCAGCCCCATCCTCTCCCCTGTCATAACTGATCAGCCCCACCTCACCCCTGTCATAACTGATCAACCCCACCCTCACCCCGTCATAACTGACCAGCCCCAGCCTCTCCTTTGTCAGAACTGATCAGCCCCACCCTCACCCTGTCATAACTGATCAGTCCCACCCTCACCCCGCCATAACTGACTAGCCCATCCTCATCCCCCGTCATAACTGACCGTCCCCACCCTCACCCGGTCATAACTGACTAGCCCGCCCTCAACCCGTCATAACTGACCAGTCGCACCCTCTCACCGTCACAACTGACCAGCCCCACTCCTCACCCTGTCATAACTGACCAACCCCACCCTCTCCCCTGTCATAACTGACCAGCCCCACCCTCTCCCCATCAGAACTGACCACCCCACCTCACCCCTGTCATAACTGATCAGTCCCACCTCACCCCGTCATAACTGACTAGCCCCACCCTCATCCCGTCATAACTGACCGTCCCCACCTCACCCTGTAATAACTGACTAGCCCCGCCCTCACCCCGTCATAACTGACCAGCCGCACCCTCTCCCCGTCACAACTGACCATCCCCACCCTCTCCCCGTCATAACTAACCAGCCCCACCATTACCCCGTCATAACTGACCAGCCCCACCATCACCCCGTCATAACAGCCTCACCCTCACTGACCAGCCCTTAAGCCTGTGGTTTGATGAGAGGGACTGACAATCCTTAACTTTCTCTACCGCAAGACGGACATTACTCAACCTGTGGTTTGATCAGAGATAGATATGGTGCGTTGACCGGGGATTTGTTCATAATTAAGATGAAGTGTACGTTGACAAGACGAAGGCATAGTTGAGTTCAGAAGACATGACATTCAAGTATACATGAATGAGGTGAGCGGAGTTCCAGTTCAACCCCAGGACGTTTCCAACTAGCGGCATTATCCTGCTCGCTGTTGTCCTTACACGGAACACCGGACTCCACTTTTACAATATAGATGTGGGCATATATATATATATACATGTATACAGTTTTTGGCAACAATGGACAGACAAAGACTCAACAATGGACAGAGAGAGAAACAATTGTACTTCCTTGTACACTTGATATGATGTGACGTTCAGCCAAAGGAGATGACCAAGTAAGGCCATAAATGCCACATACAGTAATTACTGACAGTGACAGTATGGTACAGGGTGGCTGACAAGACAATGTACAATGCGGTAGTGATAAGGATTAAGAATTCAGATTAAATAATTACAAATAAGTCTCACATGGCTTGGCTACATAGTTTTTGGTCTTTAGAAATATTTGGACGATGGCTGTGCTGAATTAGACACTCTAACAACTGTTATTCGGACATAACCCAGCCTGTGTTCGCCACAACATATAAAGGAAGGAGTATTAACGCACAGGAGAACACATTGCATGTGGCTGCGAAGAAAGGCCTTCTGGTTGAATAGATTTCCTACACTGCTTCCAAGACCTGGAATCTTCCTCGATTCATCCCGATGTCCTACATCCAGTGTAGTGTCCTCCCTTGTGATACAAAACCCCGTGAACATCCGGGTTATAGTTAGTTTACTGCGCACCATGCATGTCTGAAGAGACGACTGACGAAACTGGTGGACAGACCCGGGTACTTGGGTGATGAATGGCACTGCACCCTCATTTACGTAGATTGGTGCTCATGACGTTAATCACAGTATTGTCTGGTCCAATCTTTCATGCTGATTTAACGCTGAGTGAAGAAGCAAACCAATATTATAATGAACAGGACACAGACTCGTTGAGGATGCTTGGTAACTACTAGTATATTCTTCTCTCCGTACATTCCCATATAGGACACATGTACCCCGTCTAAGGCGCCGTAGTGTACCGTGCATGGCTCCGTTGGTTTGGCTTCAAAATTAAATGGTCGAGGGTTCGAATCCCGATTGACCTCGAATACATTTCTGCGTTGATCAACAACACCTGTGTTACTTCAAGCTGTTGCTGTTCAAAGCATTGACAATACTCACTCACTCACGCACTCACTCACTCACATTCGCATATATTTTCTGTCACCAGCGGTAAAAAAGAGCTTTGATATTTTTGTAATCATGTCACTGTCAGTGTTGTGACGATCGGAAAAAAGGTTGTGTAGCGAATTGGTCATGACCCAGGAAATCAGGTAGAATATAGAACTCCTAAAACAACGTGCATTTGACGTGGGCGGTGGCATTTCCTAGCTTGCCTGCACAACGTCTTGTCACAGTCATTGGATCGACTATCAACTCTCTGGACAGACGCTATATCCGCTGCAATAGGGGGCGGTCGCTTGAACGGCGATAGCCCCTAACGTATGTAAATGGTGTGGAGTATCTAACATTCTAATGAACTCTAAACGCTTCTTGGTACCAATTATCGGATATCGATGATTAGATATTCCACACCATTTTTTTCAAATTTCCAATTGTAACGTCACGTTAAATGCAATTACTTGCGTGAGTAGGTCAAGATCATGAGGTCACTGCTATTATTCGGGTGGGTAAGGATACACGGCGGAATTTTTAAATGTCAACTATCCCTTTTGAAAACTTCGATATATTTTTTTTTTTTTATTTTTCATTTTTTTCATGGGCGATTAATGCAGTGAATAAACAAAACGTTATTTGTTATCACAGAATTCGGTGTTTGTTATTGTAGTTACAGTTTAACCACCTATCATCTGACGTGGGGGGATACCACTGGAGACTTTAAAAGGCAAGGCCACTAAACCATTTCGTTTCATTTGCGTTAAATTAAGATACATAATCAAACTGTCTATTGGTAACTGTTAATCGATAAGGGCATTATTTAAATCGTAATTCATTCATTTCATGTTCTGTGGAAAGAATAGCAGCCAATACGAAACCTTTTATATAATTAACGGAACTATGTGAGGTACATATGTTGATCAATGAACATTCAAATGTCGTCTTTTCCGACATCGCAATTTTCAGTAATTTCTTTACATTTGAAGATGTGACTTGTACTCTGTTAATGATAATGAAAAATTATCTACACAAACACCGGAATATGGGAATCTAAGAACTTATGTAGATATGGGACAGGACCATCAATTTCGCTGTTGCATGATTTCTCATGTTGTGTGATTTTAATATTTCCTGTAATTTGTGATACCACAACGTATCCGGTTACAAAGTGGATCTTTGCTTTGGAATAGTCTGTTTATGGTGAACAACAGATACAACCAGACATTATTTGGCTCCCTCACACATTCCATGAGGACGAAAACAAATATCGTCGTGAAGTGCTTTGGAGACATTTACTTCGGGCTTTTTTGTTTGTTTTTTTGTGTGTTTTTTTTCACCCATAACAAAATTTCGGACAACTTTTAAAACCGACTTATTATTTAAAGTCAGTATTTGAATTTATCCAATAGGATAGGATTATACTCGTGAAGATCCGGATAGCATTATACCCATGAAGACCCGGGTTAGAATATTGACTTTCAGTAACCCACTCATCGGATAGGATTATATCCGTTAAGGTCCAGGTTAGAATACTGGCCTTCAGTAACCCACTCATCGGATAGGATTATACCCGTGAAGATCCGGGTTAGAATACTGGCCTTCAGTAACCCACTCATTGGATAGGATTATAGCTGTGAAGATCCGGGTTAGAATATTGGCCTTCAGTAACCCACTCATCGGATAGGATTATAGCCGTGAAGATCCGGGTTAGAATATTGGCCTTCAGTAACCCACTCATCGGATAGGATTATTCCCGAGAAGATCTCGGCTAGATATTGGCCTTCAGTAACCCACTCAATGGATAGGATTATAGCCCTGAAGATCCGGGTTAGAATATTGGCCTTCAGTAACCCACTCATCGGATAGGATTATAGCCGTGAAGACCCGGGTTAGAATATTGGCCTTCAGTAACCCACTCATCGGATAGGATTACACCCGTTAAGATCCGGGTTAGAAATTGGCCTTCAGTAACCCACTCATTGGATAGGATTATAGCCGTGAAGTCCCGGGTTAGAATATTGAACTTCAGTAACCCACTCATTGGATAGGATTATACCCGTGAAGATCCGGGTTAGATATTGGCCTTCAGTAACCCACTCATTGGATAGGATTATACCCGTGAAGATCCGGGTTAGAATATTGGGCTTCAGTAACCCACTCATCGGATAGGATTATACCCGTGAAGATCCGCGTTAGATATGGGCCTTCAGTTACCCACTCATCGGATAGGATTATAGCCGTTAAGATCCGGGTTAGAATATTGGCCTTCAGTAACTCACTCATCGGATAGGATTATAGCCGTGAAGACCCGGGTTAGAATATTGGCCTTCAGTAACCCACTCATCGGATAGGATTACACCCGTTAAGATCCAGGTTAGAATATTGGCCTTCAGTAACCCACTCATCGGATAGGATTATACTCGTGAAGATCTGGGTTAGATATTGGCCTTAAGTAACCCACTCATCGGAAAGGATTATAGCCATGAAGATCCGGGTTAGAATATTGGCCTTCAGTAACCCACTCAGTGGATAGGATTATACCCGTGAAGATCCGGGTTAGAAAATTGGCCTTCAGTAACCCACTCATCGGATAGGATTATAGCCGTGAAGACCCGGGTTAGAATATTGACCTTCAGTAACCCACTCATTGGATAGGATTATACCCGTGAAGATCGGGGTTAGATATTGGCCTTCAGTAACCCACTCATTGGATAGGATTATAGCCTTGAAGATCCGGGTTAGAATATTGGCCTTCAGTAACCCACTCATCGGATAGCATTATACCCGGGAAGACCCGGGTTAGAATATTGGCATTCAGTAACTCACTCATCGGATAGGATTACACCCGTTAAGGTCCGGGTTAGAATATTGGCCTTCAGTAACCCACTCATCAGATAGGATTACACCCGTTAAGATCCGGGTTAGAATATTGGCCTTCAGTAACCCACTCATCAAATAGGATTATACCTGTGAAGAACCGGGTTAGAATATTGGCCTTCAGTAACCCACTCATTGGATAGGATTATAACTGTGAAGATCTGGGTTAGAATATTGGCCTTCAGTAACCCACTCATCGGATAGGACTATACCCGTGAAGACCCGGGTTAGAATATTGGCCTTCAGTAACCCACTCATCGGATAGGATTACACCCGTTAAGATCGGGGTTAGAATATTGGCCTTCAGTAACCCACTCATCGGATAGGATTATACCCGTGAAGATCCGCGTTAGATATTGACCTTCAGTAACCCACTCATCGGATAGGATTATAGCCGTGAAGATCCGGGTTAGAATATTGGCCTTCAGTAACCCACTCATCGGATAGTATTATACCCGTGAAGACCCGGGTAAGAATATTGGCATTCAGTAACCAGCTAATCGGATAGGATTACACCCGTTAAGATCCGGGTTAGAATATTGGTCTTCAGTAACCCACTCATCGGATAGGATTATACCCGTGAAGATCTGGGTTAGATATTGGCCTTCAGTAACCCACTCATCGGATAGTATTATACCTGTTAAGGTCCAGGTTAGAATATTGACATTCAGTAACCAGCTCATCGGATAGGATTACACCCGTTAAGATCCGGGTTAGAATATTGGCCTTCAGTAACCCACTCATCGAATAGGATTATACCCGTGAAGACCCGGGTAAGAATATTGGCCTTCAGTAACCCACTCATTGGATAGGATTACATCCGTTAAAATCTGGGTTAGATATTGGCCTTCAGTAACCCACTCATCGGATAGGATTATATCCGTGAAGACCCGGATTAGAATATTGGCCTTCAGTAACCCACTCATCAGATAGGATTATACCCATTAAGGTCCAGGTTAGAATATTGGCCTTCAGTAACCCACTCATCGGATAGGATTGTATCCGTGAAGATCTGGGTTAGATATTGGCCTTCAGTAACCCACTCATCGGATAGGATTATATCCGTGAAGACCCGGATTAGAATATTGGCCTTCAGTAACCCACTCATCGGATAGGATTATACCCGTGAAGACCCGGGTTAGAATATTGGCCTTCAGTAACCGACTCATCAGATAGGATTATACCCGTTAAGGTCCAGGTTAGAATATTGGCCTTCAGTAACCCACTCATCGGATAGGATTATACCCATGAAGATCCGGGTTAGATATTGGCCTTCAGTTACCCACTCATTGGATAGGTTTATAGGTGTGAAGATCCGGGTTAGAATATTGGCTTTCAGTAACCCATGCTTGTCGTCAGAGGCGACTAACGGGATCGGGTGGTCGGGCTCATGTCATCAGTTCCCAATTGTGCAGATCGATGCTCATGATGTTGATCACTGGATTGCTGAATATTGCTGAGTGCGCTGTAAAACTAAACTCACTCACTCACTGATCGGATAGGATTGGTTGATTTGTTGGTTGTTTGTTTTTCAACAGTATTCCTGCTATATGGCGGCGGTCTGTAAACATGACATGTGTCAACCAAGTCAGCCAGCCTGGCCACAAGATACCGTTACGACAAGTGTCGGTTGCTAAAGACCAATTCTAACTCAGATCTTCACGGGTCGCTTATGGAATGAGTGAGTGAGTTGGGTTTAGCAGAATTCCAGTTACATCAGGTCTAACACGGATCTTCATAGAAACATCGGATAGAGAATTTAATTGAATATTCTACATAACTGTGCACTTTTATAGCGACAACGTTCACTTTTCAGGCTTGTATGTCGGAACAAAGAAAACACAACTCGGCATCCAGGGGTAAATATTTTCAACACTATTTGAACAGCATCCAGGGGGTTAATATCATCAACACTCTTTGAACAGCATTCAGGGGGTTAATATCATCAACACTATCTGAACGGCATCCAGGGGTTAATACATGTATCAACATTATTTGAACGGCATCCAGGGGGTTAATAACATCAACATTATTTTAACGGCATCCTGGGGTTTAATATCATCAAGATTACTTGAACGGCATCCTGGGGGTTTAGTATCATCAAAATTATTTGAACGGCATCTAGGGGGTTAATATCAACATTAGTTGAACAGCATCCAGGGCCTTATACCATCAACATTATTTGAACGGCATCCAGGGCCTTATACCATCAACATTATTTGAACAGCATCCAGGGCCTTATACCATCAACATTATTTGAACGGCATCCAGGTGTTTAGTATCATGAAATTTTTTTGAAGGGCATCCAGGGGGTTAATATCATTAACACTGTCTGACGGCATCCAGGGGGTTAATATAAAAAAAACTATTTGAACAAAGACCATCACGCTTTTGATTTTAAATACATTAGGAATTGAATATTTGTGACGTAACAGGCGTCTCATGACCAGCTTACGTGAAACATGATTCTGTAAACACTATCGAACATAACGGAGAGCTCACATCGGCGTTTATGTTTACTTCAGAGACAGTCCAAACGATTTCAGGGTTAAAGGGGACGTTTCAGAATAACTATTGGCGATTTGTTAAAAAAGACCACATACCAGTGATCTCTAATAGACAATTTTTCAGTTCAGTTCAACGGGTAATTATCCGATATTTACATTTGCAACATACAGCAAACGATGCCGCGAATGATTTCATTAGTCAAATATGGCGAGATTTACGAAGTATATAATTCTTACCGGCCATATCAGCAATTGTACTTTGCCTAAAAAACAATGTTACATCAAGAAACAGAGAACTGGGGGAATATTTGTCTTCCTGGCATCCATTGAATTAATAAAGCTGAGATGATTTGGGTGATGATT
Organism: Haliotis rubra; assembly: GCF_003918875.1. NCBI lineage: Eukaryota > Metazoa > Mollusca > Gastropoda > Lepetellida > Haliotidae > Haliotis > Haliotis rubra. Next base: position 1,181,700 of record NW_025765936.1, read on the forward strand.
GGGAGCACCTTTAGAATACAGCACCACAACTTCTCGTGACGACGATCTCAGCCGTAGGTCAAGTGTCATTAAGACAAGCAACCAGTTTGAGAGAACCCGTCGGACGCGAACCCGCGACCTTCGGATTGATAGGCCTCAGACCACAGTTACCCCCCTTAACTTTTACAATGACCCGGAAGTAAAATATGAGAATATAGTGCCTTGTTTAAATGGGCTGTTCTGCTTGTGCTAATGTTTTCAGGGTGACTTGTGATAGCTTAAATGAAAGGTAAGACATTGTACTTTATTGCAAAATGTTTTTGGTCCACAATCTACTCATGGTATTGACACCAGCCTTCCTTGATTTGACCCCAAGTTCAAGGCTGTCTAGTGTGTTTCGGCTCGTAGCTTCCGGTGACCATTGTTTACAGTGGATACAGCAAAATTGACATGGTCGACCCAGGCTCATATTTTGCCGATTAAGTGACAAGTGGCAGATTGGTCAGCATGCAACAGGAGAACAGCCTACGGCCGATATTAATTATGGTGCACTGGCATGTCACTGTAGATAGCAAAGAAGGAAAATAATTGTGGTCTGAGGCCTGATAGCTCGACAGATAGCTGACTGAGCTACGTCCACACTGTTGCACGATGTGCAAATTTATCGAGTCACTCCTGTGACGTCACGGAAATGAACGGAAAGAGTCGAATAGGTCACAGACAATTACGAATGCTACGGGTAGACTTGGTGTCTCGTGATTCTAATCTACGGACAATTGCCGAATGGATCCGATGCCATTTGGCACACTCGTCCCATTCCGTAATCTACAAATTAACGTGTGGCGTGGTATGAGCCGATATGCCTCAAACTGAAAAGGGTTGTTGACGTCAGGCGTCAGACGTAGATTTCACGGTGCATGCATGAATGACGCGCTTTTATATAAATCGGTGATTTTGTGACAGAAAAGTCATGTAGGGAACACTGTAAGGATAATGTGGACCGCACTAAGGAACGAGGGAGACAAGAGCATGTGTAGTGACGGCACGGGGGTGAGTTAGCCTTTGAATCATTACTTTACAAAATTTCTGTTGCGTGTGAAAGAGGCTTGAGTGCAAATTCCAGGCCAATTTCCATTAGCCCCAAATTTCTACATTAACCCATTTCATAATGTACTTTCCACGTTCTTGGTTTCCCATATTTGTGTGCAAAAAGAATGTTATACTAGAATGTGTTCAACTAATGTTGTTAAAATGCCAAAAGGAAAAACAACAAATGGTACTCACGTACGTATTACACCGGACATGTACCTACTATATTGGATTAGGTCCCTAACCCTAAACCCTCAACCCTCAGCCCTAACCCTAACCCTAACCCCTTGAAATAATCCTAATAAATAGAATGCATTGACCGAACAACCGGACATGTACCTACTATATTGCATTAGGTCCCCAACCCCCAACCCCAAACCCTAAGCCCTAAGCCTAGCCCTAACCTTCGCCCTAGCCCTAGCCCTAACCCTAACCCTCACCCCTTGAATTAATCCTAATAAATAGAATGCATTGACCGAACCGGCACAAACACGACTGATGTGTCTAGTGTAATGCATTATTACCGCTTCGAAAAATATGTAATGGTGCAAATTCATGAATGACAAAAATATATATGTAAATTTAAAAAATTACAAAATACACAAAACATAACACCTCAGCAGCCCGTAATACAAATAAATATGAGCGTATTAGTGAAAAAAGAAAAATGTTCCAAACTGGTGCTTGCAAAATATTGTGCATCCGCCGGTATACAACTACTGGAAACTCTCAACATCGTTGGGCTTATGCAATGACATAGCTAGTAGAGATGAAACATCAGTGAGCGGAGCTTATACGCACTCGCTGAGCCAGACAACCATGTTACCATGCAGGCGTCATAGGGCATTGTTTCGAGAACGAGTTTTCGAACAAAATCACATTACATTACGTAAAAGGGTATTATGACGTATTTGTAAAGTTTGTGGTGCTGTATTCTGAAGGTAGGCCGATGATTGTTATGTGTTTGATTTTGTATAATGTGTGTTCAATCGTAAAAGGGTTAAATTTCAGCAGTAATCAGCTACAAATGTCCATTCTTCCTTTGTTAAACGATCAAACGTTTCCTTCCCGACCGCATGATGTTATTTGACACGCTCTATGTCCCATCTGGCTGAGATGACGGCCGGGCTACTTAGTGTATATCCGTGACGTCACCAGCAGTGTGACGTCACTGTCACTGTACAAATTGCGCCACGCCACTGGGTGAACCTTGGCTCAGTCTGAGGTCACAGAGTGCAGGGACATGTAAACAAACAGTTTGTTGTTGTCTGTTTCACAATTCGCGACATTCTCAGAACAGAATTAACACAGAATAATGTTAAAACTGGAGACGTTTACATACAATCACTCACCGTTTATGTTTACACTCACTTCACAATTTTCTTACCTGATCACGCGAGGTTCTAAACACGACAAATGACAAAATGTCTGAAAATACATTCAACAAGTTTTATTTATATTCAGAAAGGAAAAAAGAAATCACCTGAATCGTGACACACGACAACGTGAACGCCACAAACCTCGTCAGTATCAATAATGTCATGTGCGATGGTCTCTGTCCACACCAACACTGACTTCAGTGTCCACCACGTGACACCAGGAGATCCACCACTCGCTGACGTCCAAAGTTTCTCGCCCTGTCGGCCGCTGTCCGCCCGCCGTTGTTCCTGGCGTTGATGTCCACCACGTTCAGGGACAGGATCAGCTTCACGATCTCCAGGTCTCCACCAATACAGGCCCAGTGAATGACGTTGTTACCGACACGGTCCACCAGTGACACATCAGCCCCTCTACCCACCAGGAACTCCACCACATCTCTGTGTCCTCTATATGCTGCCATCATCACCGGTGTCTTGCTGTAGTCTCCTCTAGTGTTGATGTCCACGTGACCCGCTGACAGGATCCGCTTCACTCTCTCCAGGTCACCGTCCCTGCTGGCGGAGTAGAGGCGGCGGTCTACTGGTGATGGAGTCGCTGCAACACAAAGTAAACTGTGAACATTAGACATCTTTGTCACACATCTACAATGTTTTCATCATGTTAATACGTGACTTGGACATTGCTACATTATTTAAACAATTCCATCATGGCTGACAACAATACAACATGGCGGGAATGTCAACATGTGGTTTCTGGAATTATGGATGGTGTGTTTAGTACAGAACTTTCTGTTAGAACCAGAAGTTGTAACAATATCTTGTGTACGACTGGAGAGTGTTAATGTTTGTTGAACTTTGATAATGTCAGTACAACTGTTATTTGGCATATATTAGGGTCATAAGATATAACGCTGGTTTATGTCACAGTGTTTTGTTTGTTGTTTAACGCCACACTCAGCAGTATTCCAGCTGTCTGATGGCGACCTCAGCATAAATATCTGGTTCATGGAATCCTCTGATTGACAACATGATTGTCGATTGATACCATTGGCGAGACTCATCTCAGAATCTCCACGGGTATATACATCAGCGTGTTAAATGCAAGGAGAATTAAAGACTTATAGCTTCCTGCCTGCTGGGTTCCCTCACCTACCATGTAGATCAGAATCTTGTGTCGTCACTGGTGCTGGTGGAACCGTCTTCCTCTGGCTCGGATCAGTCGAGGCTGAAACAGGGAGTATATTATTCAGAAAACTATACATACATTATAGCTACTGGCCTCAGTTTTCGCCTTTCCACATACGTTGTGCCTTTCAATATTATGTATGATTAAATTCTAAATACATTTCTTATGGAAGAAGTATTAAATATATGGTTTAATTTGATTCAGATAACTCTTCATCGAGGCCACGTGTCTATGCAGGAAAAGAGTAACCCTTCCTAAATTTAGTTTTTACAGTTTGAAATCCTATGATTGACAACATGAACGTCGATCGATACCATAGGTGAGACCCATCCCTCAAGTCAGAATCTCAACGGGTATAACATCAGTCTGTTAAATGCAGGAAGAATTAAGGACTGAGCTTCCTCCCACCTACCCGGTAGATCAGAGTCTGGTGTCGCCATTGGCACTGGTGGAACCGTGCTGCTCGGGTCAGTCGAGGCTGAAACAGGGAATATGTTGATCAGAAAACTATACATACATTGAACATAGAGATTTTTCTGGGTTACATATTCTTTTCATTCTTGAGTACGTTTCAGGGCTTGTTCTGGCCCAATCATCAGGTCATTATAACTACTGGCCTCAGTTTTCGCCTTTCCACATATGTTTTGCCTTTCAATATTATGTATGGATAAATTCCAAATACATCTGTTATAGCAGATGTATTACATATATACGGTTTGAATTGATTGAGATACCTGTTCAGCAAGACCGCGTGTCTCCGCAGAAAAAAAGGAACACATTTACTAAATATATTTTTACAGTTTGAATCTGAAAATGTAATAAGCTGTGCACTGACTGAGTGTTAACAGCTGAGATGCTCCTCTTGGTTTTCACCATAAGCCACTGCACTAGTGTGAAGGGCAGCATGGTAACTTTATTCGGTGTTTGTGCAACACAGTTGTAATTTGTGTCAGGCAAACTCTGTGAAACACTCACAAAATGTCAGCATACCGAGCGACGGCGGTAGTGTAATTCTCGCACTACTATCTGAGGTGGAAAGTGTAGCTGACACAGCCGTACTTGTTGTTGGAAGCAATGTGCTTTGATAAACAACAAGGGTAGAAACACAGTGGCTGTGTGTGGTGGTAAAGATCGAAATGTCGGCAGACCGAGTGATTGACATTCCGTCTTGTTTCAGTGTTAGAAATAACAAGAATATGCCCTTCCATAATCTACGGTAAATGGCCATAAGTGAGTCATCATTAGTGAAAGAATAACGCAAGAATAATTTTCATAAGTTTAGTTTCGGTCGAATTGCTTTCATACTTATCTACCAATTGGGAAATCATCTCAGCTACATGCACATAATTTCCATTAAATTTTCCGATGATTATTACGAAAACTGCAACTATTTACACGACATATATTAGACATACCAATCAGGTTTAACATGGCTATTTATGGGATAGATTAAAATTAAGTTGTACTTATGGTGTTTAATCAGGTGTCATTCGATAACTAATCAACGGAAAGATGAAAGAAAATTATGTTCACGAAGCTAAGATGATTTCCGAGATGTTTGCAAAATGTCAAAATAAAATGACTTCTACTCAATTTATGAAAATTATATTTGCAACAGTTAATTAACATGTAAGTCTATGGAAATTTCACTAATGATGACTCACTTATGGCCAGCTACTGTACATTCCATGGCATATTATGAAAGTGTTGTCAAAATACATGTGTTCCACATTATGGTTTCAGTGTTAAAAGAGCAAAGCTACAGGCTTTCAATGTAATCACCATTATGGTGCTGTAGAGGGGTGTACAGAGTGGTGCAAAAAGTATCTGGACACTTGACGTAATTTCCATAGACTTACATGTTAATTTAGTGCAGCATAAATAATTTTCCTGAATTTTATTTTTGTAAGATCCAAGTCAAATTTTGCACATTTGTGAATTTTAAATTTGCCTGTCAAATTTTACGAAGATCAATCCTAAACTCACTTCCTGAAAATGATTTATGCTACACTGAAATAACATGTAAGTCTATGGAAATTACGTCACGTGTCCGAATCAATGCAATGCAGATATTTATTGACGCAGAACAAAAGATATGCACATGACACACATCCGTTACTTGACTGAACAGATTTTTAATAATCTCAGAAAATCTTCCGTGACAGTTGTAAATGTTATCAGTTCAAAGGATGAAACTTACAAGCACATAATTTGATCAAATATAACAAGCCTATAAGGTGAAACGGGGCGTTATTTACACAGACGTTCCTTCATCCCCCGCCCGGTGACAGGCTAAACAAACGTCTGGGTGTAAACATTGTGTAAAGCAAGCACTTGGTTCCTAGAACATTAATACTGCTTTACAGCAGTTATACAATATACATTTACACTAGTTCATCAATTTCCTAAACCAGTTTAAAAGCAGAAACTGAGAACTTACCCACCAATCACGTCCTAAAACGAGCGACACATCTCACTGCTAGTTATGAAATGCCTTGACTGGCGATACCACGACCGCAAAGCTGCCAGCTATGACGTCACTATGACGTGTCAAGTTAGGAGCATGTCAACGTTTGGCGCTCGACTGCTTACTGACCAACAACTCTGTATGGAAATATGTCTATCCGACTCATGTTTGCCCTCCGGTTTTATCAGATGAAAGCAACATATTACAACATATACTACTTAAAACCACTCACTATATATGTTATCAATATATATATGGTTACATCGAAGATGAATTTCTCCACTAACTTGGGGAAACAACTGCACAATTTATGCAGATGAATCGCACCATATCATGCATCAAATTGCTGAAAAGCATGTGCAAATATCGTGCATGTGTACAGCTGCGTTTTGGTGTAAAGTTTTGTTAAGAATTCGCCAATTTTCACCGAGTTTCATCATTTATTGAACTCATGACAATAATATTTTCAACGTTACGAATTCGTTTTACAATACATCAGTTCAGGTGTAAACAGCACCTTCAAACAGTATGGAATATTTTGCAAAATCTAGTTCAGAACAGTTGACTGAAATAAGTGACTACATTTACACTAGTGAGTCTAAACTTTTGATGGGTAGTATATGTTCCTAATCAATCATTCTTTGTGCTACCTATGGTATGGCATGGACAACAATTGCATCTGGTAGGATTTACATATCACAACATATGCGATAGACATATTGGGTACTTCCCTAAGTCACCGATTGTTGGTGTCACAAAACTCCTAATATTTGTTCACAAAAATATAATGTGTTGGACAGGTCTGACATGAAGGCTCTGGCCAGGCAACACCAGGCCGAGTCTTGACGAGTGGGTTTAGGCAATTTTACTGGAAACAAGTCGGAATCGGTGTAATACTGTGGTCGTGGAAATGGTGCTGTGGCATGACGAAACCAGTTTGAGTCTCATCAGGTGTCCACTTCCTAACTGAAGTTCAATAAGTTCAACCAGAAGAGGTTCAGAAATATTTCAGCAGAGTTGAAATACAAACTACAAATGCAGTACAATTATAACGGCATCGTAAATTGTAAGGAAATTAGTAACAGACATAATGGCAGCGATATTGATATTCAGCTTGCAGCAACAGTGGTCAAGCTAGACCGAGGTTAGACATCCAGGGGGTAAACGTAATGATCTTCACACACCAGCTGATCTTGATGTAATGTAAGATGAGATCTGCAGCGCTTGCCCCACATATATAGCCTCATTGCTGGAGTTGTACATGGGTATATAATAAGATGAGATCTGCAGCGCTTGCCCCACATATATAGCCTCATTGCTGGAGTTGTTCATGGGTATATAATTAGATGATATGCAGCGCTTGCCCCACATATATAGCCTCATTGCTGGAGCTGTACATGGATGTAATAAGATGAGATATGTAGCGCTTGCCCCATATATATAGCCTCATTACTGGAGTTGTACATGGTTATATAATAAGATGAGATATTCAGCGCTTGCCCCACATATATAGCCTCATTACTGGAGTTGTACATGGGGTGAAGGGGCGACCATGGGAAGTGTGACGATTACATTGTAATGGTGGTCCAACCTGACGAAATAAGTTCGAGTCCTGGGTGGTTGGTCAATGGCGGGGTGACTCTAAGTATAAATGTTCGAGTTGCCTAAAAGGATGGTTCCGACTACCTCTATTGCAAAGGGGCGGGGTCGTGGGATGTACAGTATACCCTGGTTATAATGCCACCGTTTGTCCCGGAGAGAATATTGCATTATAACTGCAGGGACTGCAGGTGACTTGTTTTTGTAGGTGGCAGGAAGTGTATTGTCACATGTTTTATCCTATCTGGGATTGCATGACTACATAAAGCATTAATGAGTTTGGTCAATTAATTTGTGTCATGTCAATTAACCAATTAAGGTATTTCTACTACATGTGGTGGCGTGTGGCCCAGTGCAAAGAGGCAGGTTATAAAGTCCAGGGAAAAATGACCTGTTTGTTCCCCACAATCTAGTTTGGCATTATGTGGTCCAGGGTATTATAGTGAGGCAGTTCAAAATTGTTCTGGCAAACAACAGAACATTATATCCGGTGGGATAAGTCATTAACCTTCTAGCGCCTCAGAGGCAGCATTATAATCCGGGGCATAATAATCAGGATTGTATTATATAGAATGCCCTCCGTGTTGTGGAATTCAGGGCATTACAAATGCCCTTATTACTATGCAGCCAGTGAAATTGGCATTTTCACCAGGGAAAAATGTCTGTTTGTTCCATAAATATCCACTTTTTTATTAGAACCAGGGTATTACATAGACAGGAAATCCGTTCTGGCAAAAACATGGCATTATATCCAGGGGGCATTATAACCGGGGGCATTATAACCAGGGTATTATATAGGAAGGAAATCCCTTCTGGCAAAACATGACATTATATCCAGGGTGGCATTATAACCAGGGGGCATTATAACCAGGGGCATTATAACCAGGGTGCACTGTATTTTAACTGTCGGGCTAAACTGATAACAATGACGCATAGATGTTTATGATCGTAACTTATATGCTTTGTGTTTCCAATATTGTTCGTCAGTTATTCATTGATATTCCTCTTGCAAGAGTGTTTACTGATTTAGTTCTGAACGTACAGATTTGCTACTTACGAATCTAAACCGAATATGATCTTGATAACTGGAAACACAAAGTTGATACGTGCCACGTTGGGACAACGAGCAAAAACGTGACAAATGTCCCACATGGTAGCCAGGGGCACAAGAAGTCACAAATGTCCCGCATGGGAACCAGGGGCACAAGACGTCACAAATGTGCCACACGGGAACCACTGTCCGTGTACCCTGTGACAGTCATGTGTTACTTAGCCTCTCAAACAAGCATCATACATATTGTGATATAATATTGCAGACACGTAAAATCTAGTTTTTAGCATGATTGTTTGATAGTTGATTTGGGGTATCATATAACAAGGTACAGTCTGGGCCCTCCACAGTTTCTGGCGATGATGAACGTTGTCGATAACAGTTCTATGTAAGGTCAGCAAGATCCTGTTCCTTCAGGAGAGAATTGCCTGTCTGTCGACTGTCCCGCAGTGTCTGCCGACTGTCCACCACTGTCTGTTGACTGCCTCCCACTGTCTGTCCTCTGTCTGTCAAATGTCTCCCATTTTCTGTCGACTGCTACCACTGTCTGTCAACTGTCTCCTTTTGTCTGTCAACTGTCTCCTATTGTCTGTCGACTGTCTCCTGTTGTCTGTCGTCTGCGCGTGTGCCCTAAGCCATCTGTCGTTGATTTCACTGTCCAGAAGCAATTCCTGAGGTATATTGAGTACTCAAGTACCGGTCTTCACAGGGTTAAGGTACATTGGTCTGCCTGTGCTAGTTTGTATTCTGTCTGATGTCTGCACGGTCTGTATGTAACGTTTTATCAGGTTACATACAGCAACACGCGCAGCAACTGAAATTTCTCTCTCTGTCCCGGATACAAAATAAGTACAAAAGACAAACGGAAACCTCTAAATCACATGTCGAAATGTGTTGCACGCCCTATGTTGGCATTACCTGCTAACTCAACGGTTGTCCCCATTTTGACACGCCCAATAAACTCTATGCAGGACATGCATATGGCAGTTTAACACTGTCATATTCGGAAATGAAACGTTTCCAAAATAAAACACTGAAAGTTTACCTCCGACAAAAGCAGAAGACACACACTTAGTACGGATACAGTATGACTGTAAACATTCAATTCAAACAAATAATAACGTTATTCTCATATCTTCCGGTTGGAATTTCAAGATAAGCGACTAATCTTTGCTGAAAGACTCACCTGCTGTAGTTCCAGGATACGTCGTGTTCGAAGTCGTGTTAACATCACTTTCTTTTATCTCTTTCTTAGTCCAACAAAAATTCTTATTCAGTGCCATCAAGTCCTCCGTAAGACCAGTGATATGTTGCTTTGTTTCCAAAAGATCATCATTGGTCTGATTCAATTCTGATTTCAGCATCCTTACATCACCCAAGTCAGCTACAGTCAGACTGAACTGCCGTTGCAATGCGCGGATGTCTTTGGTCAACCTGCCACGCAGTCTTCTTAGACTCTTTCTATAAGTGTTTCTTTCCCCTTTCAGCATGTCTCAACTCTTGCGTTACTGCTATAAGTTGAGTCTTCGTGTTTTGCAAATTGGCTTTGAGGTTGTGAACTTCATCGAGGACATGTGCGCTTATAATATTGCCAATATAGTCTTCGTTAAGGATTTCAGTAATTGCCTGTTTGACGAGAGGCGTTATCAAGGGAGGAAGGAATCTTTCAGTCAGTTCTTCTTTCAGTGACGACTTCAACACCATAAACTTGTTGATCAGTTTAGCGTCAGTCGTAACAGCTGCAAGCTTCCAAGCATTAATCTCCCCTTCGACAAGACTAACTCGTGTTGCCAAATCTGCCAAACTGGCATCAACAAATACACCTCTGATACCGCTCAACAGCAGACTGTAGAATACAAGTGTTGATAGCTCCATTGTTCAAGTCAACTGTGTAGCGCGCAGCTAGGAAGACGACAGCCTCGCCGCCGGGTAAACGGCGTTAATATTGCCCGACTCAAGTGTTTGGCAGAATACCAGCTGGGGAAACACATGCTCAACCAGTAGTGAGCGTACACGTGGCATCATAACAACCTGAGAATATTGAGATGGATATCCAGTGCCAAGTACTCTGTAGGTAAAACACTTTTCTGTGAATTATCACTATTAAAGTAACATCAAATATAGTGTAACACATTATAGTAATAGTTGGGATTACACTTTCTCAGTGAAGTTCAGATTCTAATACTTTTGTGGGGTTGAGTCCCACAGAATGTATTCATAGCTTTTGGCCGTATCAGAGGGGTACGCAAAGTCCGTGGTCTAGACTACCAGTTGTCCGACTTCCATTTTTGTGGAAGCTGTTGTGGCTGAGTAGATTATACGTTTGGCTTTGTGTGCTGGCGATTAGGTGCCTGGTTCTGAGAGTGCCGGATGAAACTCAACCCAACAAAATGGTGGATGTTCCTGTAGTTGAACCCCAAAAAAAAACACCTCTTACTTTAATTGTCTAATACATAACAGGGTCCTTTATGTATTACTGTCCAGGATATATGTTGTGCATTACATTACAGGGCGGTAGAGTAGCCCATTGGTTGAATCTTCTCCTCGTCACGCTAAAGAATCCAAGTTCGATTCCCCACATGGTTACAATGTTTACAATCCACTTTTGGCTTCCCCTGTCGTGATATTGCTTCTATATTGCTAAAAGCGGCGTAAAACCATGCTCATTCACTCACTCACTCACACTCACAGTACAGGATATATATGCCACGTGCTACTCTACAGGATTTATTGTATCATCTTAGGCTAGAGTACACATGTTTTGTCCACCTCCATATCCTCATGTAGTTATCCGCCATGTCGGTTCTTATGATGCCAGGTGTACACACACTACTGGTGTAGCATGTGTTTCTCCGAGCTGGCAATATTAAAGCCGCATAACCGGCGTCGAGGCAGTCGTCTTCCTAGCTGCGTGTTGCACAGTACACAGCACTTTATACGATGGAGGTATCAACAATTATATTCCTCACTCTTGTGTTGTGTGGTATCAAAGATGTACATGGTGATGGAGGTTTGGCAGCCTTGGCTTCACAGGTGAGACTGGTGGAAGGAGAGATGAATGTATGGAAGCGCACAGCTGTTGATGCTGAGACTGAACTGATTGGCAAATTTAAGTTGTTGGAATCATCACTGAAAGAAGAACTGACTACAACGTTCCTCCCTCCCTTGATAAAGTTTCTCGTCAGACAAGCAATTACTGACATCCTGACAGAAGATTATATAGGGAATATCATCAATGCACGTGTCCTCGATGAAGTTCGAAGTCTGCAAGTAAGTGTACAAAACACAAAGACAAAACTTAAAGCACTAACAAAAGAGTTGAGACATGTTGAACGGGAAAGAGATACTTACAGAGAAAGTCTTGGAAAACAACGTGGCGAGTTGACCGAAGACATCCGTGCATTACAGCTGCAGCTGAATCAGACGCTAGCTGACCTGCGTGATGCAAGGATGCTTAAATCTGAACTAAATCAGATCAACGATGATCTATTTGATGCAAAGCAAAAAATCAATCGTCTTTCAGGGGACTTAATTGCGCTGAATACAAGTTGTGTGATGATGAGAAACGAGGTTGAATCGTGCATGGATGGTCTACAGGAAATCCAGCTAAAGTTACCCAGAGACATTCAGAGTTTAACCACTCAACTAAATCAGACCAATGATGATCTGTTTAATACGAAGCAAGTAATCACTGGTCTTACGGAGGACTTGATGACTCTGAATGTAATCTGTGGGATGAGGAAGGAGATTAAAGAGAGTGATGGAAATGAAAGTTCGCTGACAACATCGTCATTGTCGCAGGTGTCGACCACGACTTCGGCCACGACGTATCCTGGAACTACAGCAGGTGAGACTTTCAGCACAGATTTGTCGCTTAATTAACGTGCTATGTTGAAATTCCAACCGGAAGATATGAGGATAACATCATTATTTCGTTTGAATGTAGCCAGTGTTTTTTACAGTCACACTGTATATGTACTAATTATGTGGGGGCGGTGGGGTAGCCTAGTGGTTAAAGCGTTGGCTCGTCACGCCGAAGAACCGGGTTCGATTCCTCACATGGGCACAATGTGTTAAGCCCATTTCTGGTGTACCCAGCCGTGATATTGCTGGAATATTGCTAAAAGCGGCGTAAAACTAAACTCAGTCAGTCAGTGAGACTAATTATGTGTCTTCTGCTTTTGAAACAATATGTCCGAGGAAAACTTTCTGTGTTTTTAGTGGAAACCTTTCATGTCCGAATGTGTCAGGGTCAACCTACCCTTATTTCAAACGCTTATTTACTAATAAAATTTGCGAACACGCAGGTTATGTCATTACAGGGCATGACAACATAGGGTTTATTGGGCATGGCATCATAAGTTTTTATTGGGCATGTGAACATTTTGTTTATTGGACATACATGTATATTGTATTGGGTATATGGGTTACTTGGTATCGTAGATCGTATTGGGCATTTGAACATAAGGTTAACAGGACATGACATACCAATGACATTACAATACACTTCGACATATGATTTAAATGTTTCCATGTGTATTTTGTTTTTTATTTTGTATCTGGGACACAGAGAAATTTCAGTTGTCGTTTTTGTATGTAACCTGATACAACGTTACAGACATACAGGGTACACACCAGACAGACTACGAACTGACACAGGCAGACCTAGTGTACATAAGCCGGTACTTGTGTACTTTGCATCTCAGGAATCGCTTCTAGACAGTGACATTCCCAACGACTGATACCTTGGGGCACAATGTCAACTGACAGACAGTGGGAGACAGTCGACAGACAGGCGATTCTCGGCTAAAGGAACAAGAACTTACAGTGCTGGTCACTATCTTAGACATTTGTCCCTCCATCTGCCCCACCACCCAGGACTCGAACGGGTTTCTTCAGGCTGGACCACCATTACAATGTAATCGTCACACTTCCTATAATCGCCCCTTCACCCCATGTACAACTCCAGTAATGAGGCTGTATAATTATATGGGGCATTTGTACTGCCTTTGAATTTGGTATTTCAACTCTTCTGTGTTCACAATGACATTTTTTCTGTAGTTTAGATTTCTGGGTGAACTTACTACTTCAGTTAGGAAGTGGACACCTGATTAGACTCGAACTGGTTTCGTCAGATCACAGCACCACTTCTACGACCACAGTATTACCCTTATCCCAAGTATATGGTCTTGCTTTCAGTAGAATCGCCTAGACCCATTCGTCAATACTCGACCTGGTGTTGTCAGGCCAGAGCCTTCATTTCATTTCAGACCTGTCTTGTACAGCCCGAGTCAACTAAACACTGCACCTTTTATGTTTGCGTCATTATGACCTGACAAAGTAAAACAATCTCTTTATGTCAGAAACCTGAACGTCACGGTGAATGAAACCTTACACTAGATAATAAACCCTTTCTTTGCTTGTCTATGAATACCAACATTTGTGGAAATCGCCCTTTCATGATTAACATCACACCAAGCATGGAAGAGGTTACTCCGGGGAGTTAGGCAGTGCAAGACTGCAAATTGTGTATTTCGTTTTTAATTTACTTCACTATTACCAAACTGCCTGATTGCAGAGGTATAAATGTCGGAAATATTCTGAAACATATCACCAGGTTATAATTACTATTTGGTGATGTCATGGTAAACGCTGCAGCTAGCATACTATGCTTTACTAGCCAGCATGTTTTACTTTCATTACCCAATATTCATGGCATGAAATTAACAGGGAACTGACTAAGACCATGGTATTCTGAACAGGTGGACGACTTATGGATACTGTATCTGAACATCTATCTCGGTGTCGGTTTAACATCTTAACTGACTGAGTTGAGGAATTCTTGTACACACTTATAACAACAGGCTCAGAATGCACAGTTTGTGTTTCAAAGTAACATTTAATGTTTTACGCTCACTGGAAGTACGTATATGGTTTTGTTTGACAGAATGATCGCAGCTTACATACATCTAAGCCTCTGAGGTCTTAGGATATCCACAGATAACATGCATTAAAAGGGAAAATTTATATTTTGGTTAACAAATATTAGGAGTTGTATAATGCAAACAATCGGTGAATTAGGGAAGTACCTGATATGCTTGTACAATTGTTGTCCAAGCCATGGAATAGGTAATTCAAAATCTGTTGTAATATGTTGCTTTCATCTGACAAAACCGAAGGCCAAACATGGGTCGGGTAGAAATATTTCTATTGAGATGTGTCGCTCGTGTTAGGACGTACGTTATTGGTGGGTAAGTTCAAAGTTTCTGCTTTTAAACTGATTTAGGAAATTGATGAAATAGTGTAAATGTATTTTGTACGACTGTTGTAAAGCAGTATGAAAGTTACAGGAACCAAGTGCTTGCTTCACACAATGTTTACACCCAGACGTTTGTTTAGCCTATCACCGGTAAAGGTCTGGGTAAACATAGCAACGCAGCGTTTCACCTGATAGACTTACAATAATAATAATAATTATAGCATGCTTGTAATGCGCTTTTTTCCATGTACAACATGCTCAAAGCGCTAGACATAGATGTACATACAAACAGACTATAGGAGAGAATAAAAGATTAGAGAGACACATGGAAACAATGCAATGAATTATCGTTTACACTCATAAGCAAATCTGAAAAAGTGAGTCTTTAGTAAAGATTTATAATTAGAAAGTTCTGTACAGTCACGTAGATATTGAGGTAGTTGATTCCAGGCTGTAGAGGCTGCATACGAAAAGGACCTTTCACCATACGTAGAAGTCCTCACAGTGGGGATAACGAGGAAACGTTTATCCTGTGAACGGAGAGAGCGACATGGGCGGTGCTGTGTGAGGGACTGGGCCAGATACGAAGGGGCAGATCCAGACAGACAGTGGAAAGTGGGGTACAGAAGTTTGAATTGAATCCTATAGTGAAGGGGCAGCCAGTGTAAAGAATGTAGGAGTTTCAGAGCGTCATCAGATTTACGTGACTGGGTCACTATACGTGCAGCAGCGTTTTTCACACGCTGAAGTTTCCTTATCTGTGTCTTAGTGGCACCAGCGAGAAGAGAGGTACAGTAATCAATCCTGGTCATAACTAGAGACAGGACAAGAGTGGTGGCAGATTCAGTGGTGAGACATGGTCGGATATGTCCAATAGTACGCAAATGATCAAGGCAGCTCTGGACTAGATGGGAAACGTGATCATCCAGTGACACATCTGAGTCGATAATCACACCAAGGTCTTTGACCTTGTCAGCGATTTGGATGTTTGTATTATCAAACCTTAAACATGTAAGACCACACTGTGATCTCTTTTTCTGTGGCCCTAGGACAATGCATTCCGTCTTGTCACTATTCAGTTTTAGTTTGTTTTAATGCATCCACGCCTTGATATCTTCACAACAAGCGCTCAATTCACTCAAAGCCCTGTGCGCCGAAGTGGCCATGACTCCATGGATCTGTAGACTTGAGAGTCATCAGCATAGTGATGTCTGTCCGCTTCATGTCCTTCCACGACACTTCCAAGCTCCTATATATACACGGTGAAAAGAACCGGTCCTAAGACGGATCCTTGTGGAACCCCACACGTAAGATATGATGGGTCAGATGACAACTTGTCAATGATTACACACTGACTTCTATCGGACAGGTATGATTTAAACCACGCGAAAGCTGTTCCATTGATCAGAAATTCCAAACTCAGACGTTCCAGGAGTTTGCAGTGATCGATGGTGTCAAATGCACTGCTTAGGTCAAGAAGTGCCAAGACTCCGAGATTCTTGTTATCGATTCCAAGCTGAATGTCACTGATCACTTTCAGCAATGCAGTCTCGGTGCTATGATGGCTACTGTAGACGGACTGTAGATGATCATGAAGGTCATATTTATCAAGATGTTCAGAAAGTCGTGTGCAAACAGCATGCTCAACTAACTTGGAAAGGTAACTCAGATTAGATACTGGCCGGTAGTTGCCAAGGAGATCAAAGTCTAAGTTTGGCCTTTTCAGGAGTGGCTTCACTAGAGCTGACTTAAAGGAAGACGGCACTATTCCATATTCAAGACTAATGTTGATGTTTTTTGTAAGAGTCGGAATTAAAAGAACAATGTTATCAAGGATGATGGATGTTGGCACAGGGTCCAAGTCACAGGAAGTAGGATTGGACTTCCGGATAATTTTCAACACTTCATCACAGGTGAATTCATTGAAAGTAACCAGTTTCTCCGAGCAATCATCAGTTAGTTCAGTAGAGGGCGTATCCGTGCTGGCCTCAAGAATTCGCCAGAAGAATCTGCAGACATCATGCCAGCATGTATCTTGGCAATCTTCTCAGTAAAGAATTGCCGGAACCGGTTAGGCAACACCTCGGGAGAGTCTGTTTTCGACAGTGGTGAAGTGAACTCCTTACCAAGAAGGCGGGACATGTGTCAGACATTGAATCCTGGATTTGAGAGTTCAGTGACATCTGTTTGGCCTGCCTTATCAAAGACGTCACTTTATTTCTCGCAACACAGTAAATTTGCCTGTGGATTTCAAGATGGAAGCGTCTCCAGGCTCTCTCAGCACGGCGCCTGGCTTTCTTCGCAGCAATAACTGTAACATTGTCTGACTTTTTATTTCCATAGACTTGTAACATGTTATTTCAGTGCAGCATAAATAATTTTCATGAAGTGAGTTTAGGATGGATCTTTGTAAAATTTGACAGGCTAATTTGAAATCATCTCTGCTCTGCGCACATAATTTCTGTTAAATTCCCGACCACTATTTAACTAACGACATCACATTTACCAACTTTCGTATGGTTCCACAATGCACAATCCCATAGGCCGCCATGTTAAAGGAGTTCACGGCACTGTACATTAACTTGTTCCCATTCGAGTGAGTGAGTGAGTTAAAATTTATAGTCACATCGGCAATATTTCAGCCATATTGTGACTTAAAAAGTTATGAATTAACAATAAACACAATGTTATTATTAAACACATGTCGACGAAGGACAGTAAAACAACTACATTATCACATTGATAAATTTAAGACTAGTAATTAAATCTAAAATATGTTACTTTTAAATGACAATACAATATAAAAACCGGCTATAGACTGCCAACAACTGAAGGTAGATCGGCATACTAGGGACCATGGGGACTTACAGTACATTTGCTTCTTGCATGGACCCTAGCTGGATTTACACCATCCCTTCAGCCGTTAGCAATTTAGCAAATCTAGCCATACATTAAAAGAACCGGTATTCTACGATTAAAAAAGTGGAACGTTTTAATTTACTTCGACTGTTTGGGGACTTACATACCCTCTCAGGAGGACAATAATTTTACAGTACTTTAACCCCCCTCGAGGATACAGCCATTAACAATCTTAGTTACTAATTCAAACTTCCAATCTTAAAATATTTATGTATTTACAAATCATTTAACAAATATAATTCTTTTAAAAATGCAATAATTAAATGAGAACTGATACTATTAAAAAGATCCTTCATAGTTCGTAATTTAAAATATTTATCCCTTGTGATGGAATATTCAACACAGTCAAGCAGGACATGCTTGACCGTGATTCTTTCATCACAAGGGATACAAAATGGAGGATCCTCACCTTTTAATAGGTATTCATGTGTATATCTTGTGTGGCCAATACGACATCGTCGTATGATGACCTCTTCAAATCTGGACTGACAACCCAAGTAAGTGTAACCGATATAGGATTTATTGCATGTAATTTATTGATACCTACTTGAGTGTCCTACTTCTTCTGCATCAGATCACGGATGTAAGTTCTAATGCAAGCTTTGTAATCGGAGTAAGGAATAAGAAGTTGTGTCACAGATTTGTTGAGTGCTGCCTTAGCAGCAAAATCGGCCATTGAATTCCCAGAAATGCCAACGTGGTTGGGTAACCAACGACTATGTCGTATTGGCCAGCTGCAAGATCATTATATAATTCTATAATTTCTATTAAAAGTGGATGTTTACAAGAAATATTTTTGATCGCCTGAAGGCAAGAAAGAAAGTCAGAAAATAGTATATATTGTTTATATTTAGGGTCTCTATTTATATATTTAAGAGCTGTTAGTATTGCGTTTGTTTCTGCTGTGAAAATTGAACTGTCATTGGGTAAGCTGGAAGATATTGTTTTGGACCCAATGACAGTGGCACAAGCAACTGCGCAACCATCCTTGGACTCATCTGTAAATAAGGATTTAGATGTATCATATTTACTTTTTAATTGATTATATTCTTGTGTATACAGTAAGTCATCAGTTTCTGATTTTTTAAATTTAGTGAGTGTTAGGTCGACTTGTGGCCAAACCAATTGCCAAGGAGCAGAAGAGAGAAGACGGGATAGAGATATATTTTCCAGCTCAATGCCGGCAGCAGTAATGAATGGCTTAATCCTGAGCCCAAGAGGCCGAACAAAAGAAGATTTCTTGTTGTACAAATCCTCATAAAGAGGATTAAAGATACAGTGAAATGCAGGATTAGACTCGTTAGAATATAGTTTGGTAATATATTGCAATGATAATTTTATACGGCGTTGGGTAAGCGATGGTTCATCTGCCTCGACGTAGAGACTGTCAACAGGAGATGTTCCAAGACAAAGTCTCAGACCTTGGTGGTGGACTGAATCTTAGAGTTTTAAGTTCCTTTTACAGGCTCCACCATATACGATGGAGCCATAATCAAGCTTCAAGCGGACAAGTGATCTGTAAAGGTGTAGGAGCGTAGCTTGATCCCCTTCCCACCTTGAATTTGACACGACTTTCAATAAATCGAGTGCCTTCAGGCATTTAGTTTTTAGAGATTTGATATGCGGAGGAAAAGTTAAATGGGAGTCGAAAATGAGACCTAAGAGTGCCATTTAAAAACAGTTCTGGGTCTTTATGTGGTTTATATTTACGGTAGAAATGTATTCAATTAGTTTTTGATTTCGAAAATTTAAAGCCGTTTTCAAGACACCATTTATTTATTTTATTTAAACACAACTGTAGTTGCCGTTCTATAGTATGCATATTCTTACCGCGACAAGAAATGTTAAAATCATCCACAAAAAGTGATTCATCAATTGAATCGTTTAAAACCTTGGATAAGCTGTTGCTCTTAATGCTTAATAAAGTGACACACAAAATACTTCCTTTGGGGACACCCTGATCCTGATTATAATGGTCAGACACGGTTGAACCCACTCGGACTTGAAATTGCCTGTCTGATAAAAACTGTGATATATAAAGAGGTAAACGACCCCTTAAACCAAAATCATGTAAATCCTTTAAAATGCCATGCTTCCAGGAGGTATCGTATGCTTTCTCGAGATCAAAGAATATCGATACTGAAAGTTGTTTATTTATTATTGCATTTTTGACAAAGGATTCTAAACGTACCAAATGATCAATGGTACTACGATTTGTCCTGAAACCACATTGAATATTTGTTATGAGATTATTGGTTTCAAGATACCATGTTAATCGATTATTTACTATTCGTTCCATGGTTTTACAGACGCAACTCGTTAAAGAGATTGGTCTGTAATTAGACGGATCAGTATGATCCCGGCCAGGTTTTGGTAAAGGGACTACAATGGCATTAAATATTTAGAAGAGTTTCCAAACATGATTCCTGTAAATGCTTCAAGAGCTGATAATGTATATTATCAGCTCCTGTTGCTGTGTCATGAGCTTGCTCAAGGGCTGTGTGGAGCTCATGTAATGAAAATAATTCATTATAGTCTTCGCCATTGTCCAAGTTAAAATTTATTCTCTTCTTCTCCTGTTGTTTCTGATATTGTTGAAATTCAGTGACGTAATTTGACGAAGAAGAGTTTTTGGCGAGTGTTTCACCAAGCTTATTGGCAATGTCAGACTTACCAGTTAATTTATTGTCACCATCCTTCAGATGGTGAACAGTAGATTTGGAACCTTTCCCCTTAATTCTTTCGATCATGTTCCACACCTTTGAAATCGGTGTGCGTGAATTTATTTTAGAAACATATTTCCTCCAAGACTGACGCTTATTCTGTTTAAATGTACGTCGAGCCTTGGCATTTAATTTTTTTTACTTTATTCAAATTATGGACTGTAGGATGTCGCCGAAGGTATTTTTCAGCTTTCTTCCTGCTCTTTCTGGCCTGTTTACATTCATTATCAAACCATGGCTTACGAATATGTGGAGCTGCAGAGGACTTAGGTATAGTTTGATCAGCAATGTCATTGAGTAAATCGGAAAACAACTGTATCGGATCTTCGCTGTTCACAAATACATCATGTTTTAAGTGATCAGCACATAATGTCTCATATAATGACCAATCAGCCCTGGCGAAGTTCCTTCTCGATAAAGGTGGATCATCACCAGGGTTGATTGTCTTGAGAATGGCAGGGAAGTGATTACTCCCACATAAATCATCATGTACCATCCATTCGAATTCATTATACAAGATGGAGTCAGCAATTGATAGATCCAGGGAAGAATATGTTCCCGTAGCTGGCTGTAAATAAGTGGCTGAGTCATCATTAAAAATACATAAATTATTATCAGAAATAAAATCTTCAATTACCTGACCTTTATTGCTTGTACTTGTACTGCCCCACAGAGGGTTGTGCCCGTTCAGATCGCCCATGATTATACAGGGCTTAGGTAGTTGATCATATAGATTCTGAAGATCAGATTGTCGAAGAGCAGATGAAGCCGGAATGTACAGTGAGCATAGGGTAAATGCAATTTGCAAAGTAAGGCGAATAGCTACAGCTTGAAGATTAGTTTTTAGGTGAACGTCACTATGAATAACATTATTTCTGACTAGTATAGTAGCACCTCCAGTTGCTTTATCCTGGAGGAGAAAATGAGTGATGACACTTGTACTGCCTTAAATCAAATGTATCAGTATGTTTGAAATACGTTTCTTGTAGACAGAATGCTGACGGTTGAAGATCTTGAATTAGTAACTGTATTTCATTGAAGTTATTCTTCAGTCCTCTGCAATTCCATTGAATTATATAAGACAATTGACTCATGATGGTGGTTCAATTGGAGATCTCTCTCGTGAATGGGAGGAGGAGCTATTCCTCCGCTTGTCCTGTGAGGACAGTGTGACCTCCATGTCGAGAGGTCCAATGGGGTTCTCCAGAGGGAGTTCTGAAGGTAAAGGGACAGAAGGTGTCTCTT
The DNA here is from genome assembly GCF_003918875.1 of Haliotis rubra. NCBI lineage: Eukaryota > Metazoa > Mollusca > Gastropoda > Lepetellida > Haliotidae > Haliotis > Haliotis rubra. The sequence goes on from NW_025765936.1 coordinate 1,203,596, forward strand.
TTCTCTGTTGTTTGTTTCCTTTTCCTTTTGCTGAACTGGCTGAGTGAGGCTGTTTGATTACTGATTTTGATTGTATCTCAGGCTGACTCACAGTCTGAGAAGCAGAAGTAGACTGTGTGGCTGGGGACATAGGATCAGTAACTGAGGACTTTCGTCGAACAGCTGAAACAGGTTTTTCTGACATGACCCAAGTCAAGTCAGTCTGACAAGCAATAGAGGACATTGTTGCAGTGCGGGTGACTGCAGCGGAATACGTTACATTCAGAGGAGTTGAGGACTGATTAATGAAGATTTTTTTCGCATCAAGATAAGAAATGTTCTATTCACACTTTATTTTCATGATTTTTGCTTCCCTCTGATATACAGGGCAGGACTTGACGAAGAAGAATGCGGGCCGTCACAGTTTGCACATTTGTAGTTTCTGTCACAGTCGGTACCCTCATGGCGGTCTCCAAACCGATGACACACTGCAGAGTTTCGTCATGAGTGTGATCCGTGACCGAAACGTTAACACTTATAACACCAGAGTGGATTGGGGACATACCCATCCACCCCGATGTTAAAATATCCTGCCTTGATCGACTGCGGGAGTGAAGATCTAGCAAAAGTCAAGAGATACGTGTTTGTCTTTGTTACAATGCCCTCTTTCTTGATTGTGAAACGTTTCTTGGTCTACAAGCTCCTCAGCAATGTCCATTTCACTCATATCATACAGACAGCGGGCCCTGTCACGTATGATACCACGACAAGTATTAAGAGTTCTGTGCACAGACACAGCTACCTCAACATTGGCAAATGTTTTAATTGATAACAAATTGAGAGATTGCTGTTTCCGTGCACATTCCACCAGAAGTGAACCAGTACAGAGACGAGTAACATTTCTAACCTCGCCACAAATCCCAGAGATCGCTTTCGAAATAGCAAATGGGTTTAGCTTAATCGGAAGAAGATCCGTAGCTTCAATAACCAGGAAACGAGCCCATGAGTCGTCGTTTGCAGAATTTTCAATAGAGTGATCTATTTCATTTAGACGCCTCTTTTTTTCTTTTCTAGATGAACCAGCTTGTGTTTGAGACATGGTGAAAGGAAAGTGATTCGTCACCCCTGCTCCCCACCCACCACGGAGTGTCAACAAGGACAGTGTCAGATAGCACCGGGTATCCAAGATGCCGACACCAGGGATACAGGGGTGTTATACTCAAACAGCTGCATTTATCTACCAATTTAATATCCGGTTATTTCGGCCCATGACAAGAAACCAGAGACATACATCATTTGGAGGCATTATCACCAGATTGGCCCATGAGCCACTGTCTTCTGGCATAGGACTCTTGGCAAACATATAAAATATAATTTGAAATATAAACATTTAGTGTCAAAAATGTACAAAAACGTACAGTAATTGCATAGGAATGTTGTCCATGCACAGGGCATGGCAAGACCAGCCGATTGGTAGAACCGGGCCAGTTCTACCACCCGTCTAGGTGAAGTAAGGGCCGAAGTGGTGTGTTGGGCAAAGGGAACACAGTTCCAGGATCCTATTGCCCTCAACCACCAGACTCCCGTCCTCCACCGACACAGGGGTGCAACTCATGGCAAACGGGTTGGCGGACCAAATATACCCCCGGGTCCACAACGGGGGGTCGAAGAGCGCTTAGCGTTACCCAGCACCCACAACGAGGAGGTGGCTCTTCACGGGTGCCAGTTGCCATTCGATAATTCGGAAAATTACACAGAAATTATGTGATTGTAGGTAAGATGATTCCTCACAAAAGTGCAACAATTGACTTGGATCTTGCGAAATTTAAATTCATGAAAAATGTTTATGCTACACTAAAGTAACATGTAAGTCTACGGAAGTTACGTCAAGTGTCCGAATACTTTTTTGTTTTTGAAGGACTCTGTAGATTAAGGAAGGGCAAACTTGCTTTATTCTCGTTATTTCTAACATTGAAACTGACGGAATGTTAATCTCTGGGATAGCCGACATTTCGATCTTTACCACCACACACTGCTACGTGTTTGTACCTTTGTTGTTTTTTCAAAGCACATTGCTTCCAACAACAAGTACGGTTGTGTCAGCAGCTCATTCCCACTTACCCAATTAACTGGGGGATTAAAAAAAGAATAAAAGTTACGGGTCAGTGATTTTGCAGGGTGAATTTGTTACCCCAGCTTTGGCTGTGACATAACTTCACCCAGCACTCCAATCAGGGCCAATCAGAGCAATCTCATGACCATCGTTAAACTAGATAAACTAAGTGACCTACATTCATATCATTTCCTACAAATTGAATTCTAATAGAGTGAACTATAACAAGTGACCAACGACAGGTATTATGGAAATGTCCTTGTTTCTCCATTGCACTATGGCAAACGTTCAAGTAAACAATCGTTTCATACCAAGTGGATGCAGCGGTCAGTACTTGGCCTACAGGGGCTGTAAGTTCAGTATCAAGACCAGACGAAATCCTTACATCCATTTGAAGTGTTGGGAGAACGATTGTCGATCAACATTCAACTCTAAAGATGGCCTTATGATATCTTACAAGGATGTACAAATCATGTAGAGGGATGGCATCGTAAAATGAGTGATGTGTTTGCCAAAAGCCACCCCAACATTTATAAGGACTTTTTTAACAAGGAACAAGGCTGGGTAGAGACATGTATTCTTCAGCTCAGAAATGGTGCCAAACATTGACTCAGTATCACATTTAACTCGATACCAAGTGCATTGCAGTGCATATATGTGATATGATTTCATATGATGTTGATGTTGTGTTTAGTTGTATAACTGGATAACTTGTATATATATAACTAATACATATACGTAATGATTGAGTCAGAAGTAGTTTATATTTATCACATTTGGTCCCGGATACTATTTCACAGGGAACAAAATAAGTGATTAAAGGGGATTATCACGCCCCAGTGATTTCTTCTACTGAAACAATAGGAGTTGGGTAAGTGGGAAGACCCCGTGTCAGCTGCGGTTTCTGCCTCAATAGTAGAGTGAGAATGTGCACTGCCGCCGTCGCCCGGTATGAGTGCCTGACAGAGTTTGCCTGACACCAGGGGTAATCTACAACAAGGATAGGTCACTCGCTTGCTTTCTTTACCATTTGTTCTAATCAGAGAACATCCAACTGACATGTAGAGTTCCCCAGGCTTCCATGCTTGGTCCCGTACTGTTTACTCTATATACATGTCAACTTGGAAACATTATACAAGAACACAGTGATCCACACCACTTCTACGCTGATGATTCCCACCTGTGGAAAGGTCTTGACCCTGGACCCTCAGTTACAACAATCAGTTGTACATGACATGCATTCAAGATGTAAAGACTTGGATGGCAACTAACAAACTACAGCTGAACGACGAGAAGACAGAAGCTATAGTCATCGGACCATCGTCTAGACTCAAGAAGCTTTGCGTCGATCATCTGTGTGTGGGGACAGCTGACATCAAATTCTCACCGGTTGTGAGAAACCTGGGTGTTCAACTTGATTCCAACGTCACTATGACAGATCACATCAACTATCATTGTCGTATCTGTTATTTCCATTTAAGGAATATTGGCTCCATTCGCCACCTTTTGACTGTTGACGCCACATCAACTCTTGTGAGAGCTCTCATATTTTCGAGATTGGACTACTGCAATAGTTTCCTCGTTGGATGTTCCAAAGAAACTATATACAAACTGCAAAAAATTCAAAACACTACCGCAAGAATCGTCACAAGAACCAGCTCGAAATCTCACATATCACCAGTATTGAGATCACTTCAAATATTGAAGAGAGTGGATTTCAAACTGTTGACTCTCATTTACAAACCTGTCCATCATTAAGCTCCCAGATATCTCAACGATCTCATTGCTGTGTATGAACCTGCAAGAGATTTCAGATCTGCTCATCAACTACAGCTTAAATTGCTGTCATACCGTATGAAAACTTTTGGATCACGATCATTACAAATTGCTGCTGCACGCAAATGGAATTGTCTGCCATTAAACCCCAGGACCGTCCCAACACTTGGTGCATTTAAAGCAAACCTCGAGCTCAAAACTCATTTGTTCGAGAATTAGACTTTTCATCATGATTTATATGTTTGTGTTAGAGCTTTGAGTATGCTTTGTTGCGTGGAGATTAGCTCATTTTAAGACATTCATTATTATTATTATTATTGTTTTTTTACAGATTTAAGATAGTTTGCAGCAGAGAGGGTTAGGGTGATCCTGGCACAGTCAGGCTAGTAAGGCTCATCATCAGCTCAGGGCCCTTGCCCCCTCTGAATTCATCGGCTTTATCAAAAAGGACAAGATCAGGTTTGTTGGCAGGAATTCTTCTCAAGCTGTATATGGGCCTATTCCACAGAAGTTTGAAAGCATCATTTTCCATTACGCCCTGGACATATTCAGGGTCGTACCATGGATGGACCTCGGAGTCAAAGCCACAGGCATGTTGGAGACAGTAGTAAAAGCAACGAGCCATGCCATCACGTCGTTTAAGATATGATGTTTGTGCCAAGGAAGGGCATCCACTGACAAGGTGTTGGACAGTCTCCGTGAATTCATTGCAAAGTCGACATTTCATATTGATATTTTCTTTAAGAATCACATTTAGGCGATTGTGAGTGGGAAGTGACTGGTCCTGAGCAGCAAAAAGGAAGCCCTCAGTTTCACATTTAAGACCAGCCGACTTCATCCAGGCGAAGGAGTCAGTGGGATTGCTATTCTGTTCAACACACTGCATGTACACACGATGCAATGGCTTCTCAGAAAGCTTCTCCACAAAAGACTGACTCTGGGCAGACTTGGTGAAGGACTTCACCTGGTTTACTCCCATCACTGTACCGTCCAGCAGTACATCGCCATCAACAAAATCAACCTCAAATTTCAGATTCTGTCATCATGAGTCTTCACATGCAGCACCAGAGGATCATCCAATAAATAAATATGTGCAAAGGTACACAATAAAATTCTATCATGAAGAGCCTCCACATTAATCAAACCCCGACCTCCAGAATTGATTGGCATGTATAAACGGTTAAGAGAGGAACGAGGATGTTGGGCTCTGTTATCAGACATGATCCTTCTGTTCAGACGGTCAAGACTCTGGATGTCTTGTTTTGTCCAATCAACTACTCCAAAGGAATAGGAAAGGACTGGCACAGCAAAAGTATTGGTGGCATTGACCTTGTTTCGAGCATTTAGCTCTGAGCTCCAGATTTTCTTCAAAGGAGATTTGTACTCGGCCCGAAGTTTTTCTTGAATCTGGGCATTCTGGAGCTTGTCTCGAACATGCATTCCAAGATAGGTGTAGGCCTGATTTTCCACAAGATGCTCAATAACTCCCCGTTGTAACTTGACCGATCCATCATTAGTTACCTTGCCACGTTTCAAATAGTATTACATTTGTCGAGTCCAAATGTCATGCCAATATCAGTAGAAAAGGACTCGACAAGGAGAACCTGCTCTTTCAAATTTGAATCACCTTTGGCAAGGAGCTTGATGTCATCCATGTAAAGGAGATGAGTTAGAGGTGTTGGGGATCTGTGCTGAGGAGGTCCGGGATGGTAACCCTCCTCTTTATTGAGCAGAAAGCTCAAAGGATTTAAAGACAGACAAAAAAGCAAAGGACTAAAGGAATCCCCCTGGAAAATCCCTCTTCTGAATGGAATAGTTTCCGAAGTCTGCACCTGCCCTTGTGAGTACATCTCAAGTTGAGTCGACCAGCAACTCATTAAAGACTTGAGTAAATCAAGTAGTCACTCAGGGAGGTCAATACAATGAAGAGACTTCAGAATCCATTCGTGAGGGACAGAGTCGTATGCTTTTTTGTAGTCAATCCAGCACATGGAGAGGTTGCGGTGATATGTTTTAGCCTCTTCCAAAATCATTTTCTGTAAAAGAAGTTGATCCTTGCACCCCCAACATCCCTTTCTTGCTCCCTTCTGCTCTCTATAAATTATATGATTGGAAGAGCAGTAAGATGACACGAGGTTTGCCAAACACCCTGGGAATATTTTGTATTGTGTATTCAAACATGTGATAGGGCGGAAGTTGTTGGGATCAGTCAAGTCTCCTTTCTTGGGGAGAAGTATTGTGCGACCTTTGCAGAACCATGGAGGAACATCACCTGTGTCTACGAGAGTATTGGAACAGTGTAGTAATGGTGTTTGGACACAGGGGAACAGTTTCCAATACCGGTTTCGAATGCCATCAGGCCCTGGAGCTGTATAAGATTTGGACTTTTTAATAACACTTTTCAGGCAATCTGGTGAGATGTAACAGACAAACGACCTAGTTACCTTCTCATGCATTGCATGGTCATAATCACGGACCCATGGTGCCTCAAGGTTACAGTTGCCGGGTACAGACCACAAATGTTTCCAGAACCTTTCATTGGCATCCATAGGAGGCCGTTTGTCATGTTCACCATCACCCTTTGTAGAAGTGCTTTTCATTGTTTCTAAAAAGTTTATTTTGTTTGATGAATTTATTTTTTTTCCCCATTTTTTCTGTGTTTCAGTCCAAACCTTTATTTTGGCCTTTAGGGAATCGACTATTTGGAGAAGTACCTTTTCTTTTGTTGTCTTGTACTGTAATTTAAATTTTCTCCAAATTGCCTTTTGCCGTTTTGACATTGTACTCCCTGATGATCTTAACTTCAGGCACAGCTCTATCCAGGAAATGTATTTTCTAGTTTCCGTTAGTTTTCCTAAAAACCGTTTTTTCTTTGGTGCATTGTTCTTAGTATTAGATGTTTGAAACTGTGTGAATTTCTTTCAAGGTTCGAGCGGCAGCATAGACACAATTAACTTCATGTAATGAACAGTCCGATGAAAGTTTCATAGAAATAATATTATTTAATAAATTGATTTCATTTTTAGAAAAGATTCATTTATTTGTTTAATTGGCCTCCGATTGTCTAAAGGTATGCCAGATATTTCATTATAAATAGAATGAAACAAAATATACACAGGATTTTCCTGTCAGGTAAGCATACATGGGCATGGCATTGTCCGCATGCAGATTCAGCGACTTGCCATTGATACTCTGATTTTCAGGCCATCCCGTCGCTCTCGCACATTCAAGTAGTGTGGTTTTAAGGTGGTTTGACCAAGATATTCTGGTCGGGTTCTGTGCCTTCCCCTGGGGCAAGTCCCATCTCATCTCCAGTATGGTTGGTGTCACTACCGGAGGAAGGCTGACTGGGCTACGGAAGTGAACTTAAACTTTCCTTTTGGCTGTCTGTAACCCAGTGAAAAACCAGCTTCGGGGGGTCAGCCCTAACTGGGTGTTGGACGTTTGGTTCAGGGAATATAATAACACACACACACATCCCCCTCCCATCTAGGTCCACCACGGAGAGGCGTACATCATCAGGCCCTTATTATTATTATTATTATTAATTAGCGTGTGCCTCGTCATGCTCCAACGCACACAGGGACCTGGTTCGTTCCCAGCGCAACTTCGGCCGCGTTTAACAGTACCTCAACCGGTTTATTGTATCAATCGGAATTTTACAATGAATGAATGAATGAATGAATGAACGAATGACTTATAGCAAGAATTAAGAGCAAGAATTATATGTGAATAAAAAAAAGAAATAAGGAAAAAGAACAACAGAAAGAAATACATATGTGAATGAATGAAAGAATAAATGATACACCACGGCCACCCCTCCCCAAACATGTTAAAGAACGCAAAACTATACCTAGAACACATGTGTTAACATCAGCTGTCCTAATTAATTCAGATATATTATTGCATGTGTGGAATGGCATGGACATTGACAGAATGTTAACTGACACTGTCACACACCCCTCAAAAACAGAAACTATCACAAAGCCTTGTAAACACCTTTCCAGTTTTGTCAAATACTAAGATCAACAAGAAAGAAAGCAGCTTTAGAACTATAACACTCAAGCATCACAAGCATCAATGGCGGATCAGAACAGATCACACACCTCAAATACACCCTAACTATGTTTTTAAAGTTATAAAACTACCACTATTACTTGCAAACACCTTTCAACTAAAGGTATATTTCCCTTCTAAATTTTAAATAGCGATATAATTTAGTCTTTCTTTGCTGTGTACCGAGAATTGAAGCCAGTAAGCTACAACATGCCGACTTGAAACTTTACTACAAATCTACTGCACTAATACTGACACTAATAACAATTATTTGACTTAAAATTAAGTGGCAGAATAGGTAACTTATCTTCTACATGTAGGTTTTCAGTTGTCACAACGCTCAGCGAATGTAATCAGCTATTAAAAATAAACCGGGCTCAATCTTATAAACTAAGCTGCCGCCATATTGGCTACACTGGTCACGTGACGAGCCGAGGCATACGCTAAGGGGCTTTTCGAGGAGTGACTACTCCCCGTTATATAGTCTGACACTAACTTTAAACTGTGTTGCACAAACACCAAGTCAAGTTGCCATGCTACCCTTCACATTGCGAGATAAACACTGAAGTTTAATCTTTTTTTTATTTTTTTTTTTTAATATCTTTATTTCCACATTTTACATTGTACATGAAGAATACATTCACATAAGTATATTCATACAAATATTCATATACAATATATCAAGTATCTTCAATACACACTCACAAATCCCCTTCATACAATGAATGAACATCTTTGAATATCTTATCTCAGTGATTCCAATACAAATAATAGTAATTAAATACATTTATTATATGTTTTCTGACCTAGTATTTTCTGTAAATAGATTGTGGAAAGATGACCAGAAGGTAAAAAACTCACTGTTGCTGCATGTAGAGTATGCATTATATTTTGTAATTTCATAGTATTTTGATACCTCACTTACAACATGCTTGAAACTTGGAACTTGTTCTTTTATTTTTTGTGTGTATATTACCTGTTTCACAACAAGACATATTGCATTTAAAGAATTGTTTTTCCCTTTAAATCCAAGTAAGATGTTTTCTGGTGTAAAGTCAATGTTATCTTCAGTTACAGTCATTAACCAACTGGTCAAACTCTCCCAAATCTTTTTAACATGACAACAATTACAGAGTAGGTGGACCATTGTTTCTAGTTCCTTTGAACAGAATGTACACAAAGGTGTGACCTTTAGACCGATCCTATTAAGAAAATATTTGTGGGTATAATATCATACAATATCTTCATTTGTAACCATTTCAAATTGCTACATTTTGTGGATCGTTTTGCCATCGTATATATATTTCGTAGCATTGTGTTATCATACTGTGTTTCAAAGACTCTTTCCCACTTTTTATGTGCACTGAAGTTTAATCTGCTTCACATTAGAATTTACGGAATTGTCTAAAATACCATGTACACTAAACAGGGAGGGTGGGGTGTGGTGGGGACATCAAGGAAAGACATTTTGAATAGTCACGGTTAATGAATTCAAACTTAACAGATGGTGATTCCATAAGGAGGAGTAGGTACTGGCTAGCGACCAGTTATCGCCAACACCTGTCTGTAGCGCTTGAGAAGACAGCATGATTTGTACTTTCGTAGTATTTCACGCACTGACATATCACTAAAGCTATAGGCTACGAGAGTTAAAATCAAACTGTCTTCGCAAGCGCCACAGCCACGTGTTGGCGATTACTGGTCGCTGGCCAGTATAGTGCAGATGCTTTTGTTTGTTGATCTATTTTTTCTTTCAGTGTAATAATGTGAATAATCATGTATGTTTATATATGAAGTCCCCGTAGTATATACTCGCCCCTAACCTAACCCTAACCCTGTAGGCGAACAGATTCTTGAGTTTCTCCGTTCATGTTTATGTTCAAAACAAAATTATAACAATTTATTCAGTTACAACATTTCAACAAAGAGGAGCATCTCAGCTTTTAACACACAACCATTGCACAGCTTATTACATTTTCAGATTCAAACTGTAAAAATAAATTTAGGTAGTGTTCCTTTTTTTCCCTTTTTGCAGAGGCACGTGGTCTTGATGAACAGATATCTCAGTCAAATCAAACCATATATAGTTAATACCTCTGCTATAACAAATGTATTTAAAATTTATCCATACATAATATTAAAAGACAAAACATGTGGAAAGGCGAAAACTGAGGGTAGTAGTTATAATGCTTATGTGCTATGTATAGTTTTCTGAACAACATATTCCCTGTTTCAGCCTCGACTGGTCCGAGCCCGAGCAAGACGGTTCCACCAGTGACGACACAAGACACCGATCTACACGGTAGGTGGGAAAACCCAACAGGCAGGAAGCTCAGTCCTTAATTCTCCTTCCATTTAACACGCTGATGTATATATACCAGTGGAGATTCTGACTTGAGGGATGAGTCTAACCTATGGTATCGATCAACGTTCATGCTGTCAATCACAGGATTTCAAACTGTAAAAACTAAATTTAGGAAGTGTACCTTTTTTCCTCAACAGACGCGTGGTCTCGATGAATTGTTCTGTCAATCAAACTGAACGAAATATATTTAATACATCTTCCATAACATATGTATTTAGAGTTTGATCCTGCATAATATTGAAAGGCAAAACATATGTGGAAAGGTGAATACTGTGGGTATGCTATGTATAGTTTTTTTTAACAACATATTCCCTGTTTCAGTGCCAGTGACGACACAAGACTCCGATATATCGGGTAGGTGGGAGGAAGCTCTGTCCTTAATTGTCATTCCATTTAACACGCTGATGTATATACCCGTGGAGAGTCTCGCCTATGGTATCCATCGACAATCATGTTGTCAATCACAGGATTTCATGAACCGGGTATTTATGCTGAGGTCGCCATCAGACAGCTGAAATACTGCTGAGTGTGGCGTTAAACAGCAACCAAAGCACTGTGACATAAACCAGCGTTACATCTTATTACCCTAATATATACCAAACAACAGTTGTACAGACATTATCAACTTGTAAAGTGCAACACACGTTAACACTCTCCAGACGTACACACAATATTGCAACATCTGGCTCTAACAGAGAGTTATGTATTAAACACACCATCGTTAATTCCAGAAACCACATGTTGACATTCCCGTCATGTTGTATTGTTGTCGATCACCAGCAACAGACCGCGACCTCTACTCCGCCAGCAGGGACGGTGACCTGGAGAGAGTGAAGCGGATCCTGTTAGCCGGTAACGTGGATATCAACACTAGAGGAGGATGGAGCACCACAACACCGGTGATGGAGGCGGCACTCAGGGGTCACAGACATGTGGTGGCGTTCCTGGTGGGTAGGGACGGTGACAACGTCCTTCACTTGGCCTGTATAGGTGGAGACTGGGAGACCGTGGAGCTGATCCTGTCCCTGAACGTGGTGGAAATCAACGCCAGGAAGAACAACGGGTGGACAGCGGCCTTCTGAACGAGGCGCGGGAGACATAAGCGAGTGTTGGATCTCCTGGTGTCACGTGGTGCTCACTGAAGTCAGTGTGGTGTTGGTGTGGACAGAGACGGAGCACATGTCGTTACTGACACTGACGAGGTGTGTGCCGTTTACGTAGTCGTGTGTCACGATTCACATGATTTCCTTTTTCTTGGTGAATATAAATAAAACTTGTTGAATGTATTTTCAGACTTTTTGTCATTTGTTGTGTTTGGAACCTCGCGTGATCAGGTAAGAAAAATTGTGAAGTGAGTGTAAACATAAACGGTGAGTGATTGTACGAAAACGTCGTCCGTCTTAACATAATAACAGACAACAACAAACAGTTTGTTTACATGTTGCTGCACTCTGTGACCTCACCAAGCTGACGTGACAGTGACAGTGACAGTGACGTCACACTGCTGGTGACGTCACAAATATACACTGAGGTGCCCGGCCGTCTTCTCAGCCAGATAGGACATAGAGCGGCGCAATGCTGCCATACAACATATTAGTCAAATACCATCATGTGGTCGGGAAGGATACGTTAGATCGTTTAACAAAGGAAGCATTTAGCAGCGTTCAACCAACTATAATCATTTCCAAAATGTAAACACAATAGGATTATCTCCTAATTACTGCTGAAATTTAACCCTTTTGGTGCCACAGGGAAATGTACCCTTACTTCATGGACAAAACTCACAATATACAAAATAAAAACTTATAACAATCATCACCCAAATAATCTCAGCTTTATTAATTCAATTCTCTGTTTCTTGATGTAACATTGCTATTGAGGCAAAGTACAATTGCTGATATGCTCGGTAAGAATTATATACCTCGTAAATCTCGCCATTTTTGACTAATGAAGCCATTCGCTGCATCGTTTACTGTATGTTGCAAATGTGAATATCATATAGTTACCCGGTGAACTGAATTGAAAAATTGTCTATTAAAGATCACTGGTATGTGGTCTTTCTTAACAAATCGCCAATGGTTATTCTGAAACGTCGCCTTTAACCCTTAAATCGCTTGGACTGTCTCGGAAGTAGGCAAACACAAACGCCGAAGTGAGCTCTGCGTTATGATTGATGGTGTTTACAGAATCGTGTTTCACGTAAGCTGGTCATGAGACGCCTGTTACGTCACCAATAACTAACACTCAGCTGCAACGCACACATATAACCCCCTGGATGCCTTTCAAATAATGTTGATGATATTAACCACCTGAATGCCGTTCAAATAATGATGATATTAAACCCCTCGATGCCGTTAAAATTGTTGATGATATAAACCCCACGATGCCGTTTAAATAATGTTGATGATATTAACCCCTGGATGCCGTTCAAATAATGTTGATAATATTAACCCCCTGAATGCCGTTCAAATAATGTTGATGATATTAACCCCCTTGATGCCGTTCAAATAATGTTGATTATATTAACCACCTGAATGCCGTTCAAATAATGATGATATTAACCCCCTGGATGCAGTTCAAATAACGTTGATGATATTAACTTCTGGATGCCGTTCAAATAATGTTGATGATATTAACTCCTGGATGCCGTTCAGATAGTGTTGATCATATTAACCCCCTGGATGCCATTCAAATAGTGTTGATCATATTAACACCCTGGATGCCGGTCAAATAATGTTGATGATATTGACCCCCTTGATGCCGTTCAAATAGTGTTGAAGATATTAACCCCATGATGCCGTTCAAATAATGTTGATGATATTAACCCCCTGGATGCCGTTTAAATAATGTTGATGATATTAACCCCCTGGATGCCGTTCAGATAGTGTTGATCATATTAACCCCGAGGATGCCGTTTAAATAATGTTGATGATATTAACCCCCTGGATGCCGTTCAAATAATGTTGATGATATTAACCCCCTGGATGCCGTTCAAATAATGATGATATTAACCCCTTGGTGCCGTTCAGATAGTGTTGATAATTTTAACCCCCAGGATGCCTTTCAAATAATGTTGATGATGTTAACCCCCTGGATGCCGTTCAAATAGTGTTGATAATATTAACCCCCTGGATGCCGTTCAAATAATGTTGATGATATTAACCCCTGGATGCCGTTCATATAATGTTGATGATATTAACCCCTGGATGCCGTTAAAATGTTGTTGATATTAACCCCATGATGCCGTTCAAATAGTGTTGATAATATTAACCCCCTGGATGCCGTTCAGATAGTGTTGTTCATATTAACCCCCTGGATGCCGTTCAAATAGTGTTGATGATATTAAACCTCTGGATGCCGTTCAAATAATGTTGATGATAATAACCCCTGGATGCCGTTCAGATAGTGTCGATGATATTAACCCCCTGGATGCAGTTCAAATAATGTTGATGATAATAACCCCTGGATGCCGTTCAGATAGTGTTGATCATATTAACCCCCTGGATGCCGTTCAAATAATGTTGATAATATTAACCCCCTGGATGCCGTTCCAATAGTGTTGATGATATTAACCCCCTGGATGCCGAGTTGTTTTGTTTGTTCTGACACACAAGCCCGAAGAGTCAACGTTGTGCGAAAGTCGTACTCGCGCGGCCCTAAATCTACCTTAGGCTATAAAAGAGCTCAGTAATGTAGAATATTGAATTAAATTCCCAATCCGATGCATCTGTGAAAATCTGTGTTAGACCTGATGTAACTGGAATCCTGCTAAGCCCAACTCACTCACTCATTCCATAAGCGACCCGTGAAGAATTGGTCTTTTATAACCTACGCTTGTCTTAAGAGACGACTAACGGGATCGGGTGGTCAGGCTGGCTGATTTGGTTGACACATGTCATCGGTTCCCAATTGCGCAGATCGATCCTCATACTGTTGAACACAGGATTGTCCGGTCCAGACTCGAATATTTACAGACCGCCGCCATATAGCAGGAATACTGTTGAACAACAACCAACCAACATATCAACCAATCCTATCCGATGAGTAGGTGAGTGAGTTTAGTTTTACGCCGCACTCAGCAATATTCCAGCTGTATGGCGGCAATCTGTAAATAATCTAGTCAGGAACAGACAACCCAGTGATCAACAGCATGAACATCGATCTGCGCAATTTGGGACCGATGACATGTGTCAACCAAGCCAGCGAGCCTGACCACCTGATCCCGTTAGTCACCTCTTACGATAAGCATGGGTTACCGAAGACAAATATACTAACCCGGATCTTCACGGGTATAATCCTATCCGATTGGATAAATTCAAATATTGAATGTAATTACGAAGCCGGCCTGAAAAGTTGTCACCCCCCCAAAAAAACAACAACAACCAAAACAACAACAAACAAAACAAAAAAAACTGCAGTAAATGTCTCCAAAGCACTTCACGACGATATCTGTTTTCGTCCTCATGGAATGTGTGAAGGAACCAAATAATGTCTGGTTGTATCTGTTGTTGACGATGAACCAGACTATTCCAAAGCAAGGATCCACTTTGTAACCGGATACGTTGGAGTGTCACAAATTACAAGAAATATTGAAATTACACAACATGAGAAATCATGTAACAGCGAAATGGATGGTCCTGTCACATATCTTCATTAGTTCTTAGATTCCCATATTTCGCTGTTTGTGTAGATGTACTCTGAGTAATTTTTCATCATCATTAACAGAGTAAAAGTTACTTCTTCAAATGTAAAGAAATTCCTGAAAACATTACACCATGATTTGCTTTATGGAGTATTTATTTTATTGCGACGTCGGAAAAGACGACATTTGAATGTTCATTGATCAACATATGTGCCTCACATAATTTCCGTTAATGATATAAAAGGCTTCGTTTTTGCTGCCATTCTTTCCACAGAACATGAATGAATGAATTACGATTTAAATAATGCCCTTATAGATAAACAATATGTACTAAAGCACGTGTTGCAGTTATGTGTAGGGGGCTAGAGATATGGTGTACTGCGCTAAATGTGTCACTTTCGTTTGTAAATATTGTTAAAAATAAATAAAATGCAAAGGATAAAAAAGCCCAAAACATATAGCCTATGTCCATCTATGGCATCATATTGAAATGTAAAAAAAATTCACCTGATGAAGGAGTAAGTCTATACCCTGAAACGTGTTCCCGATAAACGTGTTCCCGACTAGGTCTTACGTAGGACTTACTATCTCCTACGTAGGACTTAGTATCTCCTACATATGACATAGTATCTCCTACGTAGGACATAGTATCTCCTACGTAGGAGACAGTAAGTCATACGTAGGAGATACTAAGTCCTACGTAGGAGATATTAAGTCCTATGTAGGAGATATATTAAGTCCTACGTAGGAGATATTAAGTACTACGTAGGAGATAGTAAGGCCCCAAAACAATTTCACCGTGGCCGTACTATGCTTCCGCAGGGAAGAATTGTTCGTCTTTATGTTGTTTGATATATATAAGAGTCATGCCCAATGAATCGCCTGGAGCTCGTTAGTATGAAACATTTGATAATTTTCAGGTTCCTTGTTCTATTACGTAATCCATATTACTCTGAAAGAAAAAAATATACCCCCTTCCCCACAAAACCCTAAAAACAAAACAAAACAAAACAAAAATAAAAAGTAGAACAGGTGGAAATATCCGACAATGTTCTCTAATCTTAATTCAAAACCGAACGCGTTAGTGGCCTCGCCTTTTAAAGTCTCCAGTGGTGTCGCCCCACGTCAGATGATAGGTGGTTAAACTGTAACTACAATAACAAACACCGAATTCTGTGATAACAAATAACGTCTTGTTTATTCACTGCATTAATCGCCAAAGAAAAAAATGATAAATAAAAAAAAAACATATATCGAAGTTTTCAAAAGGGATAGTTGACATTTTAAAATTCCGCTGTATATCCTTACCCACCCAAATAATAGAAGTAACCTCATTATCTTGACCTACATTTGCATTTAACATGACGTTGCAATTGGAAATTTAAGAAATGGTGTGGAATATCTAGTCATCAATATCTGATAATTGGTACCAAGAAGCGTTTAGAGTTCATGAGAATGTTAGATATTCCACACCATTTACATACATTAGGGACTATCGCCGTTCAAGCGACCGCCCCTATGCTACCACCCCACGTCAAATGCACGTTGTGCAGGCCAGCTAGGAAACGCCACCACACACGTCAAATGCACGTTGTTGTAGAAGTTATATATCCCAGCGGGCTCACAACGTTGAGTCAACGTTTAATCAACGTTGACTTTTGGTTGTTTGTTTGATCAACCTTTCATAAACTTTGATTCAACGTTTATCATGCGACCAAAGCAAATTAGTCGAGATTCGTTTAGTTGTCAACGTTGTTTCAACGTAAGGAACCAACAAAATGTCAACTAATTGTTTCCTTGGCAAATTTGATACATAATTTATATTGGTAATAGGCATCCAACTTAGCATCTATCATTTCTGAACATTAATTTCATAAAAGATCCAGATTGACCTAGTGACAGATATAATCTAATATATTGTGTGATTGTGCATCGATCAACGGACGGAAGTGTTACGTAAATCGCAATTGAAAATGAAAAAATCAATGATTTTAGGTATAAAGTCATCAGGAATCCGAATTGCATTAAATTCGAAATTTTCCCACAAAACTGTCAAAACTGTATAATTCCCGACAATTAAAGAATTTTGCTTTCAAACACATGCCAGATGTTGACCTTTCGATCGCTTCGTTTGGTCATATCTGGACATGCGCACATTTATCGCGCGCGCATAGGCAGTTAGTTGATCGTTATCAGTTCGGCGTTTCAGATTGGCGAAGTTCAACGAAATATCGTTCTATTTTCAACATCTTCACGGCATGCTGGTGTTTATTTGGTAAGTATTTCATTCATGTATGAGGAAAACGTAGGAATATTGTTTAAATCTAGCAGGTCAATGTTACAGGAAACGCCGAATTAGGGCTGATGTTTATCTCACAAGGTTATCGGTATGTCACGTACGTGTTTCTCAATTTCGTGGAAGCCCGTATTTTCCATGAAGTTGTTTTGTTACTTTTCATATATTTGCATGCACATATTTGGCATTTTATTAATATATAGTCGAATAAGATTTCCTTTCGTACCCATCACCCGATTTGAATTTTGCAAATATACATTGTTAAATAATCAGTGAAGTACATCTATATAAGGGACCGTTCATAATTTATGGCTGGGGGTGTGGGGTGGTGGTGGTGGTGATGATGATTTTAAGGGGAGGGGTTCACCCGTTTTGTTCAGGGGAGCTAGGGGGATGCAATTTCGTACACACGTACTATGTTTAAATTTATTAGAAATCATGGGAAGGTTGGGGGGTGTCATTCATTGATTTTGTACAAGGCATGCAGGGGGCACTTATTTTGCACATTCATGGGGGTGGTTGAGAGGTAATTCACATTGTACACGCTTCTCCATATAAATCATCATCACCCCCTAGCCATAAATTATGAACGGTACCTAAGGGCAGCTAGAGGGGATGAGAGAATGGTGAAAGGAAATCTTTCTCAGATCATGCAACGAAAATTCACATCAAAATGTCTTGTGTAAGTCTTTGTGAAGGGTGAAATTTTACATAATTTATTTGAACTTTTATTTATTTACAAAATGTGTAACTTCACTAATGATTCTTTGATGGGACAAGTAACAGAGCTGCACCCATAGACTTTCATTCTTACACTGGTTTGGAAGGGATGTGATGATTTATATCTCTAAATGGTTAAAATGTTACATATAAAAGAAGTCATTTGGTAAGGAACATTTAATTATGAGAAATAAGATTTATTTTTAATGGAATTTGCAAAAATCTCATCTTCGAAGATTGGGTGGCATCAATTTGTGGATCACGTGAAAGGAGCAATGCTAAGGTAACAAGTTTTTAACATTTCACTTGTTTGCCAGCATAATGTTATCCATCACAAAGTTTAAGAAAAAGATGATAATGCTCTTTCATTACCACCCACTTTGTTTTCTTATCATTTAATGTAAAATTGGCTTTTGTTACAATTAATGACTCGTGTTAGCGAAATTGCTACATCAGTACAACTCCTATTTAATTTGAAATAATCATTTCTGGAAAACTAAATCTGACAGAATAACAACAAACTTCCATTGTTTTGTTTTGATGTCAAGAATGAATGTTGATGGGCAAAACGGCAAGTTTTCTTCTAAGAATACGAGGTTGTATTCAATTATCTCTGGTAAGTTAATTACCAAATGCTCTTTGTCAGCATTTTCATCATGACCATAGCAAATAATATATGACAGTAAAGCATCATCTAATTCATCATAATTCATAGTCTAATTGAATAATCAACTTGCAGTTGAGGATTTTCTTTGAAAATGTTTAAGAAAACTTCCATTCCTTTAGTTAAAAATATAAATTGTTTACACTATAAAAGTACGGAGTACCTTTAGAATACAGCACCACAACTTATACATTTTTGTCATTCAGTAAATTGCTCCATCACATAGAAAAGTTTTTTTTATTAGAATCGTATTTTTCGAAGCGGTAATAATGTATTACACTGGACACGTCAGTCATGCTTGTGCCGATTCAGTCAATGCATTCTACATATTAGGATTAATTCAAGAGGTTAGGGCTAGGGTTAGGGCTTAGGATTTAGGGGTTAGGGTTAGGGATAGGATTAGGATTAGGATTAGGATTAGGGTAAGGGTTAGGGTTAGGGTTAGGGTTAATCCAATATAGCAGGTACATGTCCGGTGTAATATGTGAGTACCATTTGTTGTTGTTCCTTTTGCATTTTAATACTGCCGGTTCGGTCAATGCATTCTATTTATTAGGATTATTTCAAGGGATTAGGGTTAGGGTTAGGGTTTAGGGTTAGGGACCTAATCCAATATAGTAGGTACATGTCCGGTGTAATACGTGAGTACCATTAATTGGTGTTTTTCCTTTTGCATTTTAATGCTTTTTTCACACAAAAACGGAAAACCAAAAACGTTGTCGAAAGTACACTATGAAATGGTTTAATGTACAAATTTTGGGCTAATGGAAATTTACCTGGAATTTGCACTCAAGCCTCTTTCACACGCAACATTTGTTCAGTAATGATTCGAAGGCTAACTCACCCCCGTGCCGTCACTACACATGCTCATGTCTCCCTCGTTCCTTAGTGCAATCCACATTATCCTTACAGTGTTCCCTACATCACTTTTATGTCACAAAATCACTGATTTATATAAAAGCACGTCATTCATGCATGCAACGCCAAATCTACGTCTGACGCCTGACGTCAACAACCCTTTTCAGTTTGAGGCATATCGGCTCATTCCACGCCACACGTTATCTTGTAGATTACGGAATGGGACGAGTGTGCCAAATGGCATCGGGTCCATTCGGCAATTGTCCGTAGATTATTATCACAAGACACCAAGTCTACCCGTAACCTTCGTAATTGCCCGTGACCTATTCGACTCTTTCCGTTCATTTCCATGACGTCACAGGAATGACTCGATAAATTTGCACAGTGTGCAACAGTGTGGACGTAGCTCAGTAGGTTAGCTGTCGGGCTACTGGCTAACAATCCGAAGGTCACGGGTTTAGCGTGTGACGGGTTCTCACAAACTGGTTGCTTCTCTTAATGACACGTGACCTAAGGTAGGGATCGTCCTCACGAGAAGTTGTGGTGCTGTATTCTAAAGGTGCTCCGTACTTTTATAGTGTAAACAATTTATATTTTTAACTAAAGGAATGGAAGTTTTCTTAAACATTTTCAAAGAAATTTCTCAATTGCAAGTTGAATATTCAATTAGACTATGAATTATGATGAATTAGACGATGCTTTACTGTCATATATTATTTGCTATGGTCATGATGAAAATGCTGACAAAGAGCATTTGGTAATTAACTTACCAGAGATAATTGAATACAACCTTGTATTCTTAGAAGAAAACTTGCCGTTTTGCCCAACTTTCGTTGCATGATCTGAGAAAGATTTCCTTTCGCCATTCTCCATCCCCTCTAGCTGCCCTTAGGGACGGTTCATAAGTTATAGCTAGGGGGTGATGATGATATATATGGAGAAGCGTGTACGATGTGAATTACCTCTCTCTCCCCCCCTCCCAATGAATGTGCAAAATAAGTGCCCCCCCTGCATGCCTTGTACAAAACCAATGAATGACACCCCCCGAACCTTCCCATGATTTCTAATAAATTTAAACATAGTACGTGTGTACGAAATTGCTGACCCCCTAGCTCCCCTGAACAAAACGGTTGACACCCCCCACCCTTAAAATCATCATCACCACCACCACCACCCCACACACCCCAGCCATAAATTATGAACGGTCCCTTATATAGATGTACTTCACTGATTATTTAACAATGTATATTTGCAAAATTCAAATCGGGTGATGGGTACGAAAGGAAATCTTATTCGACTATATATTAACAAAATGCCAAATATGTGCATGCAAATATATGAAAAATAACAAAATAACTTCATGGAAAATACGGGCTTCCACGAAATTGAGAAACACGTACGTGACATACCGATAACCTTGTGAGATAAACATCAGCCCTAATTCGGCGTTTCCTGTAACATTGACCTGCTAGATTTAAACAACATTCCTACGTTTTCCTCATACATGAATGAAATACTTACCAAATAAACACCAGCATGCCGTGAAGATGTTGAAAATAGAACGATATTTCGTTGAACTTCGCCAATCTGAAACGCCGAACTGATAACGATCAACTAACTGCCTATGCGCGCGCGATAATTGTGCGCATGTCCAGATATGACCAAACGAAGCGATCGAAAGGTCAACATCTGGCATGTGTTTGAAAGCAAAAATTTTTAATTGTCGGGAATTATACAATTTTGACAGTTTTGTGGGAAAATATCAAATTTAATGCAATTCGGATAACTGATGACTTTATACCTAAAATCATTGATTTTTCATTTTCAATTGCGATTTACGTAACACTTCCGTCCGTTGATCGATGCACAATCACACAATATATTAGATTATATCTGTCACTAAGTCAATCTGGATCTTTTATGAAATTAATGTTCAGAAATGATAGATGCTAAGTTGGATGCCTATTACCAATATAAATTATGTATCAAATTTGCCAAGGAAACAATTAGTTGACATTTTGTTGGTTCCTTACGTTGAAACAATGTTGACAACTAAACGAATCTCGACTAATTTGCTTTGGTCGCATGATAAACGTTGAATCAACGTTTAGGAAAGGTTGATCAACCAAACAACAAACGACTCAACGTTATGAGCCCGCTGGGATATATAACTTCTACAACAACATGCATTTGACGTGTGTGGTGGTATTTCCTAGCTGGCCTGCACAACGTGCATTTGACGTGTGATGTGGCATTTCCTAGCTAGCCTGCACAACGTGCATTTGACGTGTGTGGTGGTATTTCCTAGCTTGCCTGCACAACGTCTTGTCACAGTCATTGGATCGACTATCAACTCTCCGGACAGACGCTATATCCACTGCAATAGGGGCGGTCGCTTGAACGGCGATAGTCCCTAATGTATGTAAATGGTGTGGAATATCTAACATTCTCATGAACTCTAAACGCTTCTTGGTACCAATTATCAGATATAGATGACTAGATATTCCACACCATTTTTTTCAAATTTCCAATAGCAACGTCACGTTAAATGCAATTACTTACGTGAGTAGGTCAAAATCATGAGGTCACTGCTATTATTTGGGTGGGTAAGGATATACAGCGGAATTTTTAAATGTCAACTATCCCTTTTTAAATCTTTGATATATTTTGTTTTTTTTATTTATCTTTTTTTTCATGGGCGATTAATGCAGTGAATAAACAAGACGTTATTTGTTATCACAGAATTCGGTGTTTGTTTTTGTAGTTACAGTTTAACCACCTATCATCTGACGTGGGGCGATACCACTGGAGACTTTAAAAGGCGGGGCCACTAACGCGTTCGGTTTTGAATAAGATAAGAGCTATTATAAATCCATTTTGCGACTTCATATGCCAAAACCTGTAGCTTAATCTCCATAACATTATTTGGTAGTCACTGTATATGAAATCAGCTAAACATTGTCGGATATTTCCACTTGTTCTACTTTTGCAGGGTTTTATTTTTGGCTTGGTTTTGTTTTGTTTTTAGGGTTTTGTGTGTGGGTTTGGTTTTTTCTATTTTTTTCTTTCAGAGTTATGTGGATTACGTAACAGAGCATGGAACCTGAAAATTATATAATGTTTTATACTAACGTGCACCAGGCGATTCATTTGGCATCACTATTATATTTATCAAACAACATAAAGACGAACAATTCTTCCCTACGGAAGCGTAGTAGGGCCACGGTAGAATTTTGGGTCTTACTTTTTCCTACGTAGTACTTAATATCTCCTACGTAGGACTTAGTATCTCCTACGTAGGAGTTAGTATATCCTAAGTGGGTATCTCCTACGTAGGACTTAGTATGTCCTACGTAGGACTTAGTATCTCCTACGAGGACTTAGTATCTCCTACGTAGGAGTTAGTATCTCCTAACTTGGTATCTCCTACGTATGACATAGTATCTCCTACGTAGGATTTAATATCTCCTACGTAGGACTTAGGATTTCCTGTAGGAGACAATCGATATATGTTTATATAGATTAATCTGAAACGGTCTACTTAAATCCCCAGAAACGCACACAATCTCCTGTTTCACTGTTTCAGTCACTGTGAGAGTCTACAGTCATTCGTTTCATTCACTATTAGATTCTACAGTTATGGGTTTCATTTACTGTTAGAGTCTACTATCATGTCTTTCATTTACTATTAGAGTCTACTGTTTCCTTTACTATTAGAGTCATGTGTTCAACTAATTGTTGCACATGTGTTGTTGTTGTGTGTGTGTTTTTTTTCTATTTATTTCTTTCAGAGTAATATGGATTACGTAATAGAACATGGAACCTGAAAATTATATAATGTTTCATACTAACGTGCACCAGGCGATTCATTGGGCATCACTATATTAATCAAACAACATAAAGACGAACAATTCTTCATTCTAAACAGGGGTGCAATAAATTATTCTTCTACATTTAGTAAAGTATACTTTTACTTTTGACTTTTTATTAAAGAACTATATATTCAGTCATCCGTGGTTTAGGGGATTGAATATACTATTATACATCAGTGAATGATGTAAGTAAACACTTTGCCAATCTGTGTCATGTTATTGGTCTTTCTTTTTTTCATTTTAACCAAAACTTCCTGTGTATTGATACCATCCACTATCATCTTCGGCAAAGCAAAAGTACTGAAAATGACTTTTCAAAATTGGGTACGTACTAAATGTCGCCATTTGTGACAGATAACGAAACCGCGATTAACTGGCTTGTTTTATGTATGTTGCCAAATGCAAACATTGGTTATTTAATAGGGAAAAAAATCACTTTTGCATTACGTCACATATATTTCACGTTCAGATGCGACAAATGCATCCTTGAATTCCTCATACATTTGAGAATAAAATAACAAATGGTCTTTGTCAGCAATACCAAGTGTCCAAATGATATCAAACGAAATATATTTGGTGCGAAAACGAACATTCTGTTCGTCAGACTGCGCTTGTTTGATATGTAAACGCAGAACAATCCATTTTTTACACTGTGTAACATTTTCTCAAATTGTCAGACATCCATTCGTCAATTCAATGCATTCGTTGTCTCGGTATTTTCAGTAGACGCACAGAATAGATTTTGTAGCAAGAGTTAGGTAATTAAAAACAGAGACATTACAATGATTTGGTGAATTCAAACAAAATTGTCAGTGTTTCCGTCCGCCGTGACTGATGCAAAATAAACGATGCAACGACAACGGAATTCATCGACATTCCTTACTTCACTAAAAAAACAAAAGCAAATAGCAATACGTAGGCAGTCAGGGTGTTTCTCATTACTTACACCACAAACTATTCCTGAATCAAAGAAAGGACCCTCGCCAAATCCTGAGAAGTCAGTGAAGTCGCCATTTTGTAAAAAAAACACACAAAGAAACAACACTGTCATTGATAGTGATGTAGTATCTCAACTTTGTTGTACATATTTGGCAATTTGTTTGAGTTGGAAGTCGGTTGAATAAGATTAAACACAGTCATACTGTCATAGAGTAAACCATTTCAATAAGTTTCTGTAAAACTTCATACATTCAAACAACATAATTGTTTCCATATATATCAAAAGTGTACCGAAATTCTATCCCCTTTGTCTGTGTAATGTATTCAGCAATCATTCGGTGTAGCCCTTTTATCATAAACCCCCCTCAGGGCAGGACCCTTAATTCTTAACGACCTTGCACAACGTGGCGTAATGTCCCTATGCATAAAACCCGACTCACATGGTCACTCAGGGAGACCAAACAGGGAGACCAGTCAGAGACGAGGCGAGGAAACGGGCCCAGACCATCCACCGAAGCGGACGGACTGTGCGGCTAGTCGGGGCGTCGGCCAAGGCCGTCGCCTCACCAACGACTACGTCGACGATGAAGAATCGCCGTCCGACTTCTGAATGTATGTAAGTGACAGAACGGGTCTCCACATCGGGAACATTGGCCACTCGGTCCCGATGTGCGTTCTGTCACGTGATTTCCATCTTATAACCATTTCTACCATTATTCCCAAACCATAATAAACATGGCTGCTGCTGACGTCAACTATACTGCTGACTTTTGTCTTCCGCCTCTTGAACTACCATCCGAAAGTACCACAACGAACGCTCTTGGACAATACTATCAAGCTAAGCATACCATCAGTTGAAGTATGATAATGTACATTTTACGTATATTTCAGATATTTTTTCGCGAGCTAATTTCAGTACCTACATTAAGTCTTCAGGTCTTTGAATGTCATTTAGAAGCCATTAACATAAGAAGGAGAGTTTTTTGAATGTCAACGTCTTCGTTATCGGGAACACAACGTTTCAGGGTATAGATATACTCCTTCCTCAGATGAAAAATTATAACATTTAGCCTTATTCAATATGATAATATGATGCCATAGATGGACATAGGCTATATGTTCTGGTCTTTTATCCTTAGCATTTTTTTTTGCTTGTTTACACAATATTTACAGATGAAAGTGACACATTTAGCGCAGCAAACCATATTTTTAGCCCATATTTTTAGCCCCTAGGTGAAAAGTAGGCATAACTGCAACACGTGCTTTAGTACATAATGTCCAGTATTCAATATTTAATATTCCTTTGCTCCATCCTTAAATAGTTATTCTGAAAAATCCACACAAAAGGAACTATTTTTGGCATCTTTCATTACTTTTGAAAAGAAATAACCACATCATCATGAATAAAGAAAACTCCTATAACTGAAAATATATTCCTGTGTTTTGAACCATTTCGTTTCATTTACGTTAAATTAAGATACATAATCAAACTGTCTATTGGTAACTGTTTATCTATAAGGGCACTATTTAAATCGTAATTCATTCATTTCATGTTCTGTGGAAAGAATGGCAGCCAAAACGAAGCCTTCTATATAATTAACGGAATTATGTGAGGTACTTATGTTGATCAATGAACATACAAATGTCGACTTTTCTGACGTCGCAAAAACATAAATACTCCATAAAGCAAACCATGGTGTAATGTTTTCAGGAATTTCTTTACATTTGAAGATGTGACTTGTACTCTGTTAATGATGATGAAAAATTACTCAGAATACATCTACAAAAAACAGCGGAATATGGGAATCTAAGAACTTATGTAGATATGGGGCAGGACCATCCTTTTCACTGTTGCATGAATTCTCATGTTGTGTGATATTAATATTTCCTGTAATTTGTGACACTACAACGCATCCGGTTACAAAGTGGATCGTTGCTTTGGAATAGTTTTGTTCATCGTGAACAACAGATACAACTGGACATTATTTGGTTCCGTCACACATTCCATGAGGACGAAAACAGATATCGTCGCGCAGTGCTTTGGAGACATTAATTTTACTGGGGGCTTTTGGGGTTTTTTCTTGTTTTTTTTTTCACCCATAACAAAATTTCGGACAACTTTTAAGGCCGGCTTGGTATTTACAGTCAATATTTGAATTTATTTCTTCGGATAGGTTTATACCCGTGAAGATCCGGGTTTGAATATTGGCCTTCAGTAACCTATGCTTGCCGTCAGAGGAGACTAACGGGATCGGGTGGTCAGGCTCGCTGACTTGGTTGACATGTGTCATCAATTTCCAATTGCGTAGATCGATGCTCATGATGTTGATCACTGGATTGTCTGGTCCAGACTGGATTATTTACAGACCGCCGCCATATAGCAGGAATACTATTGAACAACAACCAAACAAACGTCGCTTATGGAATGAGTGAGTGAGTTTAGTTTAGCAGGATTCCAGTTAGATCAGGTCTAACCCGGATCTTCACGGATACATCAGATCGGGAATTTAATTAAATATTCGACATTACCGTGCCCTTTTATAGTCAGAGGTACATTTAGGGCTGCGCGAGTACGACTTTCGCACAACGTTCACTTTTCAGGCTTGTGTGTCAGAACAAAGAAAACACAACTCGGCACCCAGGGGGTTAATATCATCAACACTATTTGAACGGCATCCAGGGGTTTATATCATCAACATTATTTGAACGGCATCCAGGGGGTTCATATCATCAACACTATTTGAACGGCATCCAGGGGTTAATGTCAACATTATTTGAACGGCATCCAGGGGGTTAATATCATCAACATTATTTGAACGGCATCCAGGGGGTTAATATCATCAACACTATTTCAACGGCATCCAGGAAGTTGATATCATCAACACTTCTTGAACAGCATCCAGGGTTTAATGTCATCAACACTATTTGAACGGCATCCATGAGGTTAATATCATCAACATTATTTGAACGGCATCCAGGGGGTTAATATCATCAACACTTTTTGAACGGCATCCAGGGGTTAATATCATCAACAACATTTGAACGGCATCCAGGGGGTAATATCTTCAACATTATTTGAACGGCATCCAGATGGTTAATGTCATCAACACTATTTGAACGGCACCCAGGGGTTAATATCATCAACATTATTTGAACGGCATCCAGGGGGTTAATATCATCAACATTATTTGAACGGCATCCAGGGGTTCATATCATCAACACTATTTGAACGGCATTCAGGTGGTTAATACCATCAGCATTATTTGAACGGCATCCAGGGGTTTAATATCATAAACATTATTTCAACGGAATCCAGGGGGTTAATATCATCAGCATAATTTGAAGGGCATTCAGGGGGTTAATATCAAAAATACTGTTTGAACTGGTGACAAAGACCATCAGGCAAATGATTTTAAATGCATCAGGAATTCAGGGGGGTGTGCGTTGCAGCTGGGTGTAAAATATTTATGACGTAACAGGCGTCTCATGACCAGCTTACGTGAAACATGATTCTGTAAACACCATCAAACATAACGGAGATCTCACATCGGCGTTTCTGTTTGCCTACTTCCGAGACAGAACAATCGATTTCAGGGTAAAGGCGACGTTTCAGAATAACCATTGTCGATTTGTTAAAAAAGACCACATACCAGTGATCTCTAATAGACAATTTTTCAATTCAGTTCAACGGGTAATTATCCGATATTTACATTTGCAACATACAGTAAACGATGCCGCGAATGGCTTCATTAGTCAAAAATGGCGAGATTTACGAAGTATATAATTCTTACTGGCCTTATCAGCAATTGTACTTTGTCTAAATAGCAATGTTACAACAAGAAACAGAGAACTGGGGGAAATATTTGTCTTCCTGGCATACACTGAATTAATAAAGCTGAGATGATTTGGGTGATGATTGTTATGTGTTTGATTTTGTATAATGTGTGTTCAATCGTAAAAGGGTTAAATTTCAGCAGTAATCAGCTACAAATGTCCATTCTTCCTTTGTTAAATGATCAAACGTTTCCTTCCCGACCACATGATGGTATTTGACAAATATATGTTGTATGGCATGCTCTATGTCCTATCTGGCTGAGAAGACGGCCGGGCACCTCAGTGTATATTTGTGACGTCACCAGCAGTGTGACGTCACTGTCACTGTGCAAATGGCGTCACTTCAACTGGGTGAACCTCGGCTCAGTCTGAGGTCACAGAGTGCAGCGACACGTAAACAAACAGTTTGTTGTTGTCTGTTTCACAATTCGCGATATTCTCGGAACAAAATTAACACAGAATTATGTTAAGACTGGCGACGTTTACGTACAATCACTCACCGTTTATGTTTACAAGCACTTCACAGTTTTCTTACCTGATCACGTGAGGTTCTAAACACATCAAAAGACAAAATGTCTGAAAATACTTTCAACAAGTTTTATTTATATTCACAAAGAAAAAGGGAATCACCCGAATGGTGACACACGACAACGTTGACGGCACACACCACGTCAGTGTCAGTAACGACATGTGCACCGTCACTGTCCCACACCAACACTGACTTCAGTGTCCACCACGTGACACCAGGAGACGCAACACTCGCTGATGTCCCCTGCGTCTCGCCCAGAAGACCGCTGTCCGCCCGTACTTGTTCCTGGCGTTGACGTCCAGCTCGTTCAGGGACAGGATAAGCTTCACAATCTCCAGGTGTCCACCCAGACAGGCCCAGTGAAGGACGTTGTTACCGTCCACGTCCACCAGTGACACATCAGCCCCTCTACCTACCAGGAACTCCACCACATCTCTGCGTCCTCTATATGCTGCCATCATCACTGGTGTCTTGCTGTACCCTCCTCCTCTAGTGTTGATGTCCACGTGACCCGCTGCCAGGATCCGCTTCACTCTCTCCAGGTCACCGTCCTCGCTGGCGTAGTAGAGGCGGCGGTCTGCTTGTGATGGAGTCGCTGCAACACAAAGTAAACTGTGTACATCAGACATCTTTGTCACACATCTACAATATTTTCATCATGTTGATACGCGACTCGGACATTGCTACACCATTTAAACAATTCCATCATGGCTGACAACAATACAACATGGCGGGAATGTCAACGTATGGTTTCAGGAATTATGGATGGTGTGTTGAATACGTAACTTTCTGTTAGAGCCAGAGTTGTAGCAATATTTTGTGTACGTGTGGAGAGTGTTGATGTTTGTTGAACTTTACAAGTTGATAAAGTCAGTACAACTGTTGTTTGGTATATATTAGGGTAATAAGATAAAACGTTAGTTTATGTCACAGTGATTTGTTTGTTGCTTAACGCCACGCTCAGCAGTATTCCAGCTGTCTGATGGCGACCTCAACATAAATACCCGGTTCATGAAATCCTGTGATTGACAACATGATTGTCGATGGATACCATAGGCGATACTTATCTCAGAATATCCACGGGTATATTTATATATACACCAGCGTGTTAAATGCAAGGAGAATTAAGGACTGAGCTTCCTGCCCGTTGAGTTTTCCCACCTACCGTGTAGATCAGAGTCTTGTGTCGTCACTGGTGGAACCGTCTTTCTCGGGCTCGTATTAGTCGGGGCTGAAACAGGGAATATGTTGTTAAAAAAAAATATACATAGCGCATAAGCATTATAACTACTACCCTAAGTCCACATGTTTTGCTTTTTAATATTATGTATTGATGAATTCTAAATACATCTGTTATAGCAGAGGTATTAAATATATATGGTTTGATTTGATTGAGATACCTGTTCATCACGACCGCGTGTCTCTGCAGGAAAAAAAGGAACACTTCTTAATTTATTTTTACAGTTTGAATCTGAAAATGTAATAAGCTGTGCAATGGCTGTGTGTTAAAAGCTGAGATCCTCCGCTTTGTTGAAATGTTGTAACTGAATAGATTGTTATTTTGTTTTGAACATAACATGAACGGTGAAACTCAAGAATCTGTTCGCCCCCAGGGTTAGGGTTAGGTTAGGGGCGATCATATTCTACGGGGACTTCGTATCCATGATTATTCACCTTATTACACTGAAAGAAAAAATAGATAAACAAACAAAACCGTCTGCACTTATACCTACTCATAATTCCTCTTTATGGAATCACCATCAGTTTAGACTTCATTAATCGTGACTGGAATTCAAAACTGCCTTTCCTTGATGTCCCCACTCCACCCTCCCTGTTTAATGTACATGGTATTTTAGGCAATTCCGAAAATTCTAATGTGAAGCAGATTATACTTCAGGCAGTGAGAAGGGCAGCATGGCAATTGACGCGGTGTTTGTGCAACACAGTTTAAAGATAGTGTCAGGCAAACTCTGTCAAGCACTCATACCGAGTGACGGCGGCAGTACAATTCTCACACTACTATCTGAGGCGGAAATTGTAGCTGACACAACCGTACTTGTTGTTGGAAGCAATGTGCTTTGATAACGAACAAAGTGTACGCGTACGTGGCATTGTGTGGTAGTAAAGATTGAAATGTCGACTGTCTGAGTGATTAACATTCCGCCTGTTTCAATGTTAGAAATAACGAGAACAAAGCACATTTGCCCTTCCTTAATCTACATTCCATAGCATATTTTTAAAATGTTGCAGAAAAGCATGTGTTCCACATAAAGGGTTCTGCGTTAAAAGAGCAAAGCTACAGGCCTTCAATGTAAACATTGGGTAAACTGCACTTTACGGGTCCCCGCACCCGGAAGCCGAAGTCGCTTGTTTCTGCCTTCGGCAGTAAGTGACGCGCACAGCGCGTCTTATATATAGAGAAGCACGCAAGCTTAAACAATAAGCTGATAGTTTTGGCCGTGTGCTGTAGCGGGGATGTATTTTAATGCAATGCAGTTATTCATTGACGAAGAATAAAAGATATGCACAAGAAACACATCCGTTACTTGACTGGACAGATTTGAAATAATCTCATAAAATCTTCCGTGACAGTTGTAAAGGATGAAACTTACAAGCACATAATTTGATCAAATATAACAAAGTGTAATCCCAAATATAACATATGTTACAAATATAACAAGTCTATCAGGTGAAACGCATCGTTGTTTACCCAGACCTTCCTTCATCCCCGCCCGATGACAGGCTAAACAAACGTCTGGGTGTAAAATTGTGTGAAGCAAGCACTTGGTTCTTATAACTTTCATACTGCTTAACAGCAGTTGTACAATGTACATTTACACTATTTCATCAATTTCCTTAATTAGTTAAAAGCAGAAACTGAGAACTTACCCTCCAATAACGTCCTAACACGAGCGACACATCTCCCTGCTAGTTATGAAATGCCTTGACTGGCGACACTACGACCGCAAAGCTGCCGGCTATGACGTCATTGTGACATGTCAGGTCAGGAGTACGTGAAAGTCTGGCGCGGCTCGATTGCTTGTACTGGGTGCCGTTGTACAAAGCAATCTTAGCGCTAAGGTGGCCGTAACTCCCATAGCTTAACATAGACTTAAGGTAGTCTTAGCGCTAAGGTTGTTTTTGTACAACAGCACCCATACCAACAACTCTGTAGATCTATCGAAATATTTCTATCCGACCCATGTTTGCCCTCCGGTTTTGTCAGATGAAAGCAACATATGACAACTGATTTTGTATTAATAAATTACCTATGCCATGGCTTGGACAACAATTGTATAACCATATCAGGTACTTCCCTAATTCACCGATTGTTTGCATCACACAGCTCCTAATATTTGTTTACCAAATTATAAATTTACCCTTTCAATGCGTGTTATATGTGGATATCCTTAGACCCCAGAGGCTTAGAAATATGTAAGCTGCGATGATTCTGTCAACCAAACCATAAACGTACTTCCAGTGAGGGTAAAACACTAAATGTTACCTTGAAACACAACCTGTGCATTCTGAGCCTGTTGTGCTAAGTGCAGACAGGTGTTCCCCAACTCAGTCAAGGTGTGAAATAGATATTTATGTTTAGATACCGCATCCTTAATATCCAGAATAATAGTCAGTTCCCTGTTAATTTTATGTCATGATTATTGGGAAATGAAAGTAAAACATCGGTTTGTGGCTGTAATCTGTACATGCTAGCTGCAGCGTTTATCTAGCCATCAGGCAATTGTAATTATAACGCGGTGATATGTTTTAGAAGTTGTCAGACACATAAACTTCTGCAAGCAGACAGTTCGGTAATTAGTGAAGTAATTCAAAAACGAAATACACAGTTTGCAGTCTTCTACTGCCTGACTCCCCGGGGTAACCTCCTCCATGCTTGGAAAACCAGTTGGTGTGGTGTTAATCATGAAAGGGCGATTTAGCTCCACTACCAGGGCATTCAACAAATGTTGGCATTCATGGACAAGGAAAGAAAGGGTTTATTATCTAGTGTAGGGTTTCATTCACCCTGAAGTTCAGGTTTCTGCCATACTGAGATTCTTTTACTTTGTCAGGTCCACACCCTATAATACGCGCCTTTGGTGACGTGATTGTTACTGGAATTCCGGAGTGTTATGGGGAACACAACGGATTGTTATGGGAACTTCCGTGTTGGGTAGGTATTTAGTTTAGCTCAGGAAAATTTTATTTTACCTTTTATAGTCGTGAAAGTGCACTTTGGTGTAAACATGATGATGCATCATTACGGAATGGTCATTTTTGCTGTCATTAATCATGGCAATTAATGTTTAAGGCAAAATCGTTGCTGAGTTGTGTAGGCTCAATGTCTCTCAATGGAAAGAAAACTTAAAATATCCTAATGTGGACAAAATAATCCAGTGTATCTTATACCATCGAAAACTTTAATCATTATTCTTTGAAAATTTCATATCAGACTAACACTTATGATTGTTTTAGTTGTTGATAATTGATGTTGATTAGGGGGAGGGAGTAATTGTTTGGTAACGGATTGTACTAACCGGTTCCGGATTGTGAACGTGCATGTTACGGGTTGTTACCTGTTTACTGTATCTCATATTTGTTGTTGTTCTTGCAGAAAACCACTGTGTAACATCGGCGAACCATTGGAAAGCAATATTATCGGTAGGAAATGTTTATTATCAGCAAGCACTCGATGAAATTCAGTCCATTCTCTTAGTCTGCCAATATCGTTTAACGTAGACACTACAGCTGGCACCACTTTCTAAAATGGCATTGTGTATTTCATAGCTTTCGGCCGTGCCAATTAACACTTATCAGAGGGGTACACAAAGTCCGCAGTCTAGACTGCCAGTTGTCCAACTTCCATTTTTGTGGACTGACTGACTGACTGACTGACTGACTGACTGAGTTTGGTTTTACGCCGCTTTTAGCAATATTCCAGCAATATCACGGCGGAGGACACCAGAAATGGGCTTCAATCCATTTTTGCTGGCGATTAGGTGCCTGACTCTGAGGGTGTAGGTTCGAATCCGTACTTTTCTAAGAAAGTGTAATCCCAAATATAACATATGTTACATTTGACCACTTTCTAAAATGGCATTGTGTATTTCAAAAAATGTTACCTCTTAAATCTTTTCTTGACTTAGTAAAGCGACAATTATTTTCTATTCAAATAATCTTAATTAAAGTTGTACATACTTTGATTTGCAAAAATCATTCTATTAAACGATAAGTCAAACATAAATGAAATACTGTCATTGGTTAATGCGTAAATACATGTTTTCTGAGAGAGGGGTGCATTTTAGATACAACGGATTGTTACATGACATTTTCCGGGTTGTTACTGAGCGAGCGCATTTTTCATACGGATTGTTATGGTATAATTTGCTTGATTTCAGTATCCTGATGAGGTTAAATTCAACTGTTTATCATCATCAGATCATGTTCTTTGACAGCAAAATGCGATATCTTTATTGTAAACCTTGTGTTGGCATCACCCGTTAACCCAGCGATTACACGGTTTCAAGACCCTAGGCTGACCTTACCTGCTAAACCCAACGTTCACATGCCTTGTAAGCCCTGGGCTGACTTTACCTGCTAACCCAACGTTTACATGCCTTGTGAGCCCTAGGCTGACTATACCTGCTAACCCAACGTTTACATGCCTTGTGCGCCCTAGGCTGACTTTACCTGCTAACCCAACGTTTATATGCCTTGTGAGCCCTGTGCTGACTTTACCTGCTAACCCAACGTTTACATGCCTTGTGATCCCGATGCTGACTTTACCTGCTAACCCAACGTTTATATGCCTTGTGAGTCATATGCTGGATTTACCTGCTAACCCAACGTTTATATGCCTTGTGAGCCCTAGGCTGACTTTACCTGCTAACCCAACGTTTACATGCCCTATGAACCCTAGGCTGACTTTACCTGCTAACCCAACGTTTACATGCCTTGTGAGCCCTATGCTGACTTTACCTGCTAACCCAACGTTTACATGCCTTGTGAGCCCTGGGCTGACTTTACCTTCTAACCCAACGTTTACATGCCTTGTGAGCCCTGGGCTGACTTTAGCTGCTAACCGAACGTTTACATGCCTTGTAAACCCTATGCTGACTTTACCTGCTAACCCAACGTTTACAGGCCTTGTGAGCCCTAGGCTGGCTTTACCTTCTAACCCAACGTTTACATGCCTTGTGAGCCCTGGGCTGACTTTACCTGCTAACCGAACGTTTACATGCCTTGTAAACCCTATGCTGACTTTACCTGCTAACCCAACGTTTACAGGCCTTGTAAGCCCTAGGCTGGCTTTACCTGCTAACCCAACGTTTACATGCATTGTAAGCCCTATGCTGGATTTACCTGCTAACCCAACGTTTACATGCATTGTGAACCCAGGGCTGGATTTACCTGCTAACCCAACGTTTACATGCCTTGTGAGCCCTAGGCTGACTTTACCTTCTGACCCAACGTTTACATGCCTTGTGAGCCCTGGGCTGACTTTACCTGCTAACCCAACGTTTACATGCCTTGTGAGCCCTAGGTTGGCTTTACCTGCTAACCCAACGTTTACATGCCTTGTGAGCCCTAGGCTGGCTTTACCTGCTAACCCAACGTTTACATGCCTTGTAAGCCCTAGGCTGGTTTTACCTTCTGACCCAACGTTTACATGCCTTGTAAACCCCTATACTTAACTTCTTATTCTCATATCTGACGGTTGTACTATCAAGATAGATTGTTAATTAAGCGACAAAGCTCTGCAAACAGTCTCACCTGTTGTAGTTCCAGGATACGTCGTGGTTGGAGTCGTGGGTGACACCTGCGACAATGACGAACCTTCATTTCCATCACTAGGTTTTACCTCTTTCCTCATACCACAACTTGTATTCAGCGTAATAAAGTCCTCTGTAAGTCCACTGATTACTTCCTTTGTATCAAGCAGATCTTCTTTGGTCTGGTTCAGTTGAGAGGTTAAACTCTGCATGTCTGTGGGTAACTTCTGCTGGATTTTCTGTAGGCCATCCATGCACGATTCAACCTCGTTTCTCATCATCACACAACGTGTATTCAGCGTCATGAAGTCAGCTTTCAGGCTGTCAACTTCATGGAGAACACGTCGGCTGATAATATTGCTA
This sequence comes from Haliotis rubra, assembly GCF_003918875.1. Taxonomy (NCBI): domain Eukaryota; kingdom Metazoa; phylum Mollusca; class Gastropoda; order Lepetellida; family Haliotidae; genus Haliotis; species Haliotis rubra. The sequence goes on from NW_025765936.1 coordinate 1,239,375, forward strand.
ATATACTTTTCTGTCAGGATGTCAGTAATAGCTTGGTTGACTAGACGCCTTATCAGGGTAGGGACGAATGTTCCGGTCAGTTCTTCTTTCAGTGACGACTCAAACTTTTTAAAGTCCTTAATCATTCTAATCTGATTACCACCAGTTGTGCGTTTCCATGCATCAATATCTCTTTCAACCTGGCCAACCCGTGTATCCAACTCTGACCAAACTGGCATCAGCCTGTACGTCTTTGGCACCGCAGAGCACGAGACTGATGAATATAATAGTTGGTACCTCCATTGTGCACGTGTACTGTGTAGCGCGCAGCTAAGAGGACGACTGCCTCGCCGCCGGGTAAACGTGGTAATATAGCCCGACTCAAGTGTTTGACAGAATGCCAGCTCGTGGAAACACATGCTCCACCAGTAGTGTGCCTACACGTGGCAGCATAACAACCGACATTGCGATACCTACCTGAGAATATTGAAATGGATATAAGTGCCAAGTACTCCGTAGGTACAAGACTGTTCTGTGTATTGTCACTGTTAAAGTAACATCAAATATATTGTAAATAGAAGCGACAAAACCCTTTAGACATTCATCAGAAATCTCTGCTAAAAGCGTTATAGCTGGGATTACACTTTGTCAGTGAAGTACAGATTCTAGTACATTTGTTGGGTTGAGTCCACAAAGGGGTATTCATAGCTTTCGGCCGTGAGAGTCGTGCCAATTTACATTTATCAGAGGGGTGCACAAAGTCCGTGGTCCACACTACCAGAAGTCCGACTTACACTGTTGTGGCAGCCGCGGTAGCTGAATGAGTTAGATGGCTGACTTTGTGTGCTGGCGATTAGGTGCCAGACTCTGAGAGTGTGGCTTGGAATGCCGGATGAGAATCAGCGTAACAAAATAGATAATGGTGCATGTTCCTGTAGTTGAACCCCAAATAAAACACCTCCTACTTTTATTGAATAATACATATCAGGGGCCTCAATGTATTACTGTACAAGATTTATGTCGCGCATTACATTACAGAGGTTTGTAGGGTAGCCTAATGGTTAAAGCTTCTCCTCGTCACGCTGTAGACTCAGGTTCGAATAATTGCCCCTTGTCGCGATAATTGCTGAATGCGGCGTAAAACGATGATCACTCACTCACATTACAGGATATAAGTCACGTGTTACTTTACAGGATTTATCGTATATCTTAAAGGGGAAGTGTACACGATAAAATCACAGTTATTCTTATGTGAAACAAAATGAAATATTTTCAATATTTGATATCAATGTTTGAAATTATACACTCATTTTTCTTACAATGAAAGTATAACGTCCCTCAAAATAAGTGCTGAAATGTTATGCCATCATGTGGTCCTTGTTTGCCGAGCTAAACAGGCCAGAGTTACCGCCCTTTGATTATGACGTTATTGGTGCCACTTGAATTTAGACTGGTCTCCTGTCTAGTCCCAAATCAAAAGATAATAATAATGAAATTAATCACGTGAGAAAAGTTTGTGCTAATACGAAAAAAGCATAAGAACTGAAAATGTAAGCAGTAGGACAGATTGATCGTGTGTATTTTCATTCATAACCTCACGTCAATGAAAATACCAAATATGTGCAATAATGTTCACGTACGTATGACATCACTATCGAGAAGAGACATTCTCAAAATACGCCGGATTTTTCGACGGGAAATTTCGTTGTTTCAAGCAACGTATATACATAAATGTGACATGTAAGTAGTCCGAAACATTCTGACAATCTGCTGGTTCTTATTTTCTTTTTGTTTTCATTGTGACCAGGGAAATAGTCAGAAATGAGGAGAACTTCCATCGTCGCCGTGCGTGAATTTTTCATCAGTCATGGCGTCACGCTTTCAGAAACTATAATATGTTGTGATGAATCTCGGAAATCATTGGATTACACCTATTTTAGTTAACTATCGCTTGCTACAATACCTTTCCCGTACATGGTCTAAAACTAGTGAGCAAGTGTATGCAACAAAGTAGGCGAACAGATACACAGAGTGAAATCAGAATTCGACTTTGTTTACATTTCAAACGACGTGGTCCTTTCCCAGCGCGGCATCAGATATATTTCCTTAGATTTAACTGAAACACTTGATATTGGTGACAAAGACCATTTGATATTTATTACCTGTATGATGAATTCAGGGATTCGTGTAAGAGTACGTGTGACGTGATTTTATAAACACTCTGCAATATGGCTGAAAATTCACTCTGACGTTAACTAAACTAACTGTGTGTATTTCGTAATGTGTCAAAACTGGCCAGAATTGCGATGCAGTATACTTGCCTTACAATGAGCAGATGATGTCATAGAAAACAGAATTTCAAACAGAATTAAAAATGCCAATTGCTTTATTCTTCGTGACGTATTTGGATATGGTATCGATCATGTCGATCATGTCGATAGGTGGAAAGAGTGGAAGTGGTTGGACATGTATTAACGATTTATGTAGGAATTATGTAACAGACGTAGAATGCCGGCACATTCACCGATGGCAAGCTAGATGTAGTGCATAAACGTTTTAGTTTTTGTGAAAAACGATAATGTTGAAAGACGACCGACTCATCTTCAATGTTGTACAATTTGGTTACGTGGTAACACTTGTTTTGCATTAAATTACAATGTGTTACTGTTGTCTATTATATCACAGTACATATATGTAAAGTGAATGTAGTCATTGTTCAGGTATCAGGTCCTCTTCAACACTAAAAGATGATTAAGTAAAGCAACGGCTTGCTTACAAACGACGTTCTAAGCACCATGGGTATGTTGCCCCTGGAATGGTGAAGATATTGTCCGACCTAGTGTGGTGATCAAAATAGAGCATTATCTCTGGAGATGTTATGTACAGCACCTGAGCCATTGTCGACGTCGGAAAACAAACAAGACAACCACACAGGAGACTTGTGGCCGTATGCACATGTCGGGCGTAGCTAACGTCAGGCGTAACACACTACGTCGGGCTTAGCAGCGCCCTGCTCTTACACGTCATGCACAACGTCGGTTAAGCCCAGGCGTTACTACGCCCGGCTTAACGGATTTACGTAGAGGCGCAGTGTGCTATTTTTAGATTTACAAACGTTTTTATACCACCGGGAAATGGCGCGAAACAACTTCGCGGGACATTCGTTGCAGCCGTAATCATGGAAGGTCAAAGAAAACCGAGAAAACCCAACTTTTACAGATGATGAAATAATATGTCTTTTGGAGATGTACGGAGACAATAAGGAACTTCTCATCTCCAGACTTTCAAACAACATAACTAATCGGCGTAAACAAGACGTTTGGAAGAAAATTACAAATCTGATCAACTCGAGATCGTCTGGCATAACCCGGGATTTGGATGAAGTAAAGAAAAAGTGGAAGGATCTTTTGAGAAAAGCTAAGAAAGACATTGCTGCGCATAAAAACCCAACAACTGGAGGCGGTCCTCAACACAAAGACTCGGCTTACACGTCCTGGGTTTTAGACATTATCGGTACAGAGTCATCGTCTCTTGTCGGTATAGAGGAAGGTGTAGAATCTGGCCATACTGTTTCGGCACCGTTTTCACAGATATCACGGGCATCATCAGATTTCCCTGAACCATCAACTTCGTCAGTACTCCAGTCATCAGCAACGACCGTCGGAACATCAGCAACGACAGTCGGGACATCAACAACGACAGTGACTGCTCCCCAATGTCCTGACACCACCCCTCAGTCTTCTGAATATGGTATGTAGGCTAGGTCCTGGCCATGTTTTTAATTGTTTTCTTATTAGCAGATCTACATCTACCAATGTAGATTAGTTCAGTTTACGAACATTTATCAATCTATTTACGCATATAAATTTACGAACATTGATTTGTTCATAGTAGTGCAAATTTATATCTATCATATCTTCAAATGATAGAATTTAGTAGATCTACTAAATTTGTTCAAGGCTATGGGTCTAGTTGAATTGGGGTTTTTACACCATAAAGTATATTCTTGTTTGTCTCAAATATATAGATTGTCACAACTCGACAACATATAAAAAAACAATACTGTAGAAAATTTTTGTCTACTTGATTCAAGGGAGATAATTGGTCTAGTGGTTAGTTACGTCGCCTTCTGTACTGGTGACCTTGGTTCGAAACCCCACAGAAAAACAAACATTTCTATTTTATTTTATTTTTTGGATATTGATTTTACATTGATTTACAATTTTACAATTTTGTCGATCTATAAATGTTAAGGACATGAATGTCTTAATGAATTATCGGTTTAACATTTGCAAATAATTTTTACACCATGCACCCTCCTTTTAGACAAGAGTGCGCCGCGTCTCACGAAGCGAAAGGCCACTGATGATGACCTCTACCAGCAGCTGCTAGCTCAGGAGATCGAGAGGGCCAAAGCACAGACTGAGAGAGCACACGTTGGAACTGAGAGAGCAAGAGCGGAGACCATTAAGATTCAAGTGGAGATCAAGCTGCTGGAAAGAAGACTTGAACAGCCCGACATTTACACTCTTCCTATTCTTCCTGAGTGTTGAACTGAGATATGCAGACTAAGTAATATGCGCATTCTCAACTGTACTGAACTTTAAAGTGATATGTTTCAACTACATTTAAACCTTACTTTACAGTCACGTTATGTATGAAATGAGTATGTTTATTCAAGTTAATTACAGTAAAATATCTTTAATGTAATATTCAACAATATTATTGCAGTGTACAGGAACTGTATTGGAATTATAACATTGAGCTCTCAGAATGTATATCTCTGTTGTTATTTGAAAACTTTGATGGAATGTACGCTGAGTCTGCTGAGTTACTGTCCAAAGAATCTCTGAATTATCCTGTCTCTTTTTAACTTGGCATTGTGGGGTTCGGCTACGTTGTGAATGTCCAATCATTGTCACCATTGTCATCGCCCTCATAGTCGTCTTCGAGTGGCGTCCCGAACTCAATAGCCATGTTGTGTAGCACAAACACTGCACTTATAATAGCGCAACATCGTTTTGGTGGGTATCTTAACTCCGAGTGAACGCAATGGAACCGGCGCTTTATCAAGCCGAAGCATCTCTCAATACAGTTTCTTGTTGATGCATGTGCATAGTTATAACGTTCCTCCTGTCTTGATCTGGGATTCCTGACTGGTGTCATCAGCCAGGTGCGAAGAGGGTAGGCACTGTCCCCGAGAATGATGCCGTCTATTTGTCTGTTTTCAAAATCAACAAACATTTGACTCTCCCTTAGCATCCGCGAGTCATGAACAAAGCCGGGCCACTTTACAACACAGTTTAACACTCTCAGACTTGCATCACATTCACCTTGAACATTTATAGAGTGGTACCCTTTTCTGTTGACATAATTATATTCTTGTTCTTTTGGAGCCTGGATCCTAACATGTGTTCCGTCCACACATCCTACTACACCGGGAAACCCTGCCATATTGTAAAACTGTCTTTCAGTGATTCGAGTTCGTTTTGATCGGGAAAGTAGATCCACTGATTCATTCACCGCTGAAGAGACAATAAAAATCTGCGAATTGTTCGACCAACCGTAGACTGATGAACATTGACAGTATCCCCAACTACATTTTGAAATGATCCCGTAGCATAAAACCGTAAGGCTACGAGTACCTGTATTTCCGGGGTAAGGGTAGAATTGCGGTACGAGCCATATTCAATATCACCTCTGATTGTATCCACTATCTTGAAAATGTCAATTCTCCTGAATCTAAATCTTCTGTACAGATCAAGGTCGTCGTATATTTCTAAAGGGTTTGACCTATCTCTCAATACACGGTTTCTGTAGAACTGTCGCCTGCGATATCGGTGTAGGACTGCCGCCATTACAGGGCTACGCCTGGCTTACGCCTGCTGGGTTGGTGGCGTAAATATAGAGCGCTACGCCTGGCGTAACTTTAGCTACGTCGAAGATATGCATACCGTTTTAACGTTACGCCCGGGCGCACATTTGACTTACGCCCGGATTAGAATTTACGCCCGACATATCCATACTGCCACAGGTGTTCACTAATCACAGTGATGACACCAGTGGCCGTATGCACATGTTGGGCGTAGCTAACGTCAGCCGTAACACACTACGTCGGGCTTAGCAGTGCCCTCCTCTTACACGTCATGCACAACGTCGGTTAAGCCTAGGCGTTACTACGCCCGGCTTAACGGATTTACGTCAAGGCGCGGTGTGCTATTTTTAGATTTTCGAACGTTTTTAAACCACCGGTAAAGGCGCGAAACAACTTCGCGGTACATCCCTTGCAGCCGTAATCATGGAAAGCCAAGGAAAACCGAGAAAACCCAACTTTACCGATGGATCCTGATGGAGAAATAACATGGACTTTCAAAATGGGCTTCACCATAAATGTCGCCATATTTGACACATTACGAAATCACGATTCGTGTGAACAGCGTTATTTGGTGTATGTTTTCAAATGTTCAAATCGGATAATTACTACTCAGATGTATTGAATTTCAAAAATAGCATATTAATGATCACTGATATCAGGTTTTCATGAAATCACTAATGATAATTCTGAAAATACACTTGTAAACACGAACCCCGAAGTGCGCTTTCCGTCATATTGGATAGTGTTTACAAAATCAAGTTTCGCGGAGGACGGTAATGAGACGCCAATTACATCACGTGTATATCACATTTACCTGCGACAAATGCATCACTGAATTCCCCATACATTTTAGAATCAAATTACTAATGGTCTTTGTCACCAATATCAACTGTCTGGATAAAATGAAACGAAAGATATTGAGTGTCAATACGCTGTGCTCGAAAGGCTGCGCTTGTAAAGAAAGAAAAATTCCGATTTTTATACTACGTAGCATTTTCTGAAATTTTCCGACATGCAGCCGTCTATTCATTGCTTGCAATGGCTCAATAGCTTTAGAATATGCATGGAAAGAGTATCGTAGCAAGAAATGGGAAATTAAAAAAAGAAGCAATGCAATCATTTGATATTTCATAAGAATTGTCGAAGTGTCCGTGCAGCATGACGCCATGACTGACGCAGAACGACAAAGGTTTTTATCAGCATTTCTGGCTTCTTCTCTTACTTACAATGAAAACGATAAAACATATAACAATACACATATAGTCAGAATCATTCTGATTACTTACATCTCATATTTATGTACAAACGATCCCTGAATCAAGGGAAGGGTCCTCGCAAAATCCTGTGTACCCTTGTCAGCGTGGCCGCCATTTCATAAGTAATCGGTCGGTGGTAGTGATGTCATACGTCAACATTGTTGTACATGTTAGACAATTTCTTTGAGGTGAAGGTCGGTTGAACAAGTGTAAACACAATCGCTCTATCCTTCCGATTACACTTTCAGTATTATGATGTATACTTTGCGTATCGTTCAGATATTTTTTCATCAAACTATTTTCAGTATATACATTTAGCCTTGTTCAATACCACATTATACCTGGATATAGGGTACGCGTTTTTTATTCTTTAAAGGTTTTTGATTGTTTGAATAAAATTTACATAAGAAATTGGCACACGTAGCCATAACTGCAAAATATTTGGGTGTTGTGAAATATTATTTTTCATTTACGTTAAATTGATGCCAAACAGGTGCGCGTGTTGCTCACAATAAGATACGCAGTCAAACCGTCTAATTGTTGATATATTCAGGACACTATTTAATTGGTAAAATCATTCATTTTATGTTTGGTCTAAAGAGTGTTAAATTCAGACATAGAAGCTTTCATACAATTAATGGAATTTAGGTAAGATATATACTAATCAGCAAACCAATGTCGTCTTTTTCGACGTCGCAAAATGCATATAACAAGCCCTGACGTCAACTAAAATGTTGTATTATTATCAGTAATTTCAGTACATTTGAAGATATGGCTAGTACTCCGTTAATAATGATGCAAAATTAGTCAATATACATCTACACAAACAGGAGAATATGGGAATCTAAGAACTAACTTACATATCGGATAGGGCCATCCAAATCGCTATTCTGCTTTCTTAAGTAGTACATTGCCATATTTTCTTATAAATTGTGAAACTACCAAAAGGTATCCGCTCACATTGGGGAACTTTGTAATGGAATAGTTTGGTTCACCGTGAACACAACATAACGAAAATATAGCGTAAGTATCCACAACAACTTTTCTCCAAGTGATCTGAGTAACATTGACCTACTGTTAAGCATAACTCAGTTATGCCCCCTTATCTTTTATACGTGTATGACCTCTCTGTCGTCAGTTGACGTCATAGAAGAAAATCCATTTTTGACACTTATTGCGAGTCATTTTTAATGTTGAGCGCCTAACGTTATGCATTAGCACATAAACCCAATTCATATACACTTACGTCGTTCAGATATCAGGCTGTATTTTCTTCGCTCACACTTTCTGTAAAGATGCCAATTTAAAAAAATCGTAGCAGAGTGCTTTTATCGGTGCACGACAGAAAGCGGAGAAATTGACAGTTTCTTAACGCGTAACAAAATTTTAGACAACATTTAGCAGTGTCTATTTCTCAAACCGCCGAGGTAGTCGCACTTATATTTATACCAACGGATATGAAATTCAATATTCTACATTTTTGTGTAATTTTATAGCCGTACGCAGATCCAGACCCACGCGAGCGCAATTCTCGCACAACGTTCACTTTTAAAAACTTTTGAAAATGTGCGCCTGATAAAAAAACTCGGCATCCAGTGCCGCCATTACAAGGCTACGCCTGGCTTACGCCTGCTGGGTAGGTGGCGTAAATATAGAGCGCTACGACTGGCGTAACTTTAACTACGTCTACTATGTACATACCGGTTAACGTTACGTCCGGGCGCACATTTTACTTACGCCCGGACTAGAATTTACGCCCGACATATGCATACGGCCACAGGTGTTCAGGAGACGGTGAGTGCAACCTGCCCAACCGGTGGCATTCACTATGAACACGACAGAAAGTCAGAAACTGTTGCTCAGTTGAAAAAAACAAACATCGGGAACTTCTGAGACAAGTCAAAAGAGCAGATTGCTTCAGATTGCATTTTTGTCACTGATGCGTCAGATGTTGGCGTGTTAAGTGGATCACACTTGGCAAGAATACAGGTAGGTTTTATCAGACTGGTATCAGAATGCATGTATGACGTAGTTGTTCTTGACAGAATGCCAAGACATTAGAAAGGAGGCAGCCAGAATAGTAACGCTGTATGTCATGATACATAAAGCAATGAAACGACTTAAAACCAATTCTCAGAGAGAATGCTCAGGCATATATTTCTGAAGTCGTTTTTGATTTGTATTTGTTTAGCAGACAAATAAACACGAAGTCAAATACGCACCCAGTACTACCTAGTAAACTGGTACAATTAGTAGAAATTTCCTTAAAATAGCTATTTTGTTTGCAGCAATCAAAACACGTGTCACAATTTATTCATTCTTGATGTCGCCAAAGCTGTCGATATTTTTTTACAATTGGCGTGTTTCCAATTGGGCATTCTCTCTGAGAATTGGAGTTAAACATTCAGGACGTTACTGTTTCCAATTCATACATCTTATTCATAGTATTTTCAAATCTATTATCTACACTAAAATGTATAATACTACGAATGATTATTCCACGTGCATGAGATCAGCGCCTGTTTTCACTTCATAGTATTGGCCTGCAGTTCCCTTGCTCGTTGTACACACTGGCTACTAAGTCTGCGCAATGTAAAGCTACTCCTATAGGAGAACAGGTAACTTGATAGTGTTACGTGAAGGAATTTTAATGGTTTACTTCAGATTTTGTATTTCTGACATCAGAATTCGCAGGTATTTCAGGATTTTTGTCTAATTTATAGATTTATCTATCAATTCCAATTACTCATTTCGTGGAGTTCAGCATAAAAATCTATCCCAGATAGTTGAAATCTGTGGGCAATTCAAGGGATCTCTTCTTGTATCCAGTAAAGTTTAATTTATTTTAAACGTTAAAAGTTACTTGCTAGTTTTAATTCCCTAACTGTGATCGTCTAGTTGTTTTACTGTCCTTCGTCGACAGGTTTTTATCAGACCATATTTCCCTCGAGAGAAGCATACAACTTGGTCGTGGGGAGGTCAGGCCTTATTCCTGTTGTCCACAAAGTCATGAACATTTACACAATATGTAAAGGCAAACAGGTTTATTATCATTTTGAGAATATTTACATTCTCTATATCACAATTATTCCATCACGGCATGAATTCTGAACACACGCACACTGTTTTACTATAGAAACATGCAAATACATCAGCATCATCGTGGTAAGGTTCTGTTTCAAGCTCCCTCGATCAAAAGTCATAAAGCAGCATTTTTGGTATTTTGATGACCTCAGTCAGAATTTGTGTTGTTTACAAGTGTCCTGCAAAAGACAGAAGATAAATATAGTTGCGTAAAAAAGCATAACATGAAGCATGTGAGGAGATGTTCCCCAGGGTCATGAAAAAATCTTAAGTCTAAAATTTGCTTAGCACAAAAAAATCTTTAGTCTAAAAAAAGTTGCTTAGCTAAGATTTTAGATAAGACTGGATCATGAAACCCTCTCAGCAAAATCTTGACTAAAACTAAGACTAAGACAGTTATCATGGCAATTTTAGAATGATGTAATTATGTCCGGTCACTCTTAATTAATTGAGGAGAATACTTTAGTAGCAGGCACCTGTTCCAAACAAGTCAACTGATGCCTTTATCCCTGCCGCGGTGAATTTTACAGTAGTGTCTCAAGGTTGGGATGTTTTCGAAAATACACTATCACGAAAGCCTAAGTGCGCTTTCGGCCATATTGCAGAGGATAGTGTTTACAAAATCACGTTTCGCAAAGGCCGATATTGAGAAGCCTATTACATCAAGTATATTTCATATTCAGCTGCGAAAAATGCATCACTGAATTCCTCATACATTTTAGTATCAAATAAGAAATGGTCTTTGTCACTAAAATCAAGTGTCTAGGTGATATGAAACGAAAGATATTGGGCATGAAAACGAACACTGGCGAAAGACAGCACTTGTTGAAATGTAAACAAAGAAAAATTCAGACTTTACACTGTGTACAGTAGCATGTTCTCCAATTTTCAGACACCCATTCGTCTATTCGTAGCATGCATAGGCTCAATACTTTAGAACATACATGGAAATAGTATCGTTGCAAGAAATAGCAAATTAAAAATAGATTCAATACAGTAATGTGATGTGTTTATTCGAAATTAAAAGAAAATCCATTTTCGACATTTATTGCGAGTCATTTTTAATGTTGAGCGTATAACGTTATGCATAAGCAAATAAACCCATTTCATATATACTTATGACGTTCAGATATCATGCTGTAATTTCTTCGCTCACTCTTTCCGTAAAGACGCCAAATTAAAAAAATCGTAGCAGAGTGCTTTTATCGGTGCACGAGCAAAAGCGGAGAAATTTCCTGTTTTTTAAAGCATAACCTAATTTTTGGACAACATTAATCTGTGTCTATTTCTCAAACCGCCAAGGTAGTCACACTTATATTTATACCAACGGATATGAAATTCAATATTCTACATTTCTGTGTAATTTTATAGCCGTACGCTGATCCAGAACCACGCGAGCGCAAATCTCGCACAACGTTCACTTTTCAAACCTTATGAAAATGTGTGCCTGAAAAAAAACTCGGCATCAAAAAGGACTTAAGACTGGTAGGTAGCAGTCTCGGGATTTAAGACAAAAAATGATCTCAGTCTTAACTTTTAAGACTAAAAAATGTACGTGATCCCCGATTTAAGACGATGTTTTTGACTTAAGATCAAAATGACAGATTTAAGCAATTTTTAGACTTAAGTCATTTTCATGACCCCGGGGCCTGGCCTTGCTGCAACACAATCAGTCACATCTGAGGGAAACTCGAACAACTGCCAATGTTGTTTCTAGAAATTCCAGCCATCATAAGGAGATGACATGTCCTCCCGAACTGTTGTTATTTTGAACATGAGTTTGGCGTCTCGTACCCCTCCTTTGACTCATTGCCAAAGTAGTTACTATATGACTGATACACCATAACAGTTACCTCACTCACTCACTCACCCCATTGCCACTGGATACCCTTGACAGTTAAGTGAATTAAAACCTATTGCTGTTTTGTATCATCAAATCATCAAAAAGCACCACTTCACCACTAGTCTGATCTCTTCCCTCTTGGATTAGAAACAGTTTTGGATTTCTGCTCCAGAAACAATAACATCCTCATTTTCAGTATTATTCATTACTTTCAATTAACTTGACATCATAAAACCATGAAAAAAAATATATCCAATGCATTGGAAAGGCCCTATTATGACTAATCTGTATGGCTTGTTTCATCTAGAAATTTCAAGAGTTTTGGAGTTATAATTCAGAATAGTGCAAAACCCTTAATTACAACTTGTCATAACGAAAATATAAAAAAAAATATCTTAAAATTGACCCTGGTCCTAAAGTGCGACAAAGGATTTCCTCCATTTCGGCCTATGGAGGAGCTGCATAGTGAACGCTGTGTATCTAAGCTAGGTCTGATTGATCCTGGTCCTAAAGTGTGACAAAGGATTTCCTCCATTGCGGCCTATGGAGCTGTTGCATAGTGAACGCTGTGTATCTAAGCTAGGTCTGATTGACCCTGGTCCTAAAGTGCGAGAAAGGATTTCCTCCATTGCGGCCTATGGAGGTGCTGCATAGTGAACGCTATGTATCTCAGCTAGGTCTGATTGACCCTGGTCCTAAAGTGCGAGAAAGGATTTTCTCCATTGTGACCTATGGAGGTGCTGCATAGTGAACGCTATGTATCTCAGCTAGGTCTGATTGACCCTGGTCCTAAAGTGCGAGAAAGGATTTTCTCCATTGTGGCCTATGGAGGTGCTGCATTGTGAACGCTATGTACCTCAGCTAGGTCTGATTGACCCTGGTCCTAAAGTGCGAGAAAGGATTTTCTCCATTGCGGCCTACGGAGGTGCTGCATAGTGAACGCTATGTATCTCAACTAGGTCTGATTGACCCTGGTCCTAAAGTGCGAGAAAGGATTTTCTCCATTTCGGCCTATGGAGGTGCTGCATAGTGAACGCTATGTATCTCAACTAGGTCTGATTGATCCTGGTCCTAAAGTGCGACAAAGGATTTCCTCCATTGCGGCCTATGGAGGTGCTGCATAGTGAACGCTATGTATCTAAGCTAGGTCTGATTGACCCTGGTCCTAAAGTGCGACAATGTATTTCCTCCATTTCGGCCTATGGAGGTGCTGCATAGTGAACGCTGTGTATCTAAGCTAGGTCTGATTGACCCTGGTCCTAAAGTGCGACAATGTATTTTCTCCATTTTGGCCTATGGAGGTGCTGCATAGTGAACGCTGTGTATCTAAGCTAGGTCTGATTGACCCTGGTCCTAAAGTGCGACAATGTATTTTCTCCATTTCGGCCTATGGAGGTGCTGCATAGTGAACGCTATGTATCTAAGCTAGGTCTGATTGACCCTGGTCCTAAAGTGCGACAATGTATTTCCTCCATTTCGGCCTATGGAGGTGCTGCATAGTGAACGCTGTGTATCTAAGCTAGGTCTGATTGACCCTGGTCCTAAAGTGCGACAATGTATTTTCTCCATTTTGGCCTATGGAGGTGCTGCATAGTGAACGCTGTGTATCTAAGCTAGGTCTGATTGACCCTGGTCCTAAAGTGCGAGAAAGGATTTCCTCCATTGCGGCCTATGGAGGTGCTGCTTAGTGAACGCTATGTACCTCAGCTAGGTCTGATTGACCCTGGTCCTAAAGTGCGAGAAAGGATTTCCTCCATTGCGGCCTATGGAGGTGCTGCATAGTGAACGCTACGTATCTTAGCTAGGTCTGATTGACCCTGGTCCTAAAGTGCGAGAAAGGATTTCCTCCATTGCGGCCTATGGAGGTGCTGCATAGTGAACGCTGCGTATCTTAATTAACCCTGGACCTACCTCTCACACCGCCTCTCCATCAGGTGTGGCCGGCGGTTTGTAGAACGTATGTTTAGCGGCCATCATGTCATTCAGTTTCTTCAGCTCTTCACACTCAGCCAAATCTTTGTTCTTTTACAAAAGAAAATAACTGATGATAACCCTATTACCTGACAGATCCCAGAAGAACAAACAACACAATTCAATATCGATACACAAAGTATCAATATCGATGCTGACGTACATGCAGACAGATCCTCATGAGACCGGTGCCAAGTGTGACATTAGACAAGGAACAAAGAAACAAAGAATCAATGTTGAAGTTGACGTACATTTAGACAGATCCTCATGAGACCAGTGCCAAGTGTGACATTAGACAAGGAACAAGGAAACAAAGTTTCAATGTTGAAGCTGACGTACATGCAGACAGATCCTCATGAGACCGGTGCCAAGTGTCACATTAGACAAGGAACAAGGAAACAAAGAATCAATGTTGAAGCTGACGTACATGTAGACAGATCCTCATGAGACCGGTGCCAAGTGTCACATTAGACAAGGAACAAGGAAACAAAGAATCAATGTTGAAGTTGACGTACATGTAGACAGATCCTCATGAGACCGGTGCCAAGTGTCACATTAGACAAGGAACAAGGAAACAAAGAATCTATGCTGAAGCTGACGTACATGCAGACAGATTCTCATGAGACCGGTGCCACGTGTGACATGAGACAAGGAACAAGGAAACAAAGAATCAATGCCGAAGCTGACGTACATGCAGACAGATCCTCATGAGATCGGTGCCAAGTGTGACATTAGACAAGGAACAAGGAAACAAAGAATCAATGTTGAAGCTGACGTACATGCAGACAGATCCTCATGAGACCGGTGCCAAGAGTGACATTAGACAAGGAACAAGGAAACAAAGAATCAATGCCCAAGCTGACGTACATGCAGACAAAATCTCATGAGACTGGTGCCACGTGTTACATTAGACAAGGAACAAGGAAACAAAGAGTCAATGTTAAAGCTGACGTACATGCAGACAGATCCTCATGAGACCAGTACCAAGTGTGACATTAGACAAGGAACGAGGAAACAAAGAATCAACGTCGAAGCTGACGTACATGCAGACAGATCCTCATGAGACCGGTGCCACGTGTGACATTAGACAAGGAACAAGGAAACAAAGAATCAATCTCGAAGCTGATGTACATACAGACAGATCCTCATGAGACCAGTGCCAAGTGTAACATTAGACAAGGAACAAGGAAACAAAGACTCAATGTCCAAGATGACGTACATGCAGACAGATCCTCATGAGACAGGTACCAAGTGTGACATTAGACAAGGGACAAGGAAACAAAGTATCAATGTTGAAGCTGACGTACATGCAGACAGATCCTCATGAGACCGGTGCCAAGTGTGACATTAGACAAGGAACAAAGAAACAAAGAATCAATGTTGAAGTTGACGTACATTTAGACAGATCCTCATGAGACCGGTGCCAAGTGTGACATTAGACAAGGAACAAGGAAACAAAGTATCAATGTCGAAGCTGACGTACATGCAGATAGATCCTCATGAGATCGGTGCCAAGTGTGACATTAGACAAGGAACAAGGAAACAAAGAATCAATGTTGAAGTTGACGTACATGCAGACAGATCCTCATGAGACCGGTGCCAAGTGTCACATTAGACAAGGAACAAGGAAACAAAGAATCTTTGCTGAAGCTGACGTACATGCAGGCAGATTCTCATGTGACCAGTGCCAAGTGTGACATTAGACAAGGAACAAGGAAACAAAGAATCTATGCCGAAGCTGACGTACATGCAGACAGATTCTCATGACACCGGTGCCACGTGTGACATGAGACAAGGAACAAGGAAACAAAGAATCAATGCCGAAGCTGACGTACATGCAGACAGATCCTCATGAGACCGGTGCCACGTGTGACATTAGACAAGGAACAAGGAAACAAAGAATCAATGTTGAAGTTGACGTACATGCAGACAGATCCTCATGAGACCGGTACCAAGTGTGACATTAGACAAGGGACAAGGAAACAAAGTATCAATGTTGAAGCTGACGTACATGCAGACAGATCCTCATGAGACCGGTGCCAAGTGTGACATTAGACAAGGAACAAAGAAACAAAGAATCAATGTTGAAGTTGACGTACATGCAGACAGATCCTCATGAGACCGGTGCCAAGTGTGACATTAGACAAGGAACAAAGAAACAAAGTATCAATGTCGAAGCTGACGTACATGCAGACAGATCCTCATGAGATCGGTGCCAAGTGTGACATTAGACAAGGAACAAGGAAACAAAGAATCAATGTTGAAGTTGACGTACATGCAGACAGATCCTCATGAGACCGGTGCCAAGTGTCACATTAGACAAGGAACAAGGAAACAAAGAATCTATGCTGAAGCTGACGTACATGCAGGCAGATTCTCATGTGACCAGTGCCAAGTGTGACATTAGACAAGGAACAAGGAAACAAAGAATCTATGCCGAAGCTGACGTACATGCAGACAGATTCTCATGACACCGGTGCCACGTGTGACATGAGACAAGGAACAAGGAAACAAAGAATCAATGCCGAAGCTGACGTACATGCAGACAGATCCTCATGAGACCGGTGCCACGTGTGACATTAGACAAGGAACAAGGAAACAAAGAATCAATGTTGAAGCTGACATACATGCAGACAGATCCTCATGAGACCGGTGCCAAGTGTAACATTAGACAAGGAACAAGGAAACAAAGAATCAATGTCCAAGATGACGTACATGCAGACAGATCCTCATGAGACCGGAGCCAAGTGTGACATTAGACAAGGAACAAGGAAACAAAGAATCAATGTTGAAGTTGACGTACATGTAGACAGATCCTCATGAGACCGGTGCCAAGTGTGACACTAGACAAGGAACAAGGAAACAAAGAATCTATGCCGAAGCTGACGTACATGCAGACAGATTCTCATGAGACCGGTGCCACCTGTGACATGAGGCAAGGAACAAGGAAACAAAGAATCAATGCCGAAGCTGACGTACATGCAGACAGATCCTCATGAGACCAGTGCCAAGTGTAACATTAGACAAGGAACAAGGAAACAAAGAATCAATGTCCAAGATGACGTACATTTAGACAGATCCTCATGAGACCAGTGCCAAGTGTGACATTAGACAAGGAACAAGGAAACAAAGAATCAATGTCGAAGCTGACGTACATGCAGACAGATCCTCATGAGACCGGTGCCAAGAGTGACATTAGACAAGGAACAAGGAAACAAAGAATCAATGCCCAAGCTGACGTACATGCAGACAAATTCTCATGAGACCGGTGCCACGTGTTACATTAGACAAGGAACAAGGAAACAAAGAGTCAATGTTAAAGCTGACGTACATGCAGACAGATCCTCATGAGACCGGTACCAAGTGTGACATTAGACAAGGGACAAGGAAACAAAGTATCAATGTTGAAGCTGACGTACATGCAGACAGATCCTCATGAGACCGGTGCCAAGTGTGACATTAGACAAGGAACAAAGAAACAAAGAATCAATGTTGAAGTTGACGTACATGCAGACAGATCCTCATGAGACCGGTGCCAAGTGTGACATTAGACAAGGAACAAAGAAACAAAGTATCAATGTCGAAGCTGACGTACATGCAGACAGATCCTCATGAGATCGGTGCCAAGTGTGACATTAGACAAGGAACAAGGAAACAAAGAATCAATGTTGAAGTTGACGTACATGCAGACAGATCCTCATGAGACCGGTGCCAAGTGTCACATTAGACAAGGAACAAGGAAACAAAGAATCTATGCTGAAGCTGACGTACATGCAGGCAGATTCTCATGTGACCAGTGCCAAGTGTGACATTAGACAAGGAACAAGGAAACAAAGAATCTATGCCGAAGCTGACGTACATGCAGACAGATTCTCATGACACCGTGCCACGTGTGACATGAGACAAGGAACAAGGAAACAAAGAATCAATGCCGAAGCTGACGTACATGCAGACAGATCCTCATGAGACCGGTGCCACGTGTGACATTAGACAAGGAACAAGGAAACAAAGAATCAATGTTGAAGCTGACATACATGCAGACAGATCCTCATGAGACCGGTGCCAAGTGTAACATTAGACAAGGAACAAGGAAACAAAGAATCAATGTCCAAGATGACGTACATGCAGACAGATCCTCATGAGACCGGAGCCAAGTGTGACATTAGACAAGGAACAAGGAAACAAAGAATCAATGTTGAAGTTGACGTACATGTAGACAGATCCTCATGAGACCGGTGCCAAGTGTGACACTAGACAAGGAACAAGGAAACAAAGAATCTATGCCGAAGCTGACGTACATGCAGACAGATTCTCATGAGACCGGTGCCACCTGTGACATGAGGCAAGGAACAAGGAAACAAAGAATCAATGCCGAAGCTGACGTACATGCAGACAGATCCTCATGAGACCAGTGCCAAGTGTAACATTAGACAAGGAACAAGGAAACAAAGAATCAATGTCCAAGATGACGTACATTTAGACAGATCCTCATGAGACCAGTGCCAAGTGTGACATTAGACAAGGAACAAGGAAACAAAGAATCAATGTCGAAGCTGACGTACATGCAGACAGATCCTCATGAGACCGGTGCCAAGAGTGACATTAGACAAGGAACAAGGAAACAAAGAATCAATGCCCAAGCTGACGTACATGCAGACAAATTCTCATGAGACCGGTGCCACGTGTTACATTAGACAAGGAAGAAGGAAACAAAGAGTCAATGTTAAAGCTGACGTACATGCAGACAGATCCTCATGAGACCAGTACCAAGTGTGACATTAGACAAGGAACGAGGAAACAAAGAATCAACGTCGAAGCTGACGTAGATGCAGACAGATCCTCATGAGACCGGTGCCAAGAGTGACATTAGACAAGGAACAAGGAAACAAAGAATCAATGTTGAAGTTGACGTACATGCAGACAGATCCTCATGAGACCGGTGCCACCTGTGACATTAGACAAGGAACAAGGAAACAAAGAATCAATGTTGAAGTTGACGTACATTTAGACAGATCCTCATGAGACCGGTGCCAAGTGTGACATTAGACAAGGAACAAGGAAACAAAGAATCTATGCTGAAGCTGACGTACATGCAGACAGATTCTCATGACACCGGTGCCACGTGTGACATGAGGCAAGGAACAAGGAAACAAAGAATCAATGCCGAAGCTGACGTACATGCAGACAGATTCTCATGAGACCGGTGCCACGTGTGACATGAGGCAAGGAACAAGGAAACAAAGAATCAATTCCGAAGCTGACGTACATGTAGACAGATCCTCATGAGACTGGTGCCACGTGTGACATTAGACAAGGAACGAGAAAACAAAGAATCAATGTCGAAGCTGACGTACATGCAGAAAGATCCTCATGAGACCAGTGCCAATTGTGACATTAGACAAGGAACAAGGAAACAAAGAATCTATGCCGAAGCTGACGTACATGCAGACAGATTCTCATGAGACCGGTGCCACCTGTGACATGAGGCAAGGAACAAGGAAACAAAGAATCAATGCCGAAGCTGACGTACATGCAGACAGATCCTCATGAGACCAGTGCCAAGTGTAACATTAGACAAGGAACAAGGAAACAAAGAATCAATGTCCAAGATGACGTACATTTAGACAGATCCTCATGAGACCAGTGCCAAGTGTGACATTAGACAAGGAACAAGGAAACAAAGAATCAATGTCGAAGCTGACGTACATGCAGACAGATCCTCATGAGACCAGTGCCAAGAGTGACATTAGACAAGGAACAAGGAAACAAAGAATCAATGCCCAAGCTGACGTACATGCAGACAAATTCTCATGAGACCGGTGCCACGTGTTACATTAGACAAGGAACAAGGAAACAAAGAGTCAATGTTAAAGCTGACGTACATGCAGACAGATCCTCATGAGACCAGTACCAAGTGTGACATTAGACAAGGAACGAGGAAACAAAGAATCAACGTCGAAGCTGACGTAGATGCAGACAGATCCTCATGAGACCGGTGCCAAGAGTGACATTAGACAAGGAACAAGGAAACAAAGAATCAATGTTGAAGTTGACGTACATTTAGACAGATCCTCATGAGACCGGTGCCAAGTGTTACATTAGACAAGGAACAAGGAAACAAAGAATCAATGCCGAAGCTGACGTACATGCAGACAGATCCTCATGAGACCGGTGCCACGTGTGACATTAGGCAAGGAACAAGGAAACAAAGAATCTATGCTGAAGCTGACGTACATGTAGACAGATTCTCATGAGACCGGTGCCACGTGTGACATGAGGCAAGGAACAAGGAAACAAAGAATCAATTCCGAAGCTGACGTACATGTAGACAGATCCTCATGAGACTGGTGCCACGTGTGACATTAGACAAGGAACGAGGAAACAAAGAATCAATGTCGAAGCTGACGTACATGCAGAAAGATCCTCATGAGACCAGTGCCAATTGTGACATTAGACAAGGAACAAGGAAACAAAGAATCTATGCCGAAGCTGACGTACATGCAGACAGATTCTCATGAGACCGGTGCCACCTGTGACATGAGGCAAGGAACAAGGAAACAAAGAATCAATGCCGAAGCTGACGTACATGCAGACAGATCCTCATGAGACCAGTGCCAAGTGTAACATTAGACAAGGAACAAGGAAACAAAGAATCAATGTCCAAGATGACGTACATTTAGACAGATCCTCATGAGACCAGTGCCAAGTGTGACATTAGACAAGGAACAAGGAAACAAAGAATCAATGTCGAAGCTGACGTACATGCAGACAGATCCTCATGAGACCAGTGCCAAGAGTGACATTAGACAAGGAACAAGGAAACAAAGAATCAATGCCCAAGCTGACGTACATGCAGACAAATTCTCATGAGACCGGTGCCACGTGTTACATTAGACAAGGAACAAGGAAACAAAGAATCAACGTCGAAGCTGACGTAGATGCAGACAGATCCTCATGAGACCGGTGCCAAGAGTGACATTAGACAAGGAACAAGGAAACAAAGAATCAATGTTGAAGTTGACGTACATTTAGACAGATCCTCATGAGACCGGTGCCAAGTGTGACATTAGACAAGGAACAAGGAAACAAAGAATCTATGCTGAAGCTGACGTACATGCAGACAGATTCTCATGACACCGGTGCCACGTGTGACATGAGGCAAGGAACAAGGAAACAAAGAATCAATGCCGAAGCTGACGTACATGCAGACAGATCCTCATGAGACCGGTGCCACGTGTCACATTAGACAAGGAACAAGGAAACAAAGAATCAATGTTGAAGTTGACGTACATGCAGACAGATCCTCATGAGACCGGTGCCAAATCTGACATTAGACAAGGAACAAGGAAACAAAGAATCAATGTTGAAGCTGACGTACATGCAGACAGATCCTCATGAGACCGGTGCCAAGTGTCGCATTAGACAAGGAACAAGGAAACAAAGAATCAATGTCCAAGATGACGTACATTTAGACAGATCCTCATGAGACCAGTGCCAAGAGTGAAGTTAGACAAGGAACAAGGAAACAAAGAATCAATGTTGAAGTTGACGTACATGCAGACAGATCCTCATGAGACCGGTGCCAAGTGTGACATTAGGCAAGGAACAAGGAAACAAAGAATCTATGCTGAAGCTGACGTACATGCAGACAGATTCTCATGAGACCGGTGCCACGTGTGACATGAGGCAAGGAACAAGGAAACAAAGAATCAATTCCGAAGCTGACGTACATGTAGACAGATCCTCATGAGACTGGTGCCACGTGTGACATTAGACAAGGAACGAGGAAACAAAGAATCAATGTCGAAGCTGACGTACATGCAGAAAGATCCTCATGAGACCAGTGCCAATTGTGACATTAGACAAGGAACAAGGAAACAAAGAATCAATGTTGAAGTTGACGTACATTTAGACAGATCCTCATGAGACCGGTGCCAAGTGTGACATTAGACAAGGAACAAGGAAACAAAGAATCTATGCTGAAGCTGACGTACATGCAGACAGATTCTCATGACACCGGTGCCAATGTGTGTGACATGAGGCAAGGAACAAGGAAACAAAGAATCAATGCCGAAGCTGACGTACATGCAGACAGATCCTCATGAGACCGGTGCCACGTGTCACATTAGACAAGGAACAAGGAAACAAAGAATCAATGTTGAAGTTGACGTACATGCAGACAGATCCTCATGAGACCCGGTGCCAAATCTGACATTAGACAAGGAACAAGGAAACAAAGAATCAATGTTGAAGCTGACGTACATGCAGACAGATCCTCATGAGACCGGTGCCAAGTGTCGCATTAGACAAGGAACAAGGAAACAAAGAATCAATGTCCAAGATGACGTACATTTAGACAGATCCTCATGAGACCAGTGCCAAGAGTGAAGTTAGACAAGGAACAAGGAAACAAAGAATCAATGTTGAAGTTGACGTACATGCAGACAGATCCTCATGAGACCGGTGCCAAGTGTGACATTAGGCAAGGAACAAGGAAACAAAGAATCTATGCTGAAGCTGACGTACATGCAGACAGATTCTCATGAGACCGGTGCCACGTGTGACATGAGGCAAGGAACAAGGAAACAAAGAATCAATTCCGAAGCTGACGTACATGTAGACAGATCCTCATGAGACTGGTGCCACGTGTGACATTAGACAAGGAACGAGGAAACAAAGAATCAATGTCGAAGCTGACGTACATGCAGAAAGATCCTCATGAGACCAGTGCCAATTGTGACATTAGACAAGGAACATGGAAACAAAGAATCAATGTTGAAGTTGACGTACATGCAGACAGATCCTCATGAGACCGGTGCCAAGTGTGACATTAGACAAGGAACAAGGAAACAAAGAATCAATGTCGAAGTTGACGTACATGCAGACAGATCCTCATGAGACCGGTGCCAAGTGTGACATTAGACAAGGAACAAGGAAACAAAGAATCAATGTTGAAGTTGACGTACATGCAGACAGATCCTCATGAGACCGGTGCCACGTGTGACATTAGACAAGGAACAAGGAAACAAAGAATCAATGTTGAAGTTGACGTACATGCAGACAGATCCTCATGAGACCGGTGGCAAATGTGACATTAGACAAGGAACAAGGAAACAAAGAATCAATGTTGAAGCTGACGTACATGCAGACAGATCCTCATGAGACCGGTACCAAGTGTGACATTAGACAAGGAACAAGGAAACAAAGACTCAATGTCCAAGATGACGTACATTTAGACAGATCCTCATGAGACCGGTGCCAAGTGTGACATTAGACAAGGAACAAGGAAACAAAGAATCAATGTTGAAGTTGACGTACATGCAGACAGATCCCCATGAGACTTTAGGATTTTTTCTTTCAGAGTAATATGGATTACGTAATAGAACATGGAACCTGAACATTATATAATGTTTTATACTAACGTGCACCAGGCGATTCATTGGGCATCACTATATTAATCAAAAAACATAAAGACGAACAATTCTTCATTCTAAACAGGGGTGCAATAAATTGTTCGTCTACATTTAGTAAAGTATATGTTTACTTTATACTTTTTGTTAAAGAACTATATATTCAGTGATCCGTTGTTTTGGGGATTGAATATACTAGTATACATCAGTGAATGATGTAAGTAAACACTTTGCCAATCTGTGTCATGTTATTTGTCTTTCTGGTTTTTATTTGAACCGAAACTTCCTGTGTGTTGATACCATCCACTATCATCTTTGGCAAAGCAAAAGTACTGAAAATGACTTTTCAAACTTGGATACGTAGTAAATATCGCCATTTGTGACACATAGCGAAACCGCGATTAACTGGGTTGTTTTCTGTATGTTGCCAAATGCAAACATCGGTTATTTAATTGGGAAAAAACTACGTTTGCATTACGTCACATATATTTCACGTTCAGATGCGACAAATGCATCATTGAATTCCTCATACATTTGAGAATAAAATAACAAATGGTCTTTGTCAGCAATACCAAGTGTCCAAATGATATCAAACGAAATATATTTGGTGTGAAAACGAACATTATATACTCGAAAGACTGCGCTTGTTTGAGATGTAAACGCAGAACAATCCAGATTTTACACACTGTGTAACATTTTCTCAAATTGTCAGACATCCATTCGTCAATTCAATGCATACGTTGTCTCGGTATTTTCGGTAGACGCACAGAATAGATTTTGTAGCAGGAAATAGTAAATTAAAAACAGAGACATTACAATGTTTTGGTGAATTTAAACGAAATTGTCATTGTTTCCGTCCACCGTGGCTGACGCAAAATCAACGATGCAACGACAACGGTATTCATAGACATTCCTAACTTCTCTAAAATACAAAAACAAATAGCAATACGTAGGTAGTCAGGGTGTTTCTCATTACTTATCTCACAAACGATTCCTGAATCAAGGGAAGGCCCCTCGCCAAATCCTGAGAAGTCAGTGAACTCGTCATTTTATAAAATACCCAACACTGCCAGTGATAGAGATGTCGTATGTCAACATTGTTGTACATATATTGGCAATTTGTTTGAGATGGAATTCGGTTGAATAAGATTAAAAAAGTCACACTATCATAGCTACTTACAGTTTAGGTACCTTTAACGTATCTTTCTGATATTTTTCATTATCTACATTAAGCCTTCAGGTCTTTGAATGTCATTTAGAAGCCATTTAAACATAAGGAAGAGAGTTTTATGAATTGCAACGTCTTTGTTATCGGGAACACAACGTTTCAAGGTATAGACTTACTCCTTCATCAGGTGAAAAATTATTACATTTAGCCTTATTCAATATGATGTCACAGATGGACATAGGCTATATGTTTTGGGTTTTTTTATCCTTTGCATATTTTTTGTGCTTGTTTGAACAATATTTACAGACGAAAGTGACACATTTAGCGCAGTACACCATATCTCTAGCCCCCTACACAAGTGTTAGATGACACGTAGGCATAACTGCAACACGTGCTTTAGTACATATTGCCCAATATTCAATATTTAATATTTCTTTGCACAAACCTTAAATAATTATTCTGAAAACTCCACACAAAAGGAACTATTTTTGGCATCTTTCATTACTTTTGAAAAGAAATAACCACATCATCATGAAGAAAACTCCTATAACTGAAAATGTATTCCTGTCTTGTGAACCATTTCGTTTCATTAACGTTAAATTAAGATACATAATGAAACTGTCTATTGGTAATTGTTTATCTATAAGGGAGGGCATTATTTAAATCGCAATTCATTCATTTCATGTTCTGTGGAAAGAATGGCAGCCAAAACGAAGCCTTTTATATAATTAACGGAATTATGTGAGGTACATATGTTGATCAATGAACATTCAAATGTCGTCTTTTCCGACTCGCAAAAAAGTAAATACTCCATAAAACAAACCATGGTGTCATGTTTTCAGGAATTTCTTTACATTTGAAGATGTCACTTGTACTCTGTTAATGATGATGAAAAATTACTCAGAATACATCTACACGAACAGCGGAATATGGGAATCTAAGAACTTATGTAGATATGGGGCAGGACCATCCATTTCGCTGTTGCATGAATTCTCATGTTGTGTGATTTTAATATTTCCTGTAATTTGTGACACTACAACGTATCCGGTTACAAAGTGGATCTTTGCTTTGGAATAGTCTTGTTCATCGTGAACAACAGATACAACCAGACATTATTTGGTTCCCTCACACATTCCATGAGGACGAAAACAGATATCGTTGTGATGTGCTTTGGAGACATTTACTTCGGGCTTTTTGGGTTTGTCTGTTTTGTGCGTGTTTTTTCACCCATAACAAAATTTCGGACAACTTTTCAAGCCAGGTTAGTATTGACAGTCAATATTTGAATTTATCCAATCGGATAGGATTATACCCGTGAAGATCCGGGTTTGAATATTTGCCTTCAGTAACCCATGCTTGTCGTCAGAGGCGACTAACGGGATCGGGTGGTCAGGCTCGCTGACTTGGTTGACATATGTCATCAGTTCCCAATTGCGCAGATCGATGCTCGTGATGTTGATCACTGGATTGCTGAATATTGCTGAGTGCGGTGTAAAACTAAACTCACTCACTCACTCATCGGATAGGATTGGTTGATTTGTTGGTTGTTTGTTTTTCAACAGTATTCCTGCTATATGGCGGCGGTCTGTAAATATTCGAGTCTGGACCAGACAATCCAGTGTTCAACAGTATGAGCATAGATCCACGCAATTGGGAACCGATGACATGTGTCAACCAAGTCAGCCAGCCTGGCCACCAGATCCCGTTACGACAAGCGTCGGTTACTAAAGACCAATTCTAACCCGGATCTTCACGGGTCGCTTATGGAATGAGTGAGTGCGTTGGGTTTAGCAGGATTCCAGTTACATCAGGTCTATCACGGATCTTCACGGATATATCGGATTGGGAATTTAATTAAATATTCTACATTACTGTGCACTTTTATAGCGACAACGTTCACTTTTCAGGCTTGTGTGTCAGAACAAAGAAAACACAACTCAACTGTCCGGGGTTAATATTATCAACACTATTTGAACAGCATCCAGGGGGTTAATATCATCATCACTATTTGAACAGCATCCAGGGGTTAATATCATCAACACTATCTGAACGGCATCCAGGGGTTAATATCAACATTATTTGAACGGCATCCAGGGGTTAATATCATCAAAATTATTTGAACGGCATCCTGGGGGTTAATATCATCAACATTACTTGAACGGCATCCTGGGGGTTAATAGCATCAACATTATTTTGAACAGCATCCAGGGGGTTAATACCATCAACATTATTTGAACGGCATCCAGGGGTTAATATCATCAACATTATTTGAACGGCATCCAGGGGGTTCATACCATCCACATTATTTGAACGGCATCCATGGGTTTAGTATCATCAAAAAAGTTTGAACGGCATCCAGGGGGTTAATATCATCAACACTATCTGAACGGCATCCAGGGGTTAATATCAACATTATTTGAACAGCATCCAGGGCCTTATACCATCAACATTATTTGAACGGCATCCAGGGGTTAATATCATCAACATTTTTTAAACGGCATCCAGGGGTTAATATCATCAACATTATTTGAACGGCTTCCAGGGTTAATATCATCAACCCTATTTAAACGGCATCCAGGGGTTAATATCATCAACATTATTTGAATGGCATCCAGGGGGTTAATATCAAAAACACTATTTGAACAAAGACCATCAGGCATTTGATTTTAAATACATGAGGAATTCAGGTGTGCGTTGCAGCTGGGTATTAAATATTTGTGACGTAACAGGCGTCTCATGACCAGCTTACGTGAAACATGATTCTGTAATTACTATCAAACATAACGGAGAGCTCACTTCGGCGTTTATGTTTACTTCTGAGACAGTCCAAACGATTTCAGGGTTAAAGGCGACGTTTCAGAATAACTATTGTCGATTTGTTAAAAAAGACCACATACCAGTGATCTCTAATAGACAATTTTTCAGTTCAGTTCAACGGGTAATTATCCGATATTTACATTTGCAACATACAGTAAACGATGCCGCGAATGATTTCATTAGTCAAAATGGCGAGATTTACGAAGTATATAATTCTTACCGGCCATATCAGCAATTGTACTTTGCCTAAAAAACAATGTTACATCAAGAAACAGAAGTGGGGGAAATATTTGTCTTCCTGGCATCCATTGAATTAATAAAGCTGAGATGATTTGGGTGATGATTGTTATGTGTTTGATTTTGTATACTGTGTGTTCAATCGTAAAAGGGTTAAATTTCAGCAGTAATCAGCTACAAATGTCCATTCTTCCTTTGTTAAACGATCAAACGTTTCCTTCCCGACCACATGATGGTATTTGACAAATATGTTGTATGGCACGAAGCCAGCATTGCGCCGCTCTATGTCCCATCTGGCTGAGAAGACGGCCGGGCACCTCAGTGTATATCTGTGACGTCACTGTCACTGTCAATGGCGTCACGTCAGTGCTGAGACATGTAAACAAACAGTTTGTTGTTTTCTGTTTCACAATTCGCGATATTCTCAGAACAAAATTAACACAGAATTATGTTAAGACGGACGACGTTTACGTACAATTACTTACCGTTTATGTTTACACTCACTTCACAATTTTCTTACCTGATCACGCGAGGTTCCAAACACAACAAATGACAAAATGTCTGAAAATACATTCAACAAGTTTTATTTATATTCAGAAAGGAAAAAGGAAATCACCTGAATCGTGACACACGACAACGTGAACGGCACACACCTCGTCAGTGTCAGTAACGACATGTGCACCGTCTGTCCACACCAACACTGACTTCAGTGTCCACCACGTGACACCAGGAGATCCACCACTCGCTGACGTCCCCCGACTCTCGCCCAGTAGACCGCTGTGTACCCGTTGTTGTTCCTGGCGTTGATGTCCACCACGTTCCAGGACAGGATCAGGTTCACGATCTCCAGGTGTCCTCCCAGACAGGCCCAGTGAAGGACGCTGTTACCGCGCCTGTCCACCAGTGACAAATCAGCCCTCTTCACACCAGGAACTCCACCCGTCTCTGTGTCCCCACATTGCTGCCACCATCACCGGTGTCATGCTGTATCCTCCTCTAGTGTTGATGTCCACGTGACCCGCTGACAGGATCCGCTTCACTCTCTCCAGGTCACCGTCCCTGCTGGCGGAGTAGAGGTCGCGGTCTGTGGCTGGTGATGGAGTCGCTGCAACACAAAGTAAACTGTTGTACATCAGACATCTTTGTCACACATCATCATGTTGATACGTGACTCGGACATTGCTACACCATTTAAACAATTCCATCATGGCTGACAACAATACAACATGGCGGGAATGTCAATATGTGGTTTCTGGAAGTATGGATGGTTTGTTTATACATAACTCTCTGTTAGAACCAGAAGTTGTAGCAATATTTTGTGTACGACTGGAGAGTGTTGATATTTGTTGAACTTTGATAATGTCAGTACAACTGTTGTTTGGTTTTTCTTAGGGTCATAAGATATAACGTTGGTTTATGTCACAGTGTTTTGGTTGCTGTTTAACGCCACACTCAGCAGTATTCCAGCTGTCTGATGGCGACCTCAGCAATACCCGGTTCATGGAATCCTGTGATTGACAACATGGTTGTCGATCGATACCATTGGCGAGACTCATCTCAGAATCTCCACGGGTATATACATCAACGTGTTAAATACAGGAAGAATTAAGGACTTATAGCTTCCTGCCTGCTGGGTTCTCCCACCTACCCGATAGATCAGAGTCTTGTGTCGTCTCTGGCGCTGGTGGAACCGTCTTGCTCGGATCAGTCGAGGCTGAAACAGGGAATATTTTATTCAAAAAACTATACATCCATTATAACTACTGGCCTCAGTTTTCGCCTTTCCACATACGTTGTGCCTTTCAATATTATGTATGATTAAATTCTAAATACATTTCTTATGGAAGCAGTATTAAATAAATATGGTTTAATTTGACTGAGATAACTCTTCATCAAGACCACGTGTCTATGCAGGAAAAAAAGTAACGCTTCCTAAATTTAGATTTTACAGTTTGAAATCCTGTGATTGACAACATGAACGTCGACCGATACCATAGGTGAGACTCATCACTCAAGTCAGAATCTCCACGGGTATAACATCAGTCTGTTAAATGCAGGAAGAATTAAGGACTGAGCTTCCTCCCACCTACCCGTTAGATCAGAGTCTTGTGTCGTCATTGGCACTGGTGAAACCGTCTTGCTCGGGCTCGGGTCAGTCGAGGCTTAAACAGTGAATATGTTGATCAGAAAACTGTACACAGCACATAAGCATTTCTACTACTGGCCTCAGTTTTCACTTTCCACATATTTTGCCTTTCAATATCATGTATGGATAAATTCCAAATACATCTGTTATAGCAGAGGTATCAAATATATATGGTTTGATTTGATTGAGATACCTGTTCATCAAGACCGCGTATCTCTGCAGGATAAAAACAGAACACTTCCTAAAGTTATTATTACAGTTTGAATTTGAAAATGTAATAAGCTGTGCACTGACTGTGTGCTAACAGCTGAGATGCTCCTCTTGGTTCAAATTCTGTAACTGAATAGATTGTTATTTTGTTTTTAAATATAAACATGAACAGTGTAAGTAAGCGAGTATATTCTACGGGACTTCAAATTTCACATATAAACATACATGATTATTCACATTATTACACTGAAAGAAAAAAATAGATAAACAAACAAAAACATCTGCACTTATACCTACTCATAATTCCTCTTTATGGAATGACCTGTTTGGTTTGAATTCATTAACCGTGACTGGAATTCAAAAATGCCTTTCCTTGATGTCCCCACTCCACCCTCCCTGTTTAATGTACATGATATTTTAGTCAATTCCGTAAATTCTAATGTGAAGCAGATTACACTTAAGTGTTCAGTGTTTTTCAGCAGTGTGAAGGGCAGCATGGTAACTTTACTCGGTGTTTGTGCAACACAGTTGTAATTTGTGTCAGGCAAACTCTGTGAAACACTCACAAAATGTCAGCATACCGAGCGACGGCGGAAGTGTAATTCTCACACTCCTATCTGAGGCGGAAACTGTAGCTGACACAGCCGTACTTGTTGTTGGAAGCAATGTACTTTGAAAAACAACAAGGGTAGAAACACAGTGGCTGTGTGGTGGTTAAGATCGAAATGTCGGCTGACCGAGTGATTGACATTCCGTCTGTTTCCAGTGTTAGAAATAACAAGAATATGCCCTTCCATAATCTATTTACGGTAGATGGCCATAAGTGAGTCATCATTAGTGAAAGAATAATGCAAGAATAATAATTTCATCAGTTTAGTTTCTGTAGAATTTGCTTTCAATACTTTATCTCCAAGCTGAAATCATTTCCGCTTCCATGCACATAATTTCCATACAATTCCTGGTACGATTACTACGAAAACCGCAACTATTTACATCAGACATATATACTTAGACATACCAATCAGGTTTAACATGGCTATTGTCAATGGGATAATTTAAAATTAAGTTGTATTGATGGTGTATAATCAGGTGTCATCTTCGATAACTTATCAACGGAAAGATGAAAGAATATTATGTTCACGAAGCTTAAGATGATTTCCGAGATGTTTGCAAAATGTCAAAATAAAATGACTTCTACCTCGAATTTATGAAAATTAATATTTGCAACGCAGTTAATTAACATGTAAGTCTATGGAAATTTCGCTAATGATGACTCACTACCAGCACAGCCTTCTGCTACATTCCATGGGCATATTCTTTGAAGTGTTACAGAAATACATGTGTTCCACATTATGGTTTTCAGTGTTTAAGAAAGAGAGCCACAAGCCTTCACCATTATACTTTGATACTTTTGGGTCGCGTGATGGGGGTATGTATTTCAATGCGTAACGCAGATATTTATTGACGCAGAACAAAAGATATGCACATAGCGACATTACACATCCGTTAATTTGACACCAAACAGATTTTAAATAATTTCGTGAAAATATTCCGTGACAGTTGTAAATGTTATCAGTTCAAAGGATGAAACTCACAAGCTACATAATTTGATCAAATATAACAAAGTGTAATTCCAAAGTATAACATATGCTATTTCAAATATAACAAGCCTATCAGTGAAACGGTGCGTTATTTACAACAGACGTTCCTTCCATCCCCCGCGGTGACACAGGCTAAACAAACGTCTGGGTGTAAACATTGTGTGAAGTTCCTCCTGTCTTGATCTGGGATTCCTGACTGGTGTCATCAGCCAGGTGCGAAGAGGGTAGGCACTCTGTGGCCGTATGCACATGTTGGGCGTAGCTAACGTCAGGCGTAACACACTACGTCGGGCTTAGCAGCGCCCTCCTCTTACACGTCATGCACAACGTCGGTTAAGCCTAGGCGTTACTACGCCCGGCTTAACGGATTTACGTCAAGGCGCGGTGTGCTATTTTTAGATTTTCGAACGTTTTTAAACCACCGGTAAAAGGCGCGAAACAACTTCGCGGTACATCCCTTTGCAGCCGTAATCATGGAAAGCCAAAGAAAACCGAGAAAACCCAACTTTACCGATGGATCCTGATGGAGAAATAACATGGACTTTCAAAATGGGCTTCACCATAAATGTCGCCATATTTGACACATTACGAAATCACGATTCACAGCGTTATTTGGTGTATGTTTTCAAATGTTCAAATCGGATAATTACTACTCAGATGTATTGAATTTCAAAAATAGCATATTAATGATCACTGATATCAGGTTTTCATGAAATCACTAATGATAATTCTGAAAATACACTTGTAAACACGAACGCCGAAGTGCGCTTTCCGTCATATTGGATAGTGTTTACAAAATCAAGTTTCGCGGAGGACGGTAATGAGACGCCAATTACATCACGTGTATATCACATTTACCTGCGACAAATGCATCACTGAATTCCCCATACATTTTAGAATCAAATTACTAATGGTCTTTGTCACCAATATCAACTGTCTGGATAAAATGAAACGAAAGATATTGAGTGTCAAAAGTCCAAACGAACGCTGTGCTCGAAAGGCTGCGCTTGTAAAGAAAGAAAAATTCCGATTTTATACTACGTAGCATTTTCTGAAATTTTCCGACATGCAGCCGTCTATTCATTGCTTGCAATGGCTCAATAGCTTTAGAATATGCATGGAAAGAGTATCGTAGCGTAGCAAGAAATGGGAAATTAAAAAAGAAGCAATGCAATCATTTGATATTTCATAAGAAATTGTCGAAGTGTCCGTGCAGCGTGACGCCATGACTGACGCAGAACGACAAAGGTTTTTATCAGCATTTCTGGCTTCTTCTCTTACTTACAATGAAAACGATAAAACATATAACAATACACATATAGTCAGAATCATTCTGATTACTTACATCTCATATTTATGTACAAACGATCCCTGAATCAAGGGAAGGGTCCTCGCAAAATCCTGTGTACCCTTGTCAGCGTGGCCGCCATTTTATAAGTAATCGGTCGGTGGTAGTGATGTCATACGTCAACATTGTTGTACATGTTAGACAATTTCTTTGAGGTGAAGGTCGGTTGAACAAGTGTAAACACAATCGCCCTATCCTTCCGATTACACTTTCAGTATTATGATGTATACTTTGCGTATCGTTCAGATATTTTTTCATCAAACTATTTTCAGTATATACATTTAGCCTTGTTCAATACCATATTATACCTGGATATAGGGTAGGCGTTTTTATTCTTTGAAAGTTTTTGATTGTTTGAATAATATTTACATAAGAAATTGGCACACGTAGCCATAACTGCAAAATATTTGGGTGTTGTGAAATATTATTTTTCATTTACGTTAAATTGATGCCAAACAGGTGCGCGTGTTGCTCACAATAAGATACGCAGTCAAACCGTCTAATTGTTGATATATTCAGGACACTATTTAATTGGTAAAATCATTCATTTTATGTTTGGTCTAAAGAGTGTTAAATTCAGACATAGAAGCCGAGACCTTTCATACAATTAATGGAATTTAGGTAAGATATATACTAATCAGCAAACCAATGTCGTCTTTTTCCGACGTCGCAAAATGCATATAACAAGCCATGACGTCAACTAAAATGTTGTATTATTATCAGTAATTTCAGTACATTTGAAGATATGGCTAGTACTCCGTTAATAATGATGCAAAATTAGTCAATATACATCTACACAAACAGGAGAATATGGGAATCTAAGAACTAACTTACATATCGGATAGGGCCATCCAAATCGCTATTCTGCTTTCTCAAGTAGTACATTGCCATCTTTTCTTATAAATTGTGAAACTACCAAAACGTATCCGCTCACATTGGGGAACTTTGTAATGGAATAGGTTGGTTCACCGTGAACACAACATAACGAAAATATAGCGTAAGTATCCACAACAACTTTTCTCCAAGTGATCTGAGTAACATTGACCTAGTGTTAAGCATAACTCAGTTATGCCCCCCTTATCTTTTATACGTGTATGACCTCTCTGTCGTCAGTTGACGTCATAGAAGAAAATCCATTTTTGACACTTATTGCGAGTCATTTTTAATGTTGAGCGTCTAACGTTATGCATTAGCACATAAACCCAATTCATATACACTTATGTCGTTCAGATATCAGGCTGTATTTTCTTCGCTCACACTTTCTGTAAAGATGCCAAATTAAAAAAAATCGTAGCAGAGTGCTTTTATCGGTGCACGACAAAAAGCGGAGAAATTGACAGTTTCTTAACGCGTAACAAAATTTTAGACAACATTTAGCAGTGTCTATTTCTCAAACCGCCGAGGTAGTCGCACTTATATTTATACCAACGGATATGAAATTAAATATTCTACATTTCTGTGTAATTTTATAGCCGTACGCAGATCCAGGACCACGCGAGCGCAATTCTCGCACAACGTTCACTTTTAAAAACTTTTGAAAATGTGCGCCTGATAAAAAACTCGGCATCCAGTGCCGCCATTACAAGGCTACGCCTGGCTTACGCCTGCTGGGTAGGTGGCGTAAATATAGAGCGCTACGACTGGCGTAACTTTAACTACGTCTACTATGTGCATACCGGTTAACGTTACGTCCGGGCGCACATTTTACTTACGCCCGGACTAGAATTTACGCCCGACATATGCATACGGCCACGTCAAATACGCACCCATTACTACCTAGTAAACTGGTACAATTAGTAGAAATTTCCTTAAAATAGCTATTTTGTTTGCAGCAATCAAAACACGTGTCTGAATTTATTCATGCTTGATGTCGCCAAAGCTGTCGATATTTTTTTTACAATTGGCGTGTTTCCAATTGGGCATTCTCTCTGAGAATTGGAGTTAAACATTCAGGACGTTACTGTTTCCAATTCATACATCTTATTCATAGTATTTTCAAATCTATTATCTACACTAAAATGTATAATACTACGAATGATTATTCCACGTGCATGAGATCAGCGCCTGTTTTCACTTCATAGTATTGGCCTGCAGTTCCCTTGCTCGTTGTACACACTGGCTACTAAGTCTGCGCAATGTAAAGCTACTCCTATAGGAGAACAGGTAACTTGATAGTGTTACGTGAAGGAATTTTAATGGTTTACTTCAGATTTTGTATTTCTGACATCAGAATTCGCAGGTATTTCAGGATTTTTGTCTAATTTATAGATTTATCTATCAATTCCAATTACTCATTTCGTGGAGTTCAGCATAAAAATCTATCCCAGATAGTTGAAATCTGTGGGCAATTCAAGGGATCTCTTCTTGTATCCAGTAAAGCAATTTATTTTTAAACGTTAAAAGTTACTTGCTAGTTTTAATTCCCTAACTGTGATCGTATAGTTGTTTTACTGTCCTTCGTCGACAGGTTTTTATCAGACCATATTTCCCTCGAGAGAAGCATACAACTTGGTCGTGGGGAGGTCAGGCCTTATTCCTGTTGTCCACAAAGTCATGAACATTTACACAATATGTAAAGGCAAACAGGTTTATTATCATTTTGAGAATATTTACATTCTCTATATCACAATTATTCCATCACAGCATGAATTCTGAACACACGCACACTGTTTTACTATAGAAACATGCAAATACATCAGCATCATCGTGGTAAGGTTCTGTTTCAAGCTCCCTCGATCAAAAAGTCATAAAGCAGCATTTTTGGTATTTTGATGACCTCAGTCAGAATTTGTGTTGTTTACAAGTGTCGATCCATTTTGCTTAAATTTTGACACCTGCAAAAGACAGAAGATAAAAATAGTTGCGTAAAAAAGCATAACATGAAGCATGTGAGGAGATGTTCCCCAGGGTCATGAAAAAATCTTAAGTCTAAAATTTGCTTAGCACAAAAAAATCTTTAGTCTAAAAAAAGTTGCTTAGCTACGATTTTAGATAAAACTGGATCATGAAACCCTCTCAGCAAAATCTTGACTAAAACTAAGACTAAGACAGTTACCATGGCAATTTTAGAATGATGTAATCATGTCCGGTCACTCTTAATTAATTGAGGAGAATACTTTAGTAGCAGGCACCTGTTCCAAACAAGTCCACTGATGCCTTTATCCCTGCCGCGGTGAATTTTACAGTAGTGTCCCAAAGGTTGGGATGTTTACGAAAATACACTATCACGAACGCCTAAGTGCGCTTTCGGCCATATTGCAGAGGATAGTGTTTACAAAATCACGTTTCGCAAAGGCCGGTATTGAGAAGCCTATTACATCAAGTATATTTCATATTCAGCTGCGACAAATGCATCACTGAATTCCTCATACATTTTAGTATCAAATAAGAAATGGTCTTTGTCACCTAAAATCAAGTGTCTAGGTGATATGAAACGAAAGATATTGGGCATGAAAACGAAGAACGCTGTGCGAAAAGACAGACACTTGTTGAAATGTAAACAAAGAAAAATTCAGACTTTACACTGTGTACAGTAGCATTTTCTCAAATTTTCAGACACCCATTCGTCTATTCGTAGCATGCATAGGCTCAATACTTTAGAACATACATGGAATAGTATCGTTACAAGAAACAGCAAATTAAAAATAGATTCAATACAGTAATGTGATGTGTTTATACGAAATTAAAAGAAAATCCATTTTCGACATTTATTTCGAGTCATTTTTAATGTTTAGCGTATAACGTTATGCATAAGCAAATAAACCCATTTCATATATACTTATGACGTTCAGATATCATGCTGTAATTTCTTCGCTCACTCTTTCCGTAAAGACGCCAAATTAAAAAAATCGTAGCAGAGTGCTTTTATCGGTGCACGAGCAAAAGCGGAGAAATTTCCTGTTTTTTAAAGCATAACCTAATTTTGGGACAACATTAATCTGTGTCTTTTTCTCAAACCGCCAAGGTAGTCACAC
Organism: Haliotis rubra; assembly: GCF_003918875.1. Lineage (NCBI taxonomy): Eukaryota > Metazoa > Mollusca > Gastropoda > Lepetellida > Haliotidae > Haliotis > Haliotis rubra. The sequence goes on from NW_025765936.1 coordinate 1,276,294, forward strand.
TTATATTTATACCAACGGATAGGAAATTCAATATTCTACATTTCTGTGTAATTTTATAGCCGTACGCTGATCCAGAACCACGCGAGCGCAAATCTCGCACAACGTTCACTTTTCAAACCTTATGAAAATGTGTGCCTGAAAAAAAACTCGGCATCAAAAAGGACTTAAGACTGGTAGGTAGCAGTCTCGGGATTTAAGACAAAAAATGATCTCAGTCTTAACTTTTAAGACTAAAAAATGTACGTGATCCCCGATTTAAGAAGATTTTTTGGACTTAAGATCAAAATGACAGATTTCAGCAATTTTTAGACTTAAGTCATTACATGACCCCGGGGTCTGGCCTTGCTGCAACACAATCAGTCACATCTGAGGGAAACTCGAACAACTGCCAATGTTGTTTCTAGAAATTCCAGCCATCATAAGGAGATGACATGTCCTCCCGAACTGTTGTTATTTTGAACATGAGTTTCGCGTCTCGTACCCCTCCTTTGGCTCATTGCCAAAGTAGTTACTATATGACTGTTACACCATAACAGTTAACTCACTCACTCACTCACTCCATTGCCACTGGATACCCTTGACAGTTAAGTGAATTAAAACCTATTGCTGTTTTGTATCATCAAATCATCAAAAAGCACCACTTCACCACTAGTCTGATCTCTTCCCTCTTGGATTAGAAACAGTTTTGGATTTCTGCTCCAGAAACAATAACATCTTCATTTTCAGTATTATTCATTATTTTCAATTAACTTGACATCATAAAACCATGAAAAAAATAAATCCAATGCATTGGAAAGGCCCTATTATGACTAATCTGTATGGCTTGTTTCATCTAGAAATTTCAAGAGTTTTGGAGTTATAATTCAGAATAGTGCAAAACCCTCAATTACAACTTGTCATAATGAAAATATAATAAAAAATACCTTAAAATTGACCCCGGTCCTGGTGCGACAAAGGATTTCCTCCATTGTGGCCTATGGAGGAGCTGCATAGTGAACGCTATGTATCTCAGCTAGGTCTGATTGACCCTGGTCCTAAAGTGCGAGAAAGGATATCCTACATTGTGGCCTATGGAGGAGCTGCATAGTGAACGCTGTGTACCTCAGCAAGGTCTGATTGACCCTGGTCCTAAAGTGCGAGAAAGGATTTCCTCCATTGCGGCCTATGGAGCTGTTGCATAGTGAACGCTATGTTTCTCAGCTAGGTCTGATTGACCCTGGTCCTAAAATGCGACAAAGGATTTCCTCCATTACGGCCTATGGAGGTACTGCATAATGAACGCTATGTATCTCAACTAGGTCTGATTGACCCTGGTCCTAAAGTGCGACAAAGGATTTCCTACATTGCGGCCTATGGAGGAGCTGCATAGTGAACGCTATGTATCTCAGCTAGGTCTGATTGACCCTGGTCCTAAAGTGCGACAAAGGATTTCCTCCATTGTGGCCTATGGAGGAGCTGCATAGTGAACGCTATGTATCTTGGCTAGGTCTGATTGACCCTGGTCCTAAAGTGCGACAATGTATTTCCTCCATTTCGGCCTATGGAGCTGTTGCATAATGAACGCTACGTATCTTAGCTGGGTCTGATTGACCCTGGTCCTAGAGTGCTACAAAGGATTTCCTCCATTGCGGCCTATGGAGGAGCTGCATAGTGAACGCTATGTATCTTAGCTGGGTTTGATTGACCCTGGTCCTAGAGTGCGACAAAGGATTTCCTCCATTGTGGCCTATGGAGCTGTTGCATAATGAACGCTACGTATCTAAGCTAGGTCTGATTGACCCTGGTCCTAAAGTGCGAGAAAGGATTTCCTCCATTGCGGCCTATGGAGGAGCTGCATAGTGAACGCTATGTATCTTAGCTGGGTCTGATTGACCCTGGTCCTAAAGTGCGACAAAGGATTTCCTCCATTGCGGCCTATGGAGGTGCTGCATAGTGAACGCTACGTATCTTAATTAACCCTGGACCTACCTCTCACACCGCCTCCCCATCAGGTGTGGCCGGCGGTTTGTAGAACGGATGTTTAGCGGCCATCATGTCATTCAGTTTCTTCAGCTCTTCACACTCAGCCGACACTTTGTTCTTCTACAAAAGAAAATAACTGATGATAACCCTATTACCTGACAGATCCCAGAAGAACAAACAACACAATTCAATATCCTCTGAAATTTCAAAGAGCACGGGTTCACGCCGTTTTTAGCAATATCCAGCCACACTACAGAAAGAAACACCAGAAATGGGCTTCGAACATTGTACCTGTGTGGGAAATCGAACCAGGGTCCTCAGCGTGACCAGTGAACACTTTAACCTCTGGGCTATACCATGAGGCGGCATAACGAGTGGTGACTTGGTGACTTGGTGACTTATTGGATAGTGTTGATTAATGCTCATTACATCAATCACTGGACAGTCTGATCGAGATCTGATAGGAGACAGGTTGTTGTCAAATAGATGGAGTGAGTGAGTGGGGAATCAACCGGGGTCTTCAGCGTGACAAGCGAACCCTAAATAGATGGAATCTTGCTGAGTGTGACATTAGACAAGGAACAAGGAAACAAAGTATCAATGTCGAAGTTGACGTACATGCAGACAATTCCTCATGAGACCGGTGCCAAGTGTGACATTAGACAAGGAACAAGGAAACAAAGTATCAATGACGAAGCTGACGTACATGCAGACAGATCCTCATGAGACCGGTGCCAAGTGTGACATTAGACGAGGAACAAAGGAACAAAGTATCAGTGTCGAAGTTGACATACATGCAGACAGATCCTCATGAGACCGGTGCCAGGTGTGACATTAAACAAGGAACGAGGAAACAAAGAATGAATGTCGAAGTTGACGTACATGCAGACAGATCCTCATGAGACCGGTGCCAAGTGTGACATTAAACAAGGAACGAGGAAACAAAGAATCAATGTTGAAGTTGACGTACATACAGACAGATCCTCATGAGACCGGTGCCAGGTGTGACATTAAACAAGGAACGAGGAAACAAAGAATGAATGTCGAAGTTGACGTACATGCAGACAGATCCTCATGAGACCGGTGCCAAGTGTGACATTAAACAAGGAACGAGGAAACAAAGAATCAATGTTGAAGTTGACGTACATACAGACAGATCCTCATGAGACCGGTGCCAAGTGTGACATTAAACAAGGAACGAGGAAACAAAGAATGAATGTCGAAGTTGACGTACATGCAGACAGATCCTCATGAGACCGGTGTCAAGTGTGACATTAGACAAGGAACGAGGAAACAAAGAATCAATGCCGAATCTGACGTACATACAGACAGATCCTCATGAGACCGGTGCCACGTGTGACATTAGACAAGGAACAAGGAAACAAAGAATCAATGACGAAGCTGACAAACATGCAGACAGATCCTCATGAGACCAGTGCCAAGTGTGGAATTAGACAAGGAACAACGAAACGAAGAATGAATGTCGAAGCTGACGTACATACAGACAGATCCCCATGAGACTTTAGGATTTTTTTTATTTCAGAGTAATATGGATTACGTAATAGAAAATGGAACCTGAAAATTATATAATGTTTTATACTAACGTGCACCAGGCGATTCATTGGGCATCACTTTATTAATCAAACAACATAAAGACGAACAATTCTTCATTCTAAACAGGGGTGCAATAAATTGTTCGTCTACATTTAGTAAAGTATATGTTTACTTTATACTTTTTGTTAAAGAACTATATATTCAGTGATCCGTTGTTTTGGGGATTGAATATACTAGTATACATCAGTGAATGATGTAAGTAAACACTTTCCCAATCTGTGTGATGTTATTTGTCTTTCTGGTTTTTATTTTAACCGAACCTTCCTGTGTGTTGATACCATCCACTATCATCTTCGGCAAAGCAAAAGTACTGAAAATGACCTTTCAAACTTGGATACATAGTAAATATCGCCATTTGTGACACATAGCGAAACCGCGATTAACTGGTTTGTTTTCTGTATGTTGCCAAATGCAAACATCGGTTATTTAATTGGGAAAAAATTACGTTTGCATTACGTCACATATATTTCACGTTCAGATGCGACAAATGCATCATTGAATTCCTCATACATTTGAGAATAAAATAACAAATGGTCTTTGTCAGCAATACCAAGTGTCCAAATGATATCAAACGAAATATATTTGGTGTGAAAACGAACATTATGTACTCGAAAGACTGCGTTTATTTGAGATGTAAACCCAGAACAATCCAGATTCTACACACTGTGTAACATTTTCTCAAATTGTCAGACATCCATTCGTCAATTCAATGCATACGTTGTCTCGGTATTTTCGGTACACGCACAGAATAGATTTTGTAGCAAGAGATAGGAAATTAAAAACAGAGACATTACAATCTTTTGGTGAATTTAAACGAAATTGTCAATGTTTCCGTCCGCCGTGACTGACGCAAAATCAACGATGCAACGACAACGGTATTCATCGACATTCCTAACTTCTCTAAAATACAAAAACAAATAGCAATACGTAGGTAGTCAGGGTGTTTCTCATTACTTATCTCACAAACGATTCCTGAATCAAGGGAAGGCCCCTCGCCAATTCCTGAGAAGTCAGTGAACTCGCCATTTTATATAATACCCAACACTGCCAATGATAGAGATGTCGTATGTCAACATTGTTGTACATATATTGGCAATTTGTTTGAGATGGAATCCGGTTGAATAAGATTTAAAAAGTCACACTATCATAGCTACTTACAGTTTAGGTACCTTTAACGTATCTTTCTGGTATTTTTCATTATCTACATTAAGCCTTCAGGTCTTTGAATGTCATTTAGAAGCCATTTAAACATAAGGAAGAGAGTTTTATGAATTGCAACGTCTTTGTTATCGGGAACACAACGTTTCAAGGTATAGACTTACTCCTTCATCAGGTGAAAAATTATTACATTTAGCCTTATTCAATATGATGTCACAGATGGACATAGGCTATATGTTTTGTTTTGCTTATCCTTTGCATATTTTTTGTGCTTGTTTGAACAATATTTACAGACGAAAGTGACACATTTAGCGCAGTACACCATATCTCTAGCCCCCTACACAAGTGTTAGATGACACGTAGGCATAACTGCAACACGTGCTTTAGTACATATTGCCCAATATTCAATATTTAATATTTCTTTGCACAAACCTTAAATAATTATTCTGAAAACTCCACACAAAAGGAACTATTTTTGGCATCTTTCATTACTTTTGAAAAGAAATAACCACATCATCATGAAGAAAACTCCTATAACTGAAAATGTATTCCTGTCTTGTGAACCATTTCGTTTCATTAACGTTAAATTAAGATACATAATGAAACTGTCTATTGGTAATTGTTTATCTATAAGGGAGGGCATTATTTAAATCGCAATTCATTCATTTCATGTTCTGTGGAAAGAATGGCAGCCAAAACGAAGCCTTTTATATAATTAACGGCATTATGTGAGGTACATATGTTGATCAATGAACATTCAAATGTCGTCTTTTCCGACTCGCAAAAAAGTAAATACTCCATAAAACAAACCATGGTGTCATGTTTTCAGGAATTTCTTTACATTTGAAGATGTAACTTGTACTCTGTTAATGATGATGAAAAATTACTCAGAATACATCTACACGAACAGCGGAATATGGGAATCTAAGAACTTATGTAGATATGGGGCAGGACCATCCATTTCGCTGTTGCATGAATTCTCATGTTGTGTGATTTTAATATTTCCTGTAATTTGTGACACTACAACGTATCCAGTTACAAAGTGGATCTTTGCTTTGGAATAGTCTTGTTCATCGTGAACAACAGATACAACCAGACATTATTTGGTTCCCTCACACATTCCATGAGGACGAAAACAGATATCGTTGTGATGTGCTTTGGAGACATTTACTTCGGGCTTTTTGGGTTTGTCTGTTTTGTGCGTTTTTTTTCACCCATAACAAAATTTCGGACAACTTTTCAAGCCGGCTTAGTATTGACAGTCAATATTTGAATTTATCCAATCGGATAGGATTATACCCGTGAAGATCCGGGTTAGAATATTTGCCTCCAGTAACCCATGCTTGTCGTCAGAGGCGACTAACGGGATCGGATGGTCAGGCTCGCTGACTTGGTTGACATATGTCATCAGTTCCCAATTGCGCAGATCGATGCTCATGATGTTGATCACTGGATTGCTGAATATTGCTGAGTGCGGTGTAAAACTAAACTCACTCACTCACTCATCGGATAGGATTGGTTGATTTGTTGGTTGTTTGTTTTTCAACAGTATTCCTGCTATATGGCGGCGGTCTGTAAATATTCGAGTCTGGACCAGACAATCCAGTGTTCAACAGTATGAGCATAGATCCACGCAATTGGGAACCGATGACATGTGTCAACCAAGGCAGCCAGCCTGGCCACCAGATCCTGTTACGACAAGCGTCGGTTACTAAAGACCAATTCTAACCCGGATCTTCACGGGTCGCTTATGGAATGAGTGAGTGAGTTGGGTTTAGCAGGATTCCAGTTACATCAGGTCTATCATGGATCTTCACGGATATATCGGATTGGGAATTTAATTAAATATTCTACATTACTGTGCACTTTTATAGCGACAACGTTCACTTTTCAGGCTTGTGTGTCAGAACAAAGAAAACACAACTCAACTGTCAGGGGGTTAATATTATCAACACTATTTGAACAGCATCCAGGGGGTTAATATCATCATCACTATTTGAACAGCATCCAGGGGTTAATATCATCAACACTTGAACGGCACTTGAACGGCATCCTGGGGGTTAATATCATCAACATTATTTGAACGGCATCAATATCATCAACATTATTTTGAACAGCATCCAGGGGTTAATATCCGGCATCCAGGGGTTAATATCATCAACACTATTTGAACTGGTGACAAAGACCATCAGTCATTTGCATCCATTTAAAAATGTATGAGGAATTCAGGGATTTGTGTTGCAGCTGGAGTGTTTAATATATATTTGTGACGTAACAGGCGTCATCATGACCAGCTCTCTTATATATGAAACATGATTCTGTAAACACTATCAAACATGACGGAAAGCTCACTTCGGCGTTTATGTTTACTTCTGAAGACAGTCCAAACGATTTCAGGTTAAAGGCGAGGTTTCAGAATAATCACTGGCGATTTGATAAAAAAAGACCACATACCAGTGATCTCTAATAGACAATTTTTCAGTTCAGTTCAACGGGTAATTATCCGATATTTACATTTGCAACATACAGTAAACGATGCCGCGAATGATTTCATTAGTCAAAACAGATTTACGATGCCTCGAATTCTTACCGGGATCAATAATTGTCTTTGCCCAATGTTACATCAAGATTGGAGTTGGGGGAAATATTTGTCTTCCTGGCATCCATTGAAATTAATAAAGCTGAGATGATTTGGTGATGATTGTTATGTGTTGTATATTTGTGTATAGTCACTGCAGAAAGGGTTCATTTCCTGTGGCATCAAAAGGGTTAAAATTCAGCAGTAATCAGCTACAGATGTCCATTCTTCCTTTGATTGAACGATACCGACCACATGATGTATTTGAAAAATATGTTGTATGGCATGATGCCAGCATTGCGCCGCTCTATGTCCTATCTGGCTGAGAAGACGGCCGGGCACCTCAGTGTATATCTGTGACGTCACCAGCAGTGTGACGTCACTGTCACTGTACAAATGGCGCCATGTCAGCTGGGTCAGTCTGAGGTCACAGAGTGCAGCGACATGTAAACAAACAGTTTGTTGTTGTCTGTTTCACAATTCGTGATATTCTCAGAACAAAATTAACACAGAATAATGTTAAGACAAGCGACGTTTACGTACAATCACTCACCGTTTATGTTTACACTCACTTCACAATTTTCTTACCTGATCACGCGAGGTTCCAAACACAACAAATGACAAAATGTCTGAAAATACTTTCAACAAGTTTTATTTATATTCAAAAAGAAAAAGGAAATCACCTGAATCGTGACACACGACAACGTGAACGGCACACACCTCGTCAGTGTCAGTAACGACATGTGCACCGTCTCTGTCCACACCAACACTGACTTCAGTGTCCACCACGTGACACCAGGAGATCCACCACTCGCTGATGTCCCGGCGTCTCGCCCAGTCGACCGCTGTGTACCCGTAGTTGTTCCTGGCGTTGATGTCCACCACGTTCAGTGACAGGATCAGCTTCACGATCTCCAGGTGTCCACCAGCACAGGCCTAGTGAAGGACGTTCCAACCGTGCCTGTCCACCAGTGACACATCAGCCCCTCTACCCACCAGGAACTCCACCACATCTCTGTGTCCCCATCATTGCTGCCGCCATCACCGGTGTCGCGCTCCACGACTCCTCCTCTAGTGTTGATGTCCACGTGACCCGCTGCCAGGATCCGCTTCACTCTCTCCAGGTCACCGTCCCTGCTGGCGGAGTAGAGGTCGCGGTCTGTGGCTGGTGATGGAGTCGCTGCAACACAAAGTAAACTGTGTACATCAGACATCTTCGTCACACATCTACAATGTTTTCATCATGTGATACGTGACTCGGACATTGCTGCATCGTTTAAACAATTCCATCATGGCTGACAACAATACAACATGGCGGGAATGTCAACATGTGGTTTCTGGAATTATGGATGGTGTGTTTATACAGAACTTTCTGTTAGAACCAGAAGTTGTAGCAATATCTTGTGTACGACTGGAGAGTGTTGATGTTTGTTGAACTTTGATAATGTCAGTACAACTGTTGTTTGGTATATATTAGGGTCATAAGATATAACGTTGGTTTATGTCACAGTGTTTTGTTTGTTGTTTAACGCCACACTCAGCAGTATTCCAGCTGTCTGATGGCGACCTCAGCATAAATACCCGGTTCATGGAATCCTGTGATTGTCTGATTGATAACATAATTGTCGATCGATACCATAGGCGTGACTCATCTCAGAATCTCCACGGGTATATACATCAGCGTGTTAAATACAGGAAGAATTAAGGACTTATAGCTTCCTGCCTGCTGGGTTCTCCCACCTACCCGATAGATCAGAGTCTTGTGTCGTCTCTGGCGCTGGTGGAACCGTCTTGCTCTGGCTCGGATCAGTCGAGGCTGAAACAGGGAATATTTTATTCAGAAAACTATACATACATTATAACTACTGGCCTCAGATTTCGCCTTTCCACATACGTTGTGCCTCTCAATATTATGTATGATTAAATTCTAAATACATTTCTTATGGAAGAAGTATTAAATATATATGGTTTAATTTGACTGAGATAACTCTTCATGGAGACCACGTGTCTATGCAGGAAAAAAGTAACACTTCCTAAATTTAGTTTTTACAGTTTGAAATCCTGTGATTGACAACATGAACGTCGATCGATACCATAGGTGAGACCCATCCCTCAAGTCAGAATCTCAACGGGTATAACATCAGTCTGTTAAATGCAGGAAGAATTAAGGACTGAGCTTCCTCCCACCTACCCGGTAGATCAGAGTCTTGTGTCGTCATTGGCACTGGTGAAACCGTCTTGTCGGGCTCGGGTCAGTCGAGGCTGAAACAGTGAATATGTTGATCAGAAAACTGTACACAGCACATAAGCATTTCTACTACTGGCCTCAGTTTTCACTTTCCACATGTTTTGCCTTTCAATATTATGTATGGATAAATTCCAAATACATCTGTTATAGCAGAGGTATCAAATATATATGGTTTGATTTGATTGAGATACCTGTTCATCAAGACCGCGTATCTCTGCAGGAAAAAACCCCAGAACACTTCCTAAAGTTATTATTACAGTATGAATCTGAAAATGTAATAAGCTGTACAATGACTGTGTGCTAACAGCTGAGATGCTCCTCTTGGTTGAAATGCTGTAAGTGAATAGATTGTTATTTTGTTTTGAAATATAAACATGAACGGTGTAACTAAAGAATCTGTTCGCCTACAGGGTTAGGGTTAGGTTAGAAGCGAGTATATTCTACGGGGACTTCAAACTTCATGAAATACATGATTATTCACATTATTACACTGAAAGAAAAAAAAAAGATAAACAAACAAAATCATCTGCACTTATACCTACTCATAATTCCCCCTTATGGAATGACCTGTTTGGTTTGAATTCATTAACCGTGACTGGAATTCAAAAATGCCTTTCCTTGATGTCCCCATCCCACCCTCCCTGTTTAATGTACATGGTATTTTAGTCAATTCCGTAAATGTGAAGCAGATTACACCTCAGTGTTTATCACGCAGTGTGAAGGGCAGCATGGTAACTTTACTCGGTGTTTGTGCAACACAGTTGTAATTTGTGTCAGGCAAACTCTGTGAAACACTCACAAAATGTCAGCATACCGAGCGACGGCGGAAGTGTAATTCTCGCACTACTATCTGAGGCGGAAAGTGTAGCTGACACAGCCGTACTTGTTGTTGGAAGCAATGTACTTTGATAAACAACAAGGGTAGAAACACAGTGGCTGTGTGTGGTGGTAAAGATCGAAATGTCGGCTGACCGAGTGATTGACATTCCGTCTGTTTCAGTGTTAGAAATAACAAGAATATGCCCTTCCATAATCTACGGTAGATGGCCATAAGTGAGTCATCATTAGTGAAAGAATAATGCAAGAATAATTTTCATCAGTTTAGTTTCGGTCGAATTGCTTTCAATACTTATCTTCCAGCTGGGAAATCATTTCCGCTACATGCACATAATTTCCATTAAATTTTCCAATGATTATTACGAAAACTGCAACTATTTACACGACATATACTAGACATAGCAATCAGGTTTAAAATGGCTGTCTATGGGATAGATTAAAATTATGTTGTATTTATGGTGTATAATCAGGTGTCATTCGATAACTAATCAACGGAAAGATGAAAGAATATTATGTTCACGAAGCTAAGATGATTTCCGAGATGTTTGCAAAATGTCAAAATAAAATGACTTCTACTCAATTTATGAAAATTATATTTGCAACAGTTAATTAACATGTAAGTCTATGGAAATTTCACTAATGATGACTCACTTATGGCCAGCTACTGAACATTCCATGGCATATTCTTGAAGTGTTACAGAAATACATGTGTTCCACATTATGGTTTCAGTGTTAAAAGAGCAAAGCTACAAGCCTTCACCATTATGCTGATACTTTGGGTCGCGTGATGGGGTATGTATTTCAATGCAATGCAGATATTTATTGACGCAGAACAAAAGATATGCACATGACACACATCCGTTACTTGACTGAACAGATTTTTAATAATTTCAGAAAATCTTCCGTGACAGTTGTAAATGTTATCAGTTCATAGGATGAAACTTACAAGCACATAATTTGATCAAATATAACAAAGTGTAATCCCAAATATAACATATGTTACAAATATAACAAGCCTATCAGTGAAACGGTGCGTTATTTACACAGACGTTCCTTCATCCCCCGCCCGGTGACAGGCTAAACAAACGTTTGGGTGTAAACATTGTGTGAAGCAAGCACTTGGTTCCTGCAACATTCATACTGCTTTACAGCAGTTGTACAATATACATTTACACTAGTTCATCAATTTCCTAAACCAGTTTAAAAGCAGAAACTGAGAACTTACCCACCAATCACGTCCTAAAACGAGCGACACATCTCACTGCTAGTTATGAAATGCCTTGACTGGCGATACCACGACGGCAAAGCTGCCAGCTATGACGTCACTATGACGTGTCAAGTTAGGAGCATGTCAACGTTTGGCGCTCGACTGCTTACTGACCAACAACTCTGTATGGAAATATGTCTATCCGACTCATGTTTGCCCTCCGGTTTTATCAGATGAAAGCAACATATTACAACATATACTAGCCAAACGGTACGTTTTAGCGACTTGACCCGTCCAGGCAAAATTGTTGGGAATTTGATTGTGCATCTGTACAAGAAATTTGGAAGTGTTGGAACAATTCGTTCTTGAGATGTTTGCTGTCAAACGTTGAAATTTTGGAATTAATTTTGAATCAGGGTTTTAACCCCTGGACATGGTAGACAGCCCAACAGACTTTCTAATGGTCAAGGTCAACAAGGTCACGGGGGTCAAAGTCATTCGACCGGTCTGTCACAAGAAAAAGTACTTCTTTGACGAGCTAAGACGCCGCTGTTACTGCTTCTGGGCTAAAAGGAATTGGTGTTTCTGCTTTGCCCGGACCTAGTGTATCGTATGGAATGGTCAAACTCGGCAAAACTGATCCCGACGTCTGTCCGCATGTCTGTCCGCCGCCAAACTATTTCCCCTATTTTCTCCGGAACTATTCGACATACAGAACATGCAGAAAGCTTCCCATTAACTGTGCCTACTAATATAGTAAATGTCAAGTCATTCCCTTTTCAACTTTCGTTGGTATGGCAATCTGAAAAAAATAAGTTTAAATCCAAGATGGCGGCCAAACGGCGGGACGTATCCCCTTGGAACAAAGCAATCGAAAATCATCGGAATCTCATGGCAGAGACACATACCAAATATGGACGCTATTGGGTCGATGCTGACGGAGATATATGCTGTTTTATGCCGTTCTGATAGCATATCGCATTTTTGCACTCTTTTCAATCCAATATGGCCGCCAAACCACGTGACTTTTGACATATGACTAAGAACAGAAAATGTACAGCAACAACAGACAACATCTAAACAACCTTGTTGAAGACTTTTCCCTGGTAAGTTTGCTTTTTAAAAACCCGTGAAGAAGTCTTTGAAAGTTTTTGGAGAGAACTTTGGCCCGGAAGTAGCACTCAATATGGCGGCCATCGAAGGCACACCCAAGGGGTCAACAGCATGAACATCAATCTACGCAGTAGGGATACAATGACGTGTCAACCCAGTCAGCGAGCCTGACCACCAGATCCCGTTAGTCACTCCTGCAATATCACGGCGGAGGACAACAGAGTGGGAAACAAACTGAGTCAACACGTCACAATTTAATTCTGGACTCACAAAAGTCCAGAAACTCTCCGCACTGTGGGCACTTTCTGACAAGGGATTTGACCAAATGGAACATGCAGTTGTTATGAATACATGCCAAGGATGAAAAAATGCACAACAAAATCTTCGAAAACTTTAAATTTAAACTCGCTCGCCCATGGGCCACTGTTCGCCCATGGGCAGGCCCATGGGCGAGCGAGTTTAAATTTAAAGTTTTCGGAATTTTTTTTTCATTTTTTCATCCTTGGCATGTATTCATAACAACTGCATGTTCCATTTGGTCAAATCCCTTGTCAGAAAGTGTCCACAGTGCGGAGAGTTTCTGGACTTTCGTGAGTCCAGAATTAAATTGTGACGTGTTTAATGGTGTTTGTGCTATTGATGCAAAATGTTTCAGTAAAACGTAAGCTATCTGGAATTAAGATATTTGAGAATGTCAACGGTAGTTGTCATGAAATTCCAATGCTTGCTTATCTCGTTTAACATTAAGCGGCGACAATTATACGCTTCCAATCAATCCACACTTGTGTAATTAATGCTGGATATATCCGGTGTCTGTTGGCCTTTAGCTGATGTTTCAGGCATGAGGTCTGTTACTGTATAATACACACATACATCCAGACAGAAGCCCACTACGAAAGTTGCAGGATGACACTTGCTCTGATGATGCTGATGTTGGGTTTTCACAGTGTTTGTAATGAGATCCATGGCCGAGGACAATCAGCCTCCAGCAAGACACAGATTGCATGTAGTCAGTTGAGGGCGTCCCACTGTTCTCATGCAATCGGATGGGATCTCCGGTGTGCCCCAGTAGCACCCAAAGTGACAAGAAAGTCGAAAGGCAGGCCTCCAGGTTTGTGCCAGAATTGAATCACTTGCATGTGGCACCAGAGTTCTGTTTAAGCACTCGTGGAGGGACCATTTCGAGTCAGGACAGACATGTTTAAATTTGTACATGTTATTACAGCTCGCAGTCAGTATATGTGTCGATATATTTTCCATAATAAGCTGCAGGATATTTTGAACGAGGGCTCAGAGTGACAAGGAAGTCAAATGGCAGGCCTCCAGCCTTGTGCCAGAATTGAATAGTTGCAGGTTGCGCCAGTGTTTGCAATAAGTGCTCGTGGTTGGTTCATATTCTGTCTGTGTATATTTTTACGATGTGGGTGTATGGCTAAGCCCCTTCGTATTCATGGAATATCAACTCGAAGTCTCAATTGTTTAATCCAGAACTCTACTGTTACAACACGGTTCCAACTCATAGATGAAAGTCAGTTGCGACTTGATGAAACATTCATGAGGAATAGATGTACCTAGTACCTGCGTTGAAACTAAAGCATAACATTCGCGAGTCCTAGAATAAAGTGATTTGAAACGTTATGTGAAACTTTTTTGGCGAATCCATTAAGTCGCCATGCTCTGTGTTCTGTGCTCTGTGATATAGCTGATTCAGAATACCCAATCCATTAAGTCGCCATGCTCTGTGTTCTGTGCTCTGTGATATAGCTGATTCAGTCACCCAATCCATTAAGTCGCCATGCTCTGTGTTCTGTGCTCTGTGATATAGCTGATTCAGAATCACCCAATCCATTAAGTCGCCATGCTCTGTGTTCTGTGCTCTGTGATATAGCTGATTCAGAACACCCAATCCATTAAGTCGCCATGCTCTGTGTTCTGTGCTCTGTGATATAGCTGATTCAGAAATTATGTTGTATGGTTTTGTTTCGCACGAAGGGGTAAACATTCATGTAGTATTGACATTATTGTTTAAAACTATGAGACCATGCTGTCGGTCGCTGAAGGCTGGGGTCGGTCGTTCAGGGAAATATTTCGGGTGTCTCAGAAATAGATTTTCGGGAAATTATGTGTTTTCATAAAATGGTTTATCATATACAATTTATCCACAAGTTAAATAAAGATACTTTCTGTGAAATAACGCTTGTGGTTTAATAGTTGACATAATATGACGATGTTTTTTTTATGCAGCGATGAAACCAGGCTATCGGTCCATCAAGGCTGGGAAGGTGAAGGTCAACGTCAAGAGACACGTGACTCCACTGTCTTGGGATGCAGCTTTGCGTGTGTGTCAGTCCGAAGGAGGGTCGCTGGTCAAGATTGACACCAAAGAAAAGGAGACTGTAATCAAGAAGAAACTTCAGATTACAAGCCGTTCAATCACTCCAGGTACTTCTTTCAAATAATATTGGTGGATGTACTCTCAAATGGTTTAGAAGAAGTGCAAATCTCTTACCCTAAGAGATTGTGTTTGCTTTTAATGTTCAGCTACATTGGAGAATAATCACTAAACCCAGATCGAGGTAATGTGTTTAGAAATTACTGAGATAAAAGGGTTGTGAGTCCCTTTTTTAAACCAGCGAAATGCAACACAGACAAGTCTATAATGTTCAATTATATATTGGATAAACAAGGTTACAATGAATAACAGTACAAATGTCTAATACAATCCTATTGGTCCAAAAATCTAAAATATTAACTCACCAAAGTCTTAATATTTCCAGTAAAACAGACGTACTGATTGAAGATTGTTGACAGCTGTTGTAAGTTCAATGTAGACGAGAGGTAGGTCTCTTGAGTGGTGAAACGTCGATGTTAGCAGACAGATAAGCATAAATCCAAAGCAGTAGTCACACATCTCGACAACCATCCCTTTATATACGTATTATTATACAGTTCTGGAGAATTCCAGCAGAAATCATTTTGACATTACTCACAGCTTCCACAGCATCCCCTGGAAGCAGATCAACACCAAAGAGGAGGTAACTCCCGAGCTCACTCTTAACAGGTGAAATATACAGCCTTAGTTGATGTGAGT
Source organism: Haliotis rubra (assembly GCF_003918875.1). Lineage (NCBI taxonomy): Eukaryota > Metazoa > Mollusca > Gastropoda > Lepetellida > Haliotidae > Haliotis > Haliotis rubra. The sequence goes on from NW_025765936.1 coordinate 1,292,102, forward strand.
TCAAATCCACACTCAGCGCTTTAAAATTTGTGACCCATAACAACTAAAAGTTAATTAATGTGACATTATTAACAAAAATACACTTCATAGATCATGTAGTCATGCGATGATTCATGTAGGTAGCAAAGGTTAAACTCAAAAGCACGTTTTCTTGCAAACAGACATTGGAATTTTATCTGGGCAAACCGGATGTCGATCACTGGTTTCTGGCATCCAAAAGGGACATAACTCTGCATTTGTTCTCCCTGTAGATGCTTCCGGACTGGGTGGCTTTAAAATTTGTCTGTTAACATGAAGAAGTGACAATATATACATTGTTATTAATTGAATATGATTGTTCCGGGTGTAATAATTGTACCTGTTAATATTCAGTAGGAGGTGCAGTGGTCAGCTCTATATTTAGACTGGTACCAGAATTATAGAGAAGTTTATGTACAAGTTGGATTACTGTTACCGCCACTGGAGGTTGATTGCAGTAACACCGTTTCTAATGACTTATTTTCTCCATTTAAAACTGATCTAAAATTGATGTTGATGTTTCACGTTCTTTGTGGAAAGGCACAAGAAACACGATGAAAACGTCGTCATGTTCTACTGAAATACAATGTCCACTACACTGATTATGTTTGGGTATCATGGATCACTTGGTATCATTTTCCATTACTGATTATGTTTGTGTAACCCCATCATGCAACCTATCTTGCTTATGGTATGTGTTTCACCAGTCAAATAATTCCCAGTGTACTTTCACCTCTGTTATGTGGTTAAAAAGAACGGAATGTGATGCTTTTGGATGTTATTTTGTGGGTGAAGGGCTGGAAAACGACGAGGCGGCATTAGGGAACATTTATCCTATGTGTGGTAAAGATCATCCAGACTGCATTTTGCTGAAGGAAGCAATAACCCAGGTATATTATTCAAAGGGAATCCTCTATCAATATTATAAGTATGGACACACATCGCTGATTTCATTTTGCTTTCTGCGTCATATAACATCATATCGGGCTGTCTAAGGCGCCGCGCTAAGTGAAATGTGCCTGGATCGATCCCCACTTGTGACTGGGCGTAAAAAACCTTGGAGCCAATATTATTTGCAGGCTCTTTCAGTGTTGTCACAACCCCTAGTGTGCAGTATGCATCCCTGTGCATTTTAAAGAACCCACTCATCCCATGGTAGATGACCAGATAGTGGACACACGAACACGTGCAGACACCTAGTTGCGGGTAATGTGCAGTATCATAGGACAAAATACTGTGACTATGTGTCCCAGTTCACCCAGCTGCAAATGGGTACCTTGTGAGGATGAGGCTGTGTGATAACTCGCTGCGCCTAACAGGCTGCATGAGTTGAATACTCCCCAGGGAGTTGAGTTGGTACAAAACAATGACAGAAAACTAGATATCCGTTGATCAAGGGAACATTTCAGTGCCTTGAGCATGTGCTCGTTGCGTGGAGATGTGCACAATATACATATCCTATAATAATAAATAATAATATCATATTTTCTTACTCTCTTCTTTCTTTCTTATATCATAATAATATCATAGTTTCTATTGCAGTTTATCTTTGGATGGGCCTCAGATATTTCAAGGAAAGGCACAGGTTTCTGTGGACAGACAAGATGCCCTTAGAGTACGATAACTGGGGCACCGGTGAACCAAGCCACACCTGGAAGGACATCGCTGGCACTATATTCACGGAGGACTGTGTGGCACTGGCGGGTCAACTGTTTCGCGGCGTCTACTGGAATGATCGTTCATGTAGTTTTAAATGCGGCTTCATATGTGAAGTCCTTTGATTGATACTAACCATACATAGTCTGTCAAGACCTGTGGCAATCCAGGTTAGAATTGATTTTCAGTAACCCATGCTTGTCGTAAGAGGCGACTAACCGGATGGGGTGGTCAGGCTTGCTGACGTGGTCGACACATGTCATCATATCCCAACTGCGTAGATCGATGCTCATCGATTCACTGGATTGTCTGGTCCAGGCTTTATTATTCACAGACCGTCCGATATAGCTGGAATATTGCTGAGTGCGGTGTTAGACAACCAACCATCCATTATGGTTCATCAAGCAACAGGGGGCGGTGGGGCGGGTATTTCAATAAATAGGTGGTGTTTGAATTTCAGTTGGTTTGTTGTTGTTGTTTTTGCAAACATTCATTCGTAATGTAATCAATTTAAAAAAATTGCGTGCGTGTTACATGTTTGTTCAGTTGAATACTTGCCTTGCCTTTGGATGTCGGAATGCAACGTCAAAGATATGCTTTCCAATGTTATAATATGCTGTTGTCCATTCTTGAGAGAAAAAGGCCGAGTTGGGCCAATCAAGTAAAGTATTTACTTTTTCGTTATGGCTATGGTTTTGTTTGGATAAGCCAAGAGGTTGGGGATCCAGATCATATCATTTATATCTTTAGTCAACGTGTTAAAGAATGTGCTTATCAGAACTGGCACTATTCTCTTCAGAGTGATTCTCTCGCATTTTATCATTCTCATAAGTCTTTGCTTAATTGTGAAAAATATTTGTTAAACATTAGTTCCCATGAGCATAGACGTGTATTAACTTTATTTAGAAGTGGATATCTGAGTAAGAAAAATGTCTTTAGTAATAACTCCTACATTTGTAAACACTGTAATGTAATGCTGAATGAAAAAAATGTACTTTATGATTGTGTATATTTTGTAACAGAGAGAAAGCGTTTCATCCCAAATTGTAGTAGTGGTAGCTATAATAATGTTTCAAACCTGTGCCAATCAAATAATAACATCTTTCTGTTAAATCTTGCTAAATTTCTTAAACATGTGTTTGAATGTATAAAACTAAAGAAAGTAACTCTGTAGAATCTTATGTTATATTGTACATTTGTACTTTGGGTCATATGGCCTTTCTACAAATAAAAATCTTGAATCTTGAATCTTGAATCTTTGGATGTGTTTGTTACATATGCTGATGGTGAGAAAGAACAGTCACACGTTTTCTTGAACACCTGACACCCGAATTGGTTGATGGTGATGCATAAGTATAGGCTTATGTAGCAGGGCAAGGAGTCATCCTTGCTGATGGGGTTAACCTCTTTGGTCATGTGGACAAGGCGTCCGACTAAGGATCAGAATGCCCATGACTGCAATCCCAGCACGGGACTCGGAAACTGTATGGGCGTTAGACTTACAAAGATCAAGTGACACAGAAATAACGTTTGGTTATCCGCAGTTCCTCTCAGCCGTGAAGGAAAAAAAGGAAACGCATAGGTGATTTTGAGAATATTGACTCATGCAGCTGCGGCAAAAACAATAAAACAGACTACCTTTTTTCCTAAACGTCATTTTTGTTTTGATCGTAAACAGCTTCAGTGCCTAACCTTTAAATCTTTCTTTTGTTTTAGAAACGTCCAAAGAAATATTCGCCAAAATTTCACCAAGCAAACATGCAAAACAAAATGCAAGTAAGTAGAAAAGCATGCGGTATCAATCACTATAAAAAGGGAAACATTGTGTTTAATTTGTGATTCGTTTTTGTCTGGAAAAGAGAAAATCATCATGCCACGACTGAGTGCCGGCAATCGAATTATCGCCTTTGGCCGCCTTGAAGCTGGGGATTTGGAGTCTGCAGTTGACATTTCAACGTTCATCAGAGCACCATATCTCGCCTTTGGGATCGTTTCCTGCAGACCAATTTTGTCCAAGGTCGCCCGAGAAGCGGCCGTCAAAAAAACTGCAACCCAAGCCAAGCACCGCTACATATGTACATCTGGGCTGCTCACTTGCGTCATCATCTTGCCACAGCCGTGGAAACAGCACAACGCAGTTTGAGAAGAATTTCCAACCAAACTGTAAGGAATCGAAGTAAGTGGGTGGGTGGGCTTTAGGTAGGTAGGTAGGTTGGTAGGGCGACCTTGGGCCTATATGCGCCCAACACCTAACAAGCTGTTATATGTATGTTCAGTTAAATTATGTCATACTTCCCCGTTTTAACGAGGAAGTCTAACACAGCTCTTTGTATGCAACCATACATTAAATTATCGCCAAGTATTGTGTTCACTGTAACTCTTGTTTTTTGTTTTGTTAAGCACGGTTCCTTTAAGAGCCTGACGTGGTTTTTCATGAGCTGGACATACAATGAGATAGTGCTGAATTGTTTCTGGGCAGTGTAAGTTACAGCATTCACATAGAGGAGAGAGGTCTTTATCTAAACTACTTCTATATGCCTTCAGGCCACAATGTCCAAGCCTGAGCACGAAGTGGGGATTAGAGGGCCAGTTGTCGCCCCTGTTTTGAGAAACTTCCAGAGTAGCAATTACTAGTGGTGGTGTCGTAGAGTCCGTAACTGGAATCTTACAAACTGGTTCAATGATGAATCAGGATTTCTTCGTCACTGGCGAGATGGAAGACAGCGTGTTTACCGTTGGAGAAATGAACGCTGGGCCCCTAATTGATTTAACAGGTCGCCCGATTCGGTGGGGCCAGTGTCATGGTGTGGGGTGGGTTATCCAGCACACACAGATCTGATTTAGTGGTGGTACAGTGAAATTTGACAGCAAATCTGTACATCAACGAAGTCCTTGCACGTCACATGCTTCCGAATATGGACCAACAGAGGGAGCTGATCCAGCACGACAACGCTACTTTACATGCTCGCGAATATGGACCAACAGAGGGAGTTGATCCAGCATGACAACGTTACTTTACATGCTTCCGAATATGGACCAACAGAGGGAGTTGATCCAGCATGACAACGCTACTTTACATGCTTCCAAATATGGACCAACAGAGGGAGTTGATCCAGCATGACAACGCTACCTGACATGCCTCCGAATATGGACCAACAGAGGGAGTTGATCCAGCATGACAACGCTACTTTAAATGCTTCCGAATATGGACCAACAGAGAGAGTTGATCCAGCATGACAACGCTACCTGACATGCCTCCGAATATGGACCAACAGAGGGAGTTGATCCAGCATGACAACGCTACTTTACATGCTTCCGAATATGGACCAACAGAGGGAGTTGATCCAGCATGACAACGCTACTTTACATGCTCGCGAATATGGACCAACAGAGGGAGTTGATCCAGCATGACAACGCTACTTTTCATGTTTCCGAATATGGACCAATGTCAATGTCTAGCGTCAATGTCTTGCCATGACCTTCCCGATCTATGAAACCTGATAGAACACCTATGGGATGAACTCGATTGACGTGTATGTCAACGTCAAAACACACTTCAGACCACAACTTGCCATAGCATTGTAGGAAGAGCGAGCGCTTCGTCGACTTACCTAGTCTGTGCCGAAATGATGCAGAGCAGTAATTGCTGCCAATCGAGACCATACAAAGTATTGACTTTGACGCCATCTTGTAGACAGGTAAACAGAACCAGAACAATAAAGGCGGTTGTTGCGTTGGCGAACTCTTTGTCAAGAGACGTGTGAATTTTCAACTTTTTATCATTGAAATCTCATGAAATAATTGCTCTTAAACCAACCCAATAAATTCTCTTACAAATGGCGAGATGTGAGAAGCTGAATGATTTGGATTGTCAGGCACGGTGTTTTGTCTGGATGAATGTCATATCCAATACTTGAATCCATTGTCACGATATTCAACAAGACAGTAATAACGGATGAATGATTTTTCAACCTTATTACATAGTGTTGCGTTGAACAGCAGAGTGTCTGAGATGGCCAGTTTTGCTGACTTGGATTCAATCATTAACAACAATGAAGTATGATATGACAGTCATAATCGTAAATTTACGTAGGTGGGGAAACACATGTAAATATTCAAATTTGCAAATGTTTACACAACTCAGATATTTATGTATCATACCGGATTTCAGGGGTATGAGTAGTAGATATACTGGGAGTACGAGATCACTTTCAACAAAAGCCTCTGTAAAGCTTTATTTCATTAATAAAGCTTTTGTCAGGCCCTTAGATCTCGCCCTTAGATCTCGCCGCCATTGTATACCTGAACAGCACTTTTGAACGTGACCAGTTAATTTAGGAGACCTTAAAATCTGTAGGGTACCACACGTGACACAAAAAGTGTCACTATTCAACAAGACAGGGATAGGGACATTGCGCTTGAAGCCAGCACTTTCCTGATCACGTGACACTATGTCATTTTCGTTGATGATGTTGCTAAAACAGTTAATTGAGACCTTAAAATCTGTTTAGGGTACCATGAGTTACCCCAGCTGGCAACCCCAATGCAGCAGGGCAGATCTTTTGTCTGTCAATCAGCACACCGGCCACAGCAGTCCAACATGTCTCTGTTGAAAGCAAAACTTTCAAGGTCGGATTGACCCTACACTTATGAGAATATTACGTGATACTGGGATTTCTGTTTGCAGAAAACCAGGAGAGGTCGTCGAGCAGGTAGGAAAATTAGAAAATAACAATCTGTGAAAATGTCTTCCCTGATTCCGTCAGAACTAACTGTTGTCATGGGATTAACCACAGTAATCTCATTCAGGTGCATCCTACAAAGCCTCCAGCATTTCTTAAAATGTGCCTCTGGAATGCTCAGTCATCCAGAAACAAACCTATTGACATATTTGATATGATTATTGACGATGACATAGATGTGCTTATCTTAACTGAAACGTGGCTAAGGCTCACGGGTGATGAAGCTAAGATAGCTGAAATGACACCAGTGTCCCATTCTCTCCTCCACTGCCCTAGACTCGATGCAAGTGGAGGTGGAATCACTAATTCTCTACAGAAAAGAAACAGTTCTAAATCCTTTGAGAACATGAATGTTGTGATAACCTCTGGACAGGCTACCTTTAGCCTGGTGTGTATTTACCGACCTCCACCCTCTGCGAAAAACAAACTGAAAAACAATGACTTTCTTCCAGAGTTATCTACCCTCTTCGCAACACACTCCAAAAACTATACAGTAATTCTTGGCGACTTTAATGTGCACTTCAACACTCGCGAGAAGTCCGAGGTCAAGAAATACATTCAGCTACTGAATACTTATTCCCTTACCCAGCATGTGTCTGTCGCCACACACAAATCTGGCAACATTCTTGACTGGATTATCACACACAGCAGCTGCAATATTATCAAAGATGTCGAAGTCATCGATCGCCAGATGTCTGACCACTTCAATGTCTTCTTTGCTATTGACTTAATTAAGCCAAACAACAAGCATTCAATCTTGATGTGTCGAAACATCAAGAAGATTCAGCCAGATAGTTTCAGACTTGACTTGGTTAATTCAAACCTCCTCACTGATCCTCCCCCTGATGTTGAGGACCATGTTGAGCTCTTCCATGACACCCTCACATCTCTTCTAGACAAACATGCTCCGGCAGTTGAGGAAGAATGTGATACTCCGTCCTCATGCTCCATGGTATGACGAGTCCATTCGTCGCTCTAAGACCACGGCGCAGAGCAGAACGTCAGTGGCGTAAGACACGCCTGGAAATTCACAGGCAGATATATCAACAGTGCCGAAATGCTACCACCTCTTTAATCATCTCGGCTAAAAGGAAATATTGTCTTCACAGTATACAGAATAGTATGGAAACCTGCTTCCCTTTACAGGTTTATGAATAAACTGCTTGGTAAAGGAGGTGATAGTGATAGAGTACCTCCCGGACAAAGTCACACGGAACTCGCAGACTCCTTCAACTCATTTTTCATTTCAAAGATTGATACCATTCGACAAGGACTTTCAGCCAAGGAAGTTGATAGGTGTTTCAGTGAACCTCTCTTCACAGGCGATCCACTAACACAGTTTGCGCCCTTCACCCCAAGGACATTGAATCAATTATCCGCTCTTCAAAGCCTACCACTTGCGACTCCGACCCCATACCAACTAAACTTCTGTTTCAATATCTTGACTTGTTGCTGCCAAGCATTACTAAAATTGTCAACTCAAGTTTGGAAAGTAGTGTATTTCCATCAGATTCAAACATGCTGTAGTCAAACCTCTGCTAAAGAAACCTGATCTTGACTCTCAGAATCTTCAGAACTTTCGACCTGTCTCAAATTTATCCTTCATTTCCAAGATAATTGAGAAGGTGCATGTCAGACTCAAAGACCATCTCTAAACATCTTCTGCTTGATGAATTCCAGTCAGCGTATCGGCAATACTATAGTACGGAGACTGCCTTACTGCAAGTGACGAATGAGCTTCGTTGTGCTGTCGACGATGGTAGGATTGCTGCTCTAGTGTTGTTGGACCTCTCTGCAGCCTTCGACACAATCGATCACCACAGACTCTTGTCCAGGCTCACACAACAGTACGGACTTGAAGGTCATGCCCTTCAATGGGTGACGTCTTATCTGTCTGACCGACAGCAATCTGTTGTTGTTGGCACTGAGAGATCAAAAGGCACTGTAATCACATGTGGTGTGCCACAGGGATCAGTCCTTGGTCCAGTCCTGTTTGTGTTATATACGGATATGTCGGAAGGATAACTACAGACCACACAGTTTCTCATCATGCCTACGCTGATGACACCCAGCTCCTGAAAGCATTTCATCTGTCGGATCTATCTACGTCTCTTCAGTGCATCGCTGAATGTACGCATGGGACATCAAGTGCTGGATGACAGGAAACATGCTTAAACTTAATGACACAAAACAGAAGCAGTTCTCATTGGTACAAAGCAACAACTCAGCAAGGTCAAAACCGACACCCTTACAGTCGCAGACTCTGACGTCAGATTCTCTGATGTGGTTAAGGACTTGGGTGTCCACATCGACTCTTCCTTGACTCTGGATGCTCATGTTAACCGTCTGAGCAGGACCTGCTACTTTCACCTAAGATCCATTGGTAACATTCGGCAATACCTGACAACTGCTGCAACTCAAGCCCTTGTTCGAGCTCTTGTTACATCTAGAAGCGATTACTGTAACAGCATCCTTTCAGGCCTCAGTTCTAAACTCCTTGATAAGCTTCAGAAGATCCAAAATACTTCCGCCCGCATCATCAGCAAGACTTCTAAACGTTCCCATATAACACCAGTGTTGAAAGAACTGCATTGGCTACCAGTTAGGGCCAGAATTGACTTTAAGATCCTCTGTCTGACGTACAAGTGCCTCCATGGTTTGGCTCCCTCCTACTTGTCTGAACTCCCACATCCGTATGTCCCCGCACGCAACTTGCGCTCAAACACACAAAACCGACTGGTCATCCCATCCTACAAACTGAAATCCTTCGGACACCGATCATTCTCTTACTCCGCGCCTGTGCTCTGGAACTCTCTCCCATGTGCCCTTAAAAGCTCTGCCACAATTGACATTTTTAAGTCCAGACTTAAAACCCACCTTTTCTCAGTATATTATGTATAACTTCATCTGTAAATACTCCAGTGTAAATATTCTGTAGCGCTTTGAGCATGCCTTAGGGTGTGGAAGGGGCGCATTATAAATATGCATTTATTATTATTATTATTATTATTATTATTAATGCAATGGAACCAAAACATTTCGAGATTTTCCATTTAGACATTTGGTGCCCAAGCATGTATACAGCAACCTATTTGCATTTCCAGAAATATGGCAACCGAAGCAACTTTTGAAAATATGGGCTTGCGAGTCAAAAAAGCAGTGGCATACCACCTCCTACTGGAAAATACTGTGGGAAGCAATCTTCTACCGTGTAGACTATCTCGATGGCCATCTCGGCAAAACAAACCTCCAACCACTGGAAGGCCTACCTACATTTGTGGACAATATATACGTATTTGGCTATCTTCGGCGAAAAGACTGTGTCTATAGAAAAGGAGCCGTGTATTGCACCATCGGAGAAAAGGGAACAGCATCTATTGTAGTTTCCAATATAGCGAGTGCAGTACGTGAATTTTTCGAGCAAGAGGAAGGCTACGTGCAAACCAAAATCGTACATACGCTACAATATGTCATAGATGCCCCCTCTGCAATACGGAGCACTGTACGAAGAATCAAGAAAGAAACAAATTCTGCAGCAAAGATACAATGGGAATCTCTACACATAGACGACCCGATATTCGGAATATTCGTGGCAAAAGTAGATGTCTCGGAAATACCTATGGAACAAATACAAGCCAATATTTCCAAATTCGAACGATTTCTATTGGCACATGGCTATGGACTGTATTCTATCGACTATACGAGGGATTTCTCCGGCACCCTAGATAGAAAGTGTCTCGTGGAATACCTCCAAAGGATACACGACTTTCGAAAACAAAGATATCTTGCAACTGCCATGGACTGCGAGGGGCCTACCATCCTGGACAATACAAGAAGTGTAGGCAACCACGTCTGTACTTGGGTTGGAACCTGGAATGGCTATACCATGCAAACAAAAATCTACAACAAAGTAGTTTCCAATTTCGAAGCGGGAGAAGTACGAGAACACATCGGTGGCATTTGGCCGACTATGCGGATTGTTCCAACGAACACCTGCGGAAAACCTTTCCTCCATCCAGATGTCCAGGCTAGAGGTTGTACCGACATAGAGGTCTCTTTGTACGGGCATAGAACCAACACCGCAATGGCCAACGATTTGGTCGACGAAGCACTAGAGTTGTTCTCGGGGGAAAACCTATTCATAGTACAACCACCAGCAAAACAGTGGGAGAATCTATCGAAATGTCTAGACCGTTGCATGGTGCTTGCAGACAGACCCCAGGAGACCATCTTCGTGGGCTGGTATGCACACACTGGAACGGGAAGAGTATCCGGAATCCAAGTACAACCAATCAAAGCAAACGTGGAAGATGATACTAGATGGGACCACGCTGTAGAATGGGCTACAGCCGATTTCGTATTCCGAGCATGTCCTCTATTCCGAGTAGACATTTTGGCTGCCACAGCTACAGGAGTGGAAATAGGCCCACTATGATGCTACACAAAAGCTCCCCATACGAGAACTATACTATCTCGAAGTCGGAGGCCGACACAGCTACATCCCCAAGGTCCAAATCCAGATACGATGCTACCCCCGAACAAACGTGTTGCTTTCGAATGGCTCGAAAGAAAGACCAAAAACGCCATCGGCATAGAAACTTCGAAATACGAGATAGAGGAGGTACCAGAAATCGTAGTAGGTCGCACTATGCTGTGCGGGTCGACCAGAGATCGCGAAAGACGATTGGAAGAGATTTTGCATGCTGCCAATGCAGAAGAATGGCATAGAGATGCATGGAATCGTCTAGAGTCGATGCGAGAGCAATACAAACAGAATGAAGAAAAACAAACGGAGGAAGTCCATCGCCTCGAAGAGATCGTTGCTGCCAAAAAACGCTATGCAGAGATTTCGAAAAAAGCATAGGACATGGCCAAAAACGGTCTCTCCCTTCCCAGCACAATCCGCCTGTCTTGCCTTTCGGGGGGAAAAAACTATTCCGTTCTCGGATGGCGTATACAGAAATCCAAATGGGACTCCAGCAAGACTTCGTATAGAGTAGTTGTGCAAAACGAAAGCGAACCAATAGCAGTTTGGGCAAACAAAGGTCTAGAACGAATTCTCTCTGCATGCAACAAGTTTGCGGAAGAGAAATGCGATAGGTGGGGACGAACTACGTATTGGGCTCCCAATGGAACAATTTCTTTCCACATAGAGCCTAGCAGGAGTTTCGAAACAGAAAATGGTGTTCCGAACTTTTGGAATCCAGTGTCTGTCGTATTGTTGCCAGATGCTATGGAGGAATCTGTTCGCCGAGCACTTGCTACGGAATCTGCAGTGCAAGATCTCGAAAGACTACCACAAAAGGCAATAGAAGAAACGAATCCAACCAAAGCCAACGAAACAACACGTATATTCGATATGCTTCCTGGGGAATACATTTGTTGGAAATTTGCGATAACAAACAACGCCATATAAAAATATATATTCTGTGAGACATGAAATGAAAAATAGTTTTTATCGTGTAGCGAATATGACCGGATAGCACAGGCATGTTGGACCTCCGTGCCTTTTGTGAAATTCGTCTTGATTGTACTGTTTAAATTGACGATCCATAAACCCAGATTTTGAAAGCAAATGTCACACAAGTAAATGCGATGTTGCACTGCTGTAATTTTCCCTGTCGGAAAAATCCTTCTCACAAGATATATATGTATATTCCGTTGTTTGGAGCAGGCCTATGACTATTACGCCCCAGTGTTGCTAAACATCTTGCAGACCTTTAGCCTGACATGGTTGCAGACCTGGCACGTTCAAGTTCAGATCTGACAGGCGCCGAAAATCGTAATTCCGACAATAATGCAATATTTCAGTGGGTTATTGTTTTCCTAAGTAAGTGGAGTGCTTTCTACAACATTGGAGATAATGGTATCGCTGTCCTTCTGATATTCCACCCCCGAACGGAAGCTCTAACCATTTAGGGTGCAATGTGTATGTTACAGATTTGTAGGGAATACTCTTAAGACTTTTCTACTTTGACCAGGATTCTTAGAACTTCCAACAGTCGTTTGAGAAGATCAAGAGAGAAAGGGGTAGTGTGTGATGTATCTGGCAGACGTATATGGAGAAAGTTCGAAGCATGTTCATGTATAAATACAATAATAGAAATACCGGTTATGTTTTAAAATACCCTCAATCTGATAGCCAGTGAGATTATTGTGAAAGATGATATGTATTATCATAAACGGGCCCAGATAAAAGTACATGTCATTCAACCTACATTATATCCCCTTCATAGACACGGGACATGGTTGTTACAGGTAGGGCAAACACTTTCTTCTATAGGTATCTGCCGGTTTCACGATACATACATGTATTAAGATTATTGAGAAAAGTAGCGACGCATGTTCTCCTCCATCACACATATAATTGTATAGATACCCAGTGATTAAGGATAGCACTGCAGCAACTTAATGAAATTTACGACATACGCTATCATCTGCAGTAGTACTGCCATACCTAGCATCGTATTTATTACTCTCTTACATAAGGTGAAATATCACAGGGTTGTCATGGTAACGATAATTTGGCGTACTATTTATTGTCTTATTCTTTTATCTGCTTTCAGATTTTAAATCAGTTTTGACCTGAGCATGTTAAGAGAAAAGAAGCTGTAAAACGAATATTAATGTGATCGAACCTGTAGGCCTTTGTAAAAGCGAGTTTCAAGCCACCTACATAAAAAACCTTCATGATAAATATCTGCTCATCCGTGACACGATTCCAACCATATCATGAGCATGTGTTTGTGAACCATAATCAAATAGTGATGTTACAAGGCGTCCATGCCGCGTCAACAACACATGGAAACGCACGAGAATTGCAATACGGGCCCCTAAACCACTTATGCTCCGTGACCTGGAGACACATGTGATTGAGCGTATGTAGGGACGGGTAGAAGACAAAAGACAAAATGGATGCTCGTGCTGTTATACGTTTGAATTATAAGTAAACACTCGTTCATATAAATGTACTTTCCAGTTTCAACCAAATGTACATTCGAAGGATATCGAAATCTAGGTTAGGCTATTTGAATCGTATTTACAATTAAAAGACCCAAATAATGGTCTGTTGTCAAAATATTTTGTTTTCCATATCTTGTCCCAATCTGTATCCAGAGACCATATAATAGTCTATTATAGAAAGGAGTAGTTGATGATGATGAGCCTTACCAGCCTGACTGAGCCAGGATCACCCGAACCCTCTCTGCTGCATTTTTAATCCTAATTTGTAAATAATAATGCATTTTTATAACGAATACAGTCTATCAGCAAGGTGGTCAGTGGCGCTGTACAAAGTTAAAAACATGTTGTAAAAACAGAAACACAAGAACATAGTCAGTTTGGGTATGCTTGAAGAAAGAGATATGTCTTCAGAGCAGATTTGAAGTTTGTTGTTGAATTATGCAAGTTTCCAGAACCAAGTGATGCTTGGAAAATTAATGTGTGACAACGAAGAAAAATGTGAGAGTTGATTGAAGCTACTGCTGAGCAATGATATTACATTTCATCGGCAATATTTCAGCCATATCGCGATCAGAACAGGTTAATTACGACTAAATGTCTGCCATTAAAGGACAGTAAACAGTACGTTAAGTATCACACTTAAGTGAAACAAACCATATCAGCTACAAAGATATTCTACTCAACACATACATTAGAAAATTTAATACTATTAAAACACGAGCTACAGACTATCAGCAACTAATGCCGGGTAATGTAAGTATCATTTACATGGATTTAGTTAGTATCATCTGCCTTGATGTGTATATTTTCGTATATCGTATAATATACTTATATTATTTGTTTTAGATTCTGTTACTAATATTTCATATATACAGAGCTAGACACATTGTATGTCGGAAAGGTACTTAAGTCAATTATGCTTCCTTTCAAACGAACGGTTTCTATACATAAAGTTAATAATTAATCATTCTAAGATAAACCTTCTGCTTAGGAAGCTAATATCCTTAATATTTAATAGGTATCCGTCAGATAGAGTATAATGGATCCACTTTAATGGGTACACAAAACAACCTAGGGAATTGGTGTTACGATAATAGTTGATGAATAAACCGTCTTATTGCTGTTAAATATAAGTGGATAAGGGAAGGTAAAATTGTGTTTGAAATCTTCCATAGTTATACCCATCTCTCTTTATGCGAATCCGGGCTGTTCTCGTAGTGACCCGTGAAGGTTCGGGTTAGAATATTTATTTTCAGTAACCCATGTTTGTCGTAAGATGCGACTAACGGGATCGGGTGTTCAGACTCGCTGACTTGGTTGACACATGTCATCGGTTCCCAATTGCGCAGATCGATGCTCGTGCTGTTGATCTCTGGATTGTCTGTTCCAGACTCGATTATTTACAGACCGCCGCCATATAGCTGGAATATTGCTGAGTGCAGGGCGGCCGTTCCAGTAATTTACGAGACACGCATTCCCCTTCAGTGCCACAGTTCTCCCCGAATATTGTGCCACTAAATGCCATGTAGATGCGGCTTAATTCTCCGATCCCCTTGGAAAATGGAAGAGGGAAGGTGAAATTGTGTTTGAAATCTTCTATAGTTGTATCCGTCCCTCCTTAGGCGAATCCGAACTGCTCTTGTATTGACCCGTCGAAATGGTAACCAATGGTGCTTCAGAACAGTGCTTGCGGCGAATGGTTGTCGCCCAGTGAGTGAGCCAAAGTAGTGTTTTGTTTCCTGTAGTGGTGTGGTAATAGTAGTAGTGATGGTGGTAGTAGTAGTAGTAGTAGTAGTCGTGGTGGTTGTGGTGGTAGTAGTAGTAGTGGTGAAGGGGGGTGGGGGTAGTAGTAGTAGTCGTGGTGGGTAGTAGATGGAAGGACATACCGGAGTTATGCATACCGATAATTTGCCATACCTGGCCATCAGATAATCTTCTTTGTACCATAGTGGCAGAAAGATTATTGTAGATTGTAACCCATGCACATTTAATACCGACGTGTTGCACTAACAACAAACTGCACTTGTGAAAATTCGTGGGCTTTGGACATGCTCCACAGGTTTTGTTTGGGAGACACTTTCCGTCAGGTATCATACGTATCGTCATACATAAGCTGAACTGGAAGAGAATTATGTTGGGTGTCAACGTGATTAGGGGTGCTTAGCCTTGTCCAGGTGGTGTGATCATTCATGGTGCGAAGGATTCCTGCGGGTATTTCCGTATGATCGGTTATTTCGTATGGGAAAACTAGAACCTCTTTCCTTGCGCATTGTTTCTTATAGACAGAACTCAGTCATGTAAAGGGCGGATCAATGGCGTCTCCATCGCCCTCGTTGACAACGGACAAACTAGCCATTAAATGTCTTGTGTGTCACATCAACACAAGTTCCTGGCAGAGGAGGGATGTTGGTGACCCAACAGTTGCTTGTATTAGTCAAATTGATGTAATACGTGTTCTGATTGGACAGAAAGAAGGGAGACAATTTGTGTTGCGATTTTTTGCCGCTAGGATCGTATTAGAACGGGGATTTTACACAAACACACGGTACAGGACGTTGTGGACCCTAAAGACACTGTTTTGCGGTAGTGATACTGCCTCTACCACAGTCACAGGATAGTCAGTAAAGGTCAGTAGTGTGATTTAGACTTTGGCTATATTTAGACTCATGCTAGATTTAGACTAAGGATCTAGAAGGTACTACAGCCTATCGGTTTGTGGAGAATTTTCTACCATCGTTTTCGTAGGTACATGAGGGGAGGTGCCTCTTGTCTCTTACCTCACATCACCTCACATATGAAGTTACAACAAAAAGGTCATCATTGAATGTGATTCCCGACACAGGGTACACGCGTCCCATTTCTGGTGTCCCCGCCGTGATATTGCTGGAATACTGCTAATATTGCCCTGGCTATAATCACTTCTCGTATATCATATATTGTTGCTGCCACATGTTGATTTATTGTATTTTGTGATGGTGACAGGCGAAGCCGACACGTGGGCAGTAGATGACTCAGACCACAGTTAACCCCTTAACTTTTAACATGAACCGGGAGGAAAATAGGAGAATATAGTGCCTTGTGTAACTGGGCTGTTCTGTCTGTGCTAATGTTTCAGGGTGACTTGTAACTCACACCTAGCCTGGTCTTTCACTTTCGGGACGATCTTGGGTCGAAGTGAAGCGGGTATATCGATGTCATAATCGAGATATGGTGCTGTGGTGGACGTTGAAGTGTCTTGTAAAGGTAGACTGGGACTCCCTTGCTTCCATCCATTGGCGATATTTTCGTCAGTAGCATTCAGTCTTGGCAATTATTATCTTCGTTTACGTCGTACCTTCCGTAATGGGATGATGGATTTGGATTGGCCTTTATAGTCGGTGTCTCTTCTCATGTGTCCTACACATTGCTCGTTCATTGTGTGGGAAACGTTTTCTGCATGCACTTTTTATGTACCGTTTTTATTTTTATGACAAACGTTTACAAACACATTTCGGATGCGTTTGCGCGTAATACACAACAACCACGACATGGTGAACGAGATTCAAACATAGAAATTGTCTTAATGACGTTCCACAGGGAAGTATTTTGTATGTCACTTTATTCAGTATTAAAATCAACAGTTTAGCAAAAGTTTTAAATGATTCAGCTGATGGGTCACTTTTTGTGGATGATTTTAACATTTCTTGTCGTGGCAAAATATGCGTACTATTGAAAGGCAATGGAAACGTTGTCAAGATTAATAAATGGTGTTTGGAAAATGGATTTAAATTTTCGAAATCAAGGACTAATTGTATCCATTTCTGTCGCAAATATAAACCTCATAAAGATCCTGAATTATATTTAGATGCCACACCCATTAAAGTAGTAAAAGAAGCTAAATTCTTGTGTTTAATTTTTGATGAGCACTTGACCTTTCGACCTAAAATTAAATATTTAAAAAATGAATGCCTGAAGGCCCTGTATAATGATCTGATGCAGAAGAAGTGGCACACCCAAGTAGGTATCAATAAATTACATGAAATATAACCCTATATCGGTTACACCTACTTGGGTTGTCAGTCCAGATTTGAAGAGGTCATCATGCGACGATGTCGTATTGGCCACCCAAGATATACTCATGCATACCTATTGAAAGGTGAGGATCCTCCGTTTTGTATCCTTTGTGATGAAAGAATCACGGTCAAGCATGTCCTGCTTGACTGTATTGATTTTGTTAAAATCAATACAGTCAAGCAGGTCATGCTTGACCGGGTCCATCACAAGGGATAAGTATTTCAATGTCAAAACTGTAAAGGATCTTTTTACTAAACTTAATTACCATTGAGTTTTTAAAAGAAATAGAGTTGATTGATAAATTTCGAACAATATGTTTTGTGAATAGATAAATGATATTATATAATCGGTAGAATAAATTAGCAGCTAAGAAAGTTAATGGCTGTGTCCTCGAAGGGGGTTAAAGTACTGTAAAATGATTGTCCTCCTGAGAGGGTACGTAAGTCCCAAAACTTTCAAAGTCAATTTAGCTCTACACACCTTTTTAATCGTAGAATATTTGTTGTTTTATTATGGCTAAATATCAGTACAATCGCCAATGGCTAAAGGGATGGTATAAATCCAGCTAGGGTCCATGCAGGTAGCAAAAGCACTGTAAGTCCCCATGGTCCCTGGTATGGTGATCTACCTTCAGTTGTTGGCGATCTATACCCCATTTTATACTGTATTGTCCTAATTTAAAATCCAGTTTTAGAGAGAGATGCTAGTTTTATTCTTGATACTGTGATATTCTAGTCGGTTTTACTGTCCTACGATGACAGTGTTTTTCTTAATTTACATGTATTTATGGTAAATTCTAAACTTGTTTCAGTCACGATATGGCTTAAATATTGCCGTTGTGACTTTAAATTTTAACTCACTCACTCTCAATGACTGAATTTGTTTTTGAAGAGCGTATTTGACCCATTGCAATTCATGTGTTTTTATGGTGGTGGTGGTGAAATTGGGTTTAACGTCGTGCTTGAGAATATTTCGCTCACATGACGATGACGATGGGTTTAACGTCGTGCTTGAGAATATTTCGCTCATATGACGATGACGATGGTTTTATAGTGCTAGCCCACTGAGATACCATGCGACAATGAAGCATGAATACCCCACTCAGACACATTATACTGACTCCGAGCCGACCAGTCCTTGTTGTACCCATTAATGCCGAGCGCCAGGCAGGGACCAACAAGTACTATATTTTTACGTCTTTTGGTATGACGCGGGCGGACGCTCTAACCACTACACCACGGAGGCGGTCGTGTTTTTATGGTAAAAACCTTAGTCTGTGTGCTTCAATGTCATTTGTTGGTTGTTTATTGATCTTGTTAAGTTACTGATTCTACAGTTTAGTAACGATTGCTTGGTTAAACGGCTCGTTTTAACTTGGACATCAACTCTTCGCATCATTTTCTTAGATAAAACTAACAACGAAAAAAGGAGGTTTCACTGTTGGAATATTAATCATTGTTGCTTGGAAGCAAAATGGAAGTCGCCATCGGAAAATGTAGGAGTTAGTTAAATGAATGTTTGATGATTTCTAAACTCGTTTCATCTCAAATGTTTATATTTCTCTGGATTTAATGACCAAGAGGAAAGGCGTATTTCTTACCGGAGATATCACATGTCTTTTAACCTTTACCTGATTGTTCAAGACAACAGGTAAGTACCATATTCACACACGCATCGAGAAAGAAGAAAGTCGAACGTTGAAGGATGACAGTCTTTACTCTGGTGATACTGGCGTTAGTTTTTCACTGCAGTGATTGTAACGAGAACCAGGGCCAAGGAATATCAACCTCCAACAAGACACAGATTGCATGTGCTCAGTTGAGGGCATCCAACTGTTCTTTTCTTGTCCGATGGTATCTCCGCTGTGCCCAAGTAGGACTCACGGTGACTGCGAAGCCAAAAGGTAGGCCTCCGCGTTTGGGCTTGAATTGAATCGTCGTCACACAGCTCTAGTGCCTCCTCATAGTTTGTAGATTTATTGTCTGGCCAGTAGCTTCAGTAGTTGCTTATGGTCTGCAGTAAATATATCTTTGCGGCAATTTCAAAGATATGATTTTAAATGACAGTTTAGTCATGGCCTTCAGCGTCTAAAGTATGTCCCGTTGGTGACCTTTTTACCCCAAACGCTGTTAGTGTTAGTGAGTTTGTCTTCTTGAGCACTCCATTACATGTGGTAGCTAAATGGATAAGGCAGTCAGACTCCATGTGGTTCATAGCCTCAACTCGTTCCTGATTCATAGGTACAGACACATACTTTGTTATCATGGAGTTCTACCATGGACTAAATGGATCAGCCAGTCAAACTTCATTATATGATAAAGCATTACAACCTTTTGTTTATTGCACAGAGCGATGATTCCTACACCGTTTTCTAGTTAAAGTGACAACAAGAAGCACTGAGAAGTATTTATACATACCGTTTTGTCACAAATATCATACGAGTTCACCTCGGGACCGAAGACCAAATTTTTTTATTAAGTGCATTCAGCTTTTAATCTCTAACAAGAAAAGCGTATCACCGTCAGTTATATTTTTGAAAAAATTAAAGTACAATTGTTGGCAAAATCTGGTCTAAAAGTGATAGTAAATTTATTTCGGTACAATTTGTTCGCGCAAAATTAAGGTAATATTGACATTATTATTTTTAGCCATGAGACCAGATTATCGGTCGTTCAAGGCTGGGAAGGTGAAGCTCAACATCAAGAAACACGTGACCCGACTGTCCTGGGATGCAGCTCTGCGTGTGTGTCAGTCTGAAGGAGGTATGCTCGTCAAGATTGACACCAAAGAAAAGGAGGCCGTCATCAAGGAGAACATTAAAATTGAAAGAAAGTTTGGCAAGCCAGGTATGTCAAAGGTTGTGTTAACTTATCGCTAGGAGACTATGTAATTGAAAGTACATCTCATCTGTTGCAGTTATTGTTCTTTTAATGCCCAGCTACATTTGTGAATAATCACCCGGAGGAGGTCATGCGAACCCTGTTGGAGGTGAGGTGAGGTGAGGTGAAATTGGGTTTAACGTCGTGCTTGAGAATATTTCGCTCATATGACGACGTGCATGCGTGTGTATGTGTATGTGCGGCTGCTTGTACTAGCCCAAACTTAAAGTGGTTTTATAGTGCTAGCCCACTGAGATACTACGCCGCAGTGAAGCATGAATACCCAACTCAGACACATTATACTGACTCCATTAATGCACCAGGCAGATGCCAACAAGTGCAATATTTTAACGTCTTTTGGTATGACACGGCCGGGGATCGAACCCGCGACCCTCCGCTCTCCACTACACCACGGTGGCGGTCTGAACCCAGTTGGAGTCCATACCAGTAGCAAAGGTACTGTAAGTCTCCATGGTCCCCAGTATAGTCATCTATTGGATATATTTATCATGTATTGGTACCTACGGTGGTATATTTTCATAGTTACATGCTGTTTTGGCAGTTTGTGACAGTCTAGATATTTACATGTAATTTGTTCGCATGTTTTCATAGTCTGAAGAGAGAATTGCGGAGTGTTATACGAGAGGGTCACCAGGACCAGGTTGTTTTAATCACTATGATATTAGAAACTTTCGGAGTGTATGCTTGCTTCCTGATCTATCATCAGGTTGATCATAAATCTATTCACAATGAAACAGTTGGAATATCCGGGACCAATCTTGCTTTTAAAAATTGCATTCCGCCTCAAAATGCCCTTCAAAGATTTGACTATGAAATTAATTTTCGTATTTGCTTACAAACAACGTATAATATAAATGCATATAAATGACAATACACGTTTGCAGATTATCTGTGGTTGGGCCTCAGGTATTTCAAGGAAACAAACAGGTTTCTGTGGACTGACAAGACGCCCTTAGTGCACGACAATTGGGGCACTGGAGAACCAAGTCATTCCTATAAGAGATTTGATGGCACAGTTGTCAGGGAGGACTGTGTGGCACTGGCAGGTCACTTCTTTCTCGGCACCTACTGGAACGACCTTCCATGTGGTAGAAAATATGGCTTCATATGTGAAGTCTAGTGATAGATACAGGCTATTGAGAGTCTGTGAAGAGGCGCATCCCAAATGTCTGATAGTACTTTGCGGGATCCTGGAGTTTTCATCGATCGTGTGTGAAGTTTCCGGATGTTTTTATCACCATTACATTTATTACTGGCGGTATCAATCGTCTTGCTACAAACAACAGGCAGTTAGGCACATACAAGGTGAAACGAAGATGGTTTACCGTTAAGCATATTTTGCTAAACTGCAATGCACCCACAAAAGACTCACGAAAATATGTTTATGTTTAATATTGCTACAGTTAAGGGGAATTCGTCTTCATCATGTATTATAAATACATGAAGGTTTTGACATTTATATGGAAGTTGTAAACTATATTAACTTTAGGGATTTCGCATAAAAATGTCAAAACAAACATTGGTTTTGTTGAAATTGTGCAAGTAGCCGGTGCTACTGGAAGAGCAGGATACGATCACCTTCTTGTGAATACTTGGTGTCTTTTATGTATGTTGTTCTGGTCACAATATGGAAGATATATTACTGATGAGGGGCGGTGGGGTAGCCTAGTGGTTAAAGCGTTCGCTCGTCACGACGAAGGTCGTGGTTCGAAGCCGAGGCCCATTTCTGGTGTCCCCCGGCGTGATTTTGCTGGAACATTGCTGCGTAAACTATACTCACTCACTCACTATTACTGATGAAACGTTGAATTAAAACTCAATCACCTGTTAGACAGTTTGAATTTTGAATTAGTCCCCATTGGGTCTTTGCTTTCGTGGACTTAGACTGTGTGTATGTGGCGACTTGATGGTTTGGGTTGACAGGTTCGGATACTTTTTATATTTTTAACTGCATGTGTGCTAAATTAAAATGTCTGAGCACCGTATCTAAGTGATGCCATTTCCTAGTAAAACAACTTTGTATTGATTGAGTGCTACTCATAATGTCGACCCGTGAAGGTCCGTGTTCGAATCAGTAACTTAGATATCTTCAGTAACCAATGCTTGCTTTAAGAGGCGACTAACAGGATCGGGTGGTCAGGATCACTGACCTGGTTGACACATGTCATTATCTTACCTCATTAGATTGAGCCAATCAATGTACCCTGCTTACAAACGAGTAACATTTTCTATGTTACCCGCTGGAAATGCCGAACTGTGGGAATTTGTT